>NC_140967.1:3798974-3878974 GCF_056783735.1 Eptatretus burgeri | reverse complement strand
AAGAATCTTAAAAATATCTGAGTAGAAGAGGGCTACGAAATATGTCACAAACAAGTGTGCAAAACAATTACCAAGGAATACCTGCATAAAACGAAGTCAATCCTAAAAAAAAAAAAACATTCCTTTCTGCAAGGAACCAAATCAAAGCCATAAACCAACTCGCAGTATCAGTATTCCAGTGCAGCTGTGGAATAATAAACTGGCCACAAGCGGAAATCAATAAACTGGATATCAAAACAAGGAAACTCCTCACCCTCCACCAAATGTTTTACAAAAATCAACGCATCCCAAGAATGTACCTGCCGAGACGAGGAGGAGGTAGGGGTCCGATGAAACTCAATCAAGTGCACAGAACGACAACAGCAGCATTGGCTGAATATGTGAAAAGTGCATTCGACTACAGAATCTAATTTGTAAGCAAACATGAAGACAACAATCCAGAGAAGGTATCCTGAACACACCTAGTAAAAATTTTTCCAAAGACAGGTATGAATAGAAGATGTCACACACAAAACCAGAACAGTAACAAATACAGCCCCAATTATTGCAAAAAAGACAAAAAATAAAAGCAAAAACGAAATACCAACAGATATACACCAAAAAAGCAGAAAGATATTTTTAAAAACAACAACCAAAGAAAAACAAGAGTTGGACAGATAAGGCATCACCAAAGAAGGCTCAATGGAATGGACAAGAAGAGATTAGATCAACTGGGATGGAGAACAAGGACACTACACCAATGGCCACACTGCATTACATAAAGAGGTGCAAAAACTGATCCTCTCAACTACAGACCTATCAGCTTACTTCCAGTCATCAGTTTGGTCATGGGATCAATCATCGCAGTTGTTATGAAAACCTTCCTGTTCTCCAACAATCTCATGGCACATCACCAATT
Organism: Eptatretus burgeri; assembly: GCF_056783735.1. Lineage (NCBI taxonomy): Eukaryota > Metazoa > Chordata > Myxini > Myxiniformes > Myxinidae > Eptatretus > Eptatretus burgeri. The sequence continues at coordinate 3,878,076 of NC_140967.1, read as the reverse complement.
TGGTTTCAGGCCTAGTCGCTACACATTGGACATGCTGATTCGACTCACCCAACAATGGATGAGGCCCTCAATGTCAGATATGAGATCAAAGCAGTCTCTGGACATATTTCATGCTTTCGATACAGTCTGGCATCCTGCATTACTCTCCAAACTCTCTGCCTCTGGAATCCAAGGCCAACTCCACACATGGATTACTGACTTCCTCGACTCTCGTAACCAACGTGTGGCACTCACCGGAATCCCTTCATCTCCTCCACCTGTTAAGGCTGGAGTTCTCCAAGCTTAGGCAGTGTTCTGGGCCCAGTTCTACTGCTGATCTTCATTAATGATCTGTCTGACTCTCTGGAAAAATCCTCTATTTGCTGATGATTTCACCCTCTGCTGTGACATTGCTCATCCTTCAGACAGGCAGGTTGCAGCCTCTTCCCTCACCTCAAACCTTGAAAAAAAAAAAAAAAACCACAAGCTGGTAAAACACTTGGAATATGTCTTTCAATCCTAACAAATCTCATGATCTCTCTCCGAAAGGATCGTCTGGCGAAACCCTCCACTCCACCCATCACACTTCCCCATCTACTTTCTTAACAATCCTCTTGAGGATGTTCGGTCATTCAAACTCCTGGGTCTCACTATCAGCCATGATCTTTCTTGAGCAAACCACATTTCAAAGTTGGCCTTGAAAATAGGCATCCTCCATCGCACAAAGGTCAGCTCAACTGGGATGGAGAACAAATCATAATAAATGCTCAAGATAAAGAACACCGTACCAATGACAACACTGCACTACATAAAAAGGTGTAAAAACTGATCACATTAACTATAGACCTTGGAACACCTGTACTCCTGTCCACCCACAAGGTTTTCATCCACAGCTTGTGGAGTACTGCTCCGCTCAATGGGCTGACTCCCCTGCTTCACATATCGCTCAGCTTGATGCCATGGAAACCAAAGCCTTCAAGATTATTGGAAAATCCTGCAATGAAACTGAGCCAATGGGTCTATCAATACGCCATCACAGACAGGTCGGTGATATCTGTCTTCTACCACCTGCTTTCTGGTCTTGCACTCTCTGCACATTCCGTGCTTTGTCCCCCTCACCTCGATAGGTTGCTGCAGGGCACATATGGTACACCATCAACCCCCTTCTGGTTAAACGACCTAAATCCAGGATCACTGCTCACTTGTTCATTCATTCCTCTTTTCACCTGCCTGTGGAACAAACTTCCACATTATCTCCAATCTCATTCTTCCCTCAACATCTTCAAGACAGCTGTTCACCAACATTTCAGATCGTCCCCAATCCAAAACCATGATATTTTCCATCCTCGCTAACCCCACCCAAATCTCTCCTCCTTCCAATTTTCCAGCTTTCCCTCCTGAGCTTCCTTTTGTATCCATTTTGTCCACCCCAAGCATCCTCTCCTGCTCCTCTCATTCCACCCCACACCCATTGTTTGTCTAAGACTGCCTCTATCTTGGCCTTCAACTCTTCGGTTGGTGTTTCCTCCCCAACACCCTCTCTCAACTGTTCATTTTGTCCTATTGTGTCCTGATCTGATCAGTGTGCTAATACTAGCTCTTCCACAAACCTCAACTATGTATACAAAAAATAAATGGCTTTGAGAAGATGGAAAGACTGAGTCAATCGAACAATTGTATGTAGGTTCTGCAAGTTTGAAAAAGTATGAGCCACCTCCTATTGAGATGTAAAAAAAAATAAAAAATGTCAGAACAGCTGTACACACAAAGGCACAAAGTATGTGGAGTCATCCACTGGCACATCTGCAAACATCTCATTATCTCAGTTAGAGAAAACTCATGGAAACATGAACCAAAAGCAATCACTGAAAACAATCAAGTAATGCTCACATACGATCAGATGATCCCTTTGAGCGTGAATGTTAGGTCCGTTTCTATTTTTAAAAAAAAAATAAATTGAAAGTTGCAAGTCTCACCCCCCCCCCCCCATTTCTTTTCCTTTTGACGAGAAAACACCACTGGTGAAGTTTCAGCCAAATCGAACCATGTTGAGGGGTCGCTACCGGATATTGAAATTTCGGAATTTTGTGGTTTTAAATATCCCCCCCTTTAAAATGTTATGGAACCACTGAATATGGCAGTCCATCTTGAATTGATTATTTTAATTGACCGTCATAGGTAAGATGGCGTGTGCACGATATTGGTCCCGATGGGCCTCGCAGAATGGTTGCAGTTATATGCTAATTTGGTTATCTTGGTGTATATTGTCTTCCAGCCTGATCACCAGGTGAACAATTGTCTCATTCGCAAATATGGATCTGAGAAGTAAGGATCCAGCAGTGTGGCTGGTCGAAGACTATGCTCCAGAGCGATGTGGATGTAAATTGCCATCGAAACGTGAAGTCCGTCAAGTGTTTTTCTATTTTCATCTGACAGAGAAGAAAACAGTCCAGGAAAGTGCAAAATTAGTGGCTGAGAAATTGATAAAATTCTGGGACAGAGCAAGAATTCCATATAGACAGACTTATCATGTGATAAACAAAATCAAGGACTTATTTGCTGACTGGCAGAAACTTCATAAAAACAAGAACAATAAAACTAAAAGTTCACAAACTCACATAGACAAGGAAAACAAGTTCTCTGAAGACCTGGATGATTTGATGGACATAGCACACCAAAATGCTTTAGATATGATTATCATAGAAGAGGATAATTTGTTTCTGATTGCTCAAAGGGAGGACGGGAGACGAGGATACATGAGTGAAGTTGATACAGATTTAGCAGAGAAAGAAAAACGACGAGAAATGTTTGATACACAAATACAAAATCGAGGGATAAAATAACTTAAAAGATGTGCCAAAGAGAGTGTCGCAGATCTTATGGACTCAACAAGCAATGAAACTGAGGAAGATGACGTAGATATCTGGAAATCACCTCGCCCAGGGACATCCACATCCACATCCATGTCCAAAAGGGCTCGAAAATCAGTTCCAACACCAAACCTGGCAGCTTCAATTGATCGGGCTAAAGTCAGTAACCGCAAAGCTACATTTATCTTGGCCTCAGCGGCGCAAAGTCTGGGCCACGACTTAAACAACGTAGCTATCAATAGGTCAACAATCAGAAAACAGCAACAAGTACATAGACAGAAGATTGCTGAATCATTGAAGGCATAATTCAAACCCACAGTGCCACTAATGGTGCACTGAGACAGCAAGTTACTTCCAGATTTAAACGGGAAAGACCTGGTGGATCGTCTACCAATTATTATTGTACCAAAACTTCCAGGTGGAACTGGTGAATTGATGGCTCACGCCATCCACACTACACTGGAACAATGGGGATTGGAAGACCAAGTAAAATGTCAATGCTTTGACACCACCAGTAGTAACACTGGTCACATGAACGGTGCATGTGTTCTATTAGAACAGAAATTGGGACATCAAATGTTGCATTTTGCCTGTCATCACCAGATGCACGAAATTGTCCGAGAGGCAGTCACAGTTACTTACCTTGGTCCTTCAATGGAACCTGACATCGCCTTGTTCAAGAGATTTCAAGGCCAGTGGCAATTCATCGACCAGGAGAAATTTGAAATTTTGACTGAAGATGAGAATGAGCAAGAATTTGTGAGTGTGTTGATGATGCGATATTATTTGCAAAAGAGCAATTGAAAAAATACCAGCCCCGTGATGATTATAAAGAACTATTGGAACACTCAATAATCGCACTTGGTGGCGTCCCGGAGAGAGGAATTCGATTCAGGCTTCCTGGGGCTTTGCACCAGGCCCACTGGATGGCGAAAGCCATATATGGAACCAAAATCTTTCTATTCAGAAAACAATTCAAACTAACTAAAAGAGAGGAAAAAGGAATGCGGAATTTAACTGTGTTTGTGATTGGGATTTACATTAATCATTGGTTTACTGCTCCTAGTGCCGTCAGAGCTCCCGCAAACGACCTGGAATTTTTGAAGAAACTGGAATCATATAAAATCGTGAATGAGGAAATTTCGAGAATAGCTGTGAAGAAGTTTTCTGGACATTTATGGTACTTGAGGAACTAATTACACTAGCTCTATTTGATAAGGTTTCTGCTGAAACTAAGGCAAGAATTAGCGCTGCAATAACCCAGGGAGATGGAGCAGAATTGGACCATTATCCAAGCAAACGAACTACTGTACTAGTTCACCATATTCCAAGAAGAGAACTGTGGGATTTTCCAACTCAAAATTCCCAACGTTTTTTCGTGTTCCGAGAATTGCCGATGGCTTTTTTGAATGATGACCCAGTAACACGGTATCAGAGCGAAAGTTACAATGCAGCACTGGCTATTGTCTCAAAACTCAAAGCAGTAAATGACAATGCAGAACGTGAAGTAGCTCTAATGACGGAATACAATGAAATACTCAGTTCCAACGAGGACCAAAAACAATATTTGCTCCAGGTTGTTTCAGAGCATCGAAGAAAAATGACTACCTGCAAGAAAGAACTTTTGCACGAAATCGTGAAATTGTTCAATGCATTATTATGCAAGTATTCAGTGATGTGAAAATTGAAAATTGATGAAATAAATGCCTAATGATTGTAAATTCATGACCTGTATTACTTTTTTATCCAGAAGATTTTATTTTTCTTATTTTGGGTTATTGGAATTTATTTAAATTCCGAAATTTCAATATCCAGTAGCAACCCCTAAACAGAGTTCGATTTGGCTGAAACTTTATCAATGGTAGTGGTGTTTTCTCATCAAAAGGAAAAGAAATGGGGGGGGGGGGGGGTGAGACTTGCAACTTTCAATTTTTTTTTAAATAGAAACCGACCTAGTGAATGTAGAATACAAAGCATTGTGACCAGATAAAACACTGAGATACAAAAAAAGAAAAGAAGGCATTGGTAATTGCAGTATCAATACCCAGCGATGTTGGCCGAAGCAATGCAGACATCAAGAAAATGACCAAATACCAATATCTCAAAAATGAAGTGAAAATATCCTGAAAGCCCATGAATGCTGAAATTGTGCAAGTGATTATTGGAGCAACAGGAATAAAAAAAAATAAAAAAGAACCACATGGAGATATTGAAAACCATTCCTGGGAACATTACCACAAACTGCAGTTGGAAGCTGTCTGGGGCTCAGTGACGATCCTCAAAATAACCTCGGAACAAAACTGATTTCAGAACGAGAAAAACGTCACAAATTGGACCATGAAGAAATAATGAACCCAAACTTAATGAAATGAAGATGGATACTTCAAGACCTGGGAGGACAACATTCCACCTGAAATCAGCACATGGAGATAATATGCGAAATACGCATATTTACCAGACATGAAATCAGAGTCATATCGCATGCTTTTGACAGTCTGGAACCCTGCCCTGCTCACCAAACCCTCTTCCGATGGTATCCAAAACCACCTTCACTCATGGCTCGCAGGCTTCCTCTCCTGTCGCAGCCAATGTGTGGCCCTAAATGGAGTTTTCATCCCCTCTTCCTGTCCAGGCTGGAGTTCCTCAAGGCAGCGTTCTGGGCCCTGTTCTTCATCAATGATCTCTCCGACTTTCTGGAAAATCCTCTTTATCTCTTTGTTGATGACTCCACCCTCTGCTGTACCATCTGTCATCCCTCAGATCAGCAAGCAGCAGCCTCTTCACTCTCTGCAGATCTGGATAAAATCACAAACTGGTCCAACATGTGGAACATGTCTTTCAATCCTGACAAATCTCACACTCTCACTATGTCGCTCTGAAAGGACAGTTTTGAAAACTGCCCCCCCTCCCCCATCTACTTTCTCAACAATCCTCTTGAAGAAGTCCTTTCATTCAAGGTTCTGGGTCTCACTATCTGCCATGATCATTCCTGGGAAAGCCATATTTCCAACCTGGCCTCCAAAGCCAGTCGCCGATTGGGCATCCTCCATCATGCAAAATCCTTCCTTGGCCCACCTGAGCTCCTGACCACATACAAAGCTTTTGGCTGCAGCCTGATTGAGTACTGCTCTCCCCCCAGGACTGGTGCTCCTGCCTCACATCTTTCTCGGCTTCATGCTGTGGGAACCAAGGCATTTAGGATCATTAGTATGTCCCATGGTGAGGCTGTCTTTGGGCCTCTCACTCTCTCAGCACAGACAGGTTGGTGGTCTTTCTGTCTTCTACAGTCTCCTCTCCAGACTACGAATCCAAGCAGATGGGATGTGTGCTGAAAAAAGATAAAGCCTGCACCTCTTGTGGAGAAAAGCATTGTCTCATGCAGAGACAGGCATCTGCACAGAGTCGAAAGACTCAGGAAGTGCTATGCACCTCAGGAGGTGCAAAGAAAAGATCAATGTTCTTGGCTCGACAGAAGAAATAAAAAGAAAAAAAATTGGAGCAAAGAGAAAAAAATGAGAAAAGTCATCCTTCAATGCCGGTCTACTCAGCCTATGAGCTTTGGGGGATGAAAGGTAGTGGAAAACGAGTCATGAAACAGTTGGGGAAAACAAAACTGACCACCAGATTGGAGATGCTCCCATTGTATAAATGAGAGAATTGCATCGACAGCATATAGGTCTAATAAACTAATAAAAGAGACAACAAATAAAGCCAGAGAACAAGCGGCAGAATATTTGAGGAGCATGGAAGTCGAGGAGTTGCGAGGAGGAGGACAGAGGTAGAGTGAGGAGGTGACCACGGGGGCACGGGGAGAGGCAAGGCAGAAAAACTGGGGCTTGGAAAGTGACATGGCACTGGAGAGCCAGTGTTGGGGACGACAAGTGATGGAGGGAGGGGATACATACCCACTGCAGGGAAAAGAATGAGGAGGAGGAGATTGGGACCATACTCTGTGCAGAGCGTTGGTACTGCTTAAGCAGTCTCCTTGGCTATTGGACACAATCCTGGACGGGTCACCACTCCGACACAGTATACCAGCATGCTGGCACTAATTTTGCCAACCTCAGAAGGATGACAGGCAGAGTCAACCCCACCTGGTATTAATTCAACAGCTGAGCAGGATTTGAACTCAGGACCCTGGGATCCTAAGCCCACCACCCTAACCATTAAGCCAACACCAGGAAAGGAATGGACCCAACCCATTGACATGGACCGGGATGCAAATGCACTGGTGGGGGAGTGGGAGGAGGGGGTTAAGGACGGGGGTAGGGTGGATAGTGATGGGCATGAAGGAGGTAGAACGACAGAACGAAAGAGGGAAGAAGAAGAGGAAGATGAATTGCAGGGAGGGGTGGATAATGGTGGGCAGGAAGAGGAGGGAGAATGGCAGAATGAGGGAAAGGAAGATGAAGGGCAGCGTGAACTGGAGGAAGATGCGGCCAACAAAATAAAGATGGAATTGATACCACTCAGGGAAAGCCCACAACTCTACGAAATAGAAAATAACAAAATGATAAAAATATGAGTGAGGATAAACAACACAGTCATACTCAAAAAAGTCATTCCAAGATCCACTGGATTGAAGGAAATCAACACCGAGCTTTGCAGCAGCATTGGCTCATTCAAGAAAAAGTGGCAGGCAAGCATCACCAGAAGAAAAATAAACCAGGCCCTGAGGCCCTACAGACAAAGACCAAGCACCACCATGGAAAAGGATTCAAATGAAACAAACAGAGAACAACAAAACGAGAAAGGAAACGGGACAAATGCAGTGCAGTTTATAAGAGGAAACAGAACTCCAAAGCTAATAAAGAGAATCTTTAACAAAAAAAACAAAAACAAAAACAAAACGCTGTCCTTGGGTTTGAGTCTCGGGTGGAATCAATTTTTTTCACACTCGCCCCACACAGGAATTTATTTATTCCTGTTCATTATATTTCTATGAGGTTTATCTCCAATACGACAACGAACACACACACACACACACACACACACACACACACACACACACACACACACACACACACACACACACACACACACACACACACACACACACACACACACACACACACACACACACCAGTGTTAGTATGATAAATTTCTGAGGATATCCCGAAGACTCTCAATAGCTGTGGGCTGTCGCCACTTATGTGGCAAGGTCCTTCAGTTCGAGTCCTGGGTTGAGTCAGAAGTTTTTCACATTAGACCTATGCAGAAATTTAAATTTATTTCCATTTATCAATAATTATATATATATATATATATATATATATATATATATATATATATATATATATATATATATATATACATATATATACAGTAGACGAGGCATAAGTTGTCACCATAGGGACCGAGAAAAAAGTGACGACTTAGACATGTGACGACTTGCGCGTATGCGAACATTTATGATAACTGGGGGGTGAAGGATGAAGTCGCGCGTGGCCTGGAGACGTACGTGTGAGAGGGCGCAACAATCTCTAAGCCGGCTATTGTACCAAAAGGGAAATACAATCCTCGGGGCATAGGTGGGGGTTCATTGGTTAGTTTGAAAGTGATCAAGCAAAGATGGAATTCATGAATCAGTTTAACAAAAGTAAAGATAATGAACAACTGTAAGACAACTCATATACCATCGACAAATGTGGAATGAATGGCTGTTAGAATTCATTCATTGAAATGAATGTAGAATGAGTTTTCATATTGAATGAAAACTCATACACCATCGACAAATTACATGACACACAGTCATCATGATGACTACCACTCAATACCTATGCGAAAGTGAGTGTGGTGATGTACAAAACAAGCCAATATAAAACCATGATGGGACTTCATCACGAAGCTCGATCGATCCTTTACTCCTTCGCCAGAGACTGCATTGCGCAGCCTGTCTACCTCTTCAGATGCATGTGCGATGGCGCGCTAACTGAGCTGAACGCAGCGCAGTTATAAATAGCCCGCGCATCACGATTCCATGAAATCGGGCTTCTCACGAGGCAGCAGTTCTGTGTGACGAGTTAGGCGTGGTAATTTACTTGAGTTTCCATTATGCGGAACGGACAACATCTGACGACTTACAGACTTTATTCAAAGTCTGTAAGTCGATTTAACATTCGATAAATTCGAGACTTTTTGATGCTGCAGACTTAGGCGAAGTGACGAGTTACATGCTGCCGACTTACGCCTAGTCTACTGTACATATATATATATATATATATATATATATATATATATATATATATATATATATATATATATATACATACATACATATACAATGACAAAAGGCCTAGGAGGTGAGTTGCTGATGATAAACTAAAAATGTAGAAATTGATAGCAAGGAATATTAAAAAAAATAAAAAATAAAAAAACTTTGATGATGTTAAAAAAGGGAGGAACAAAACGTGTTGTTCGAAAACAACCCCCAAATATACCACAACTGAAGGAAACAAAAGCAAGATGTGACAACTCTGAAGAAGTATGGACCTGAACGGTTTTGGGAAACAATCTATGAATACCCAAAATAACGTAATAAGGGGGTGGGTTGGATTCAAAACTTGGAAAATAAAAAGGAACACCTTAAGGAAATGCCCCCAGTGATAAATGATGAAGGAAAATTTTTTTTTTTTTTAAAACAACCAAAATGCCAACCCTTAACAGCCCTGGACCAGCTGGAATTCCAAATTTCTGGCTAAAGCAACTGGACGTTCCCCACAAATCACTATGCTCGAGCATTCAACAAACTTATCCAAGAGGAGGAGGTAATGAAAGAATGGCTCACAGAGGGTAACATCTTCCTCATCCCAAAATCTGAAGAAGAAAAAAAACCCAACTTCCTCACAAGTATAGACCAATAACATGTCTACCAACAACATAAAACTTCTGACAGGAACCACAGTAATTACGTACCACCAACTAACACAATAAGCAAGCTTCAAAGCAGAACATGTATAAGAGGATGCTATGGAACAATGGACCACCGACTACTCAACAAGGACACACTCTAAAATGAGAAGACCCAAATTGTTCACAGCATGGATTTGGACTCCGAAAAAGCTTTTGATAGTGTCCCACATTCATGGATGATAAAAGGCATGCAAGTGTACAAGATAAACACCCAAACAATCAAACCGATTGTGAAAGCAATGGAGTGATTGAACACCACATTGATACTGCAGAACTCAGAAGGAAAGATTGAAATACCAGGAGTGAAGATACGACGCGGGATCTTTCAGGGTGATAGCCTTTCTTTTGCCGCTCCTATTTTGCCTGCATCTTGACCCACTGATCAACTTCATTCATGAGCATCGATACACCCTAACATCCAATCTATACTAATAAATGTCAGTGTGTGTCTGTGTCAATCAGTACATCTTCTCCACCATAAAACCTCATGGCCTGAAACTTTGCATGTATACAAAGGGGACTCCAAGGAAGTGCATGAATGAAAATTGTGTTGTTGTTGTTGTTGTTCGTCTTTCAGCTGCTCTCATTAGGGGTCGCCACAGCGGATCATCCGTTATGATCCACATACTGATTTGGCATAGGTTTTACGCCCTTCCTGACACAACCCTGGTCGCCTCTTACGACACAGGGATAAGAATTGGGTTTCGCCATGATTCCGGGCTGCCCTACACCCTCTCATAGCATGGCCCAGCACAGAGCTCCCATCCTCAAGCGATCCTCCAACCCAAGCCTCAGAGTAGCCGGATTACAGGCACACGACACTACACCCAGTTTATGAATGAAAATTGTGTGTTTGGGTTAATTTAAACATCCCCTTTGAAGATAATTACCAGCCTTATTGAATTATCCTATATCAAGGCGTCATCCTTTGTCAGCTCGCTGGGGTCTTAATTCACCATTTTTTTTGGCCTGCTCAACAATGCCTCGACTTGGAACAGGCTGAAACGTTTTTTTTAACGATAAAATTTTTCTTTCACTTTCCTCTCATATTATCGAATGTCTGATCATCATATGTCCGAATCGCTGGATACATTGCAATGCTTACAAACACCAGAGATGCCAGTGTTCGTGGCTTTATACGACCGATCGGCGATCGCTAATCACCAATCCTTTCTTACTAATTCAAGCTCTAGAATTATACTTAGCAGTAGTTCCGACTGCTAAAAAAAAAAAAAAGTGTTGATTTGTCCAATTTGGACATAGTTTGACATTTCGGGCATCTCCGGTAGGTGTTTAATATAACGGATCAGTGATGGCTAATTGCTTGCCAAGCCAGCCGTTCCTAATCAACCGTTTCATTGGAGTGCTTGCTTGAGTGTTTAAGACACTTGGCTAACGTGTTGCATGCTTGGAACAAGATCGCCCGTCGGGTTGGTACTTCTCTTGTCTTTCAAAAAAAAACTTTAACATAAAAACAAAAAATAGAAAGCTTTATCCACATGAATAGATTCCATCGCTCCTCGCAATGTTTCAACAGAAAGATCTTGACAATAGGCCTCCTTATCATAATATTTGTAAGATCAGCATCTTACTCTTTCTTTCCATCGTTCTTCAAATGTAGTCTCAAAAATAGCAAAAGTTGAGAAATAATGAGATATATCTGTAAAAAGTCCCCACACGTATACAATTTAAAGAGAGGTGAGTATAAATATGATCAATTAGTGAGGCCAAAGAGTAAGCGACTCCAGTGCATGCCTGTCTGTAATAACTGTTTAAACCCTACGCAGTGTAGTGATGTAAGAAATAATTCTGCATAATTTTCTAAATGATTAATATTAATGCTAAAATCACCCATAAAAATAGTGTTTTGTCTACTTTCATATCTTCTAGTGCACAAAGCAAACGATTTTGAAACACAATATCTGTATTTGGTTTCCTACGTACAACTCTGAAAATAACCTTTCTTTTTGTCCAATTTCTGTCTGGAGCCAAATTGATTCTGCGTGCATAAAAATCACCTTTTAAAACTTTATATTTAATTGAAGAATGAATATAGGCTCCAACACCTCCTCCTAGCCTTGCAGTATTGCAGCAATTCAATTCCAATGAGTAACCTTTTAGACCTAACATATTTGATAAAGAAACTTGCCAGACTTCCGATAAACCAATGATGTGAAAGTGTTTCCAGACAATGTTCATACAATAATCTAAGACCCTCAATATATTTATTTAATGATCTTATATTAATGTGGTAAATATTAAACACATTCTTACCTCCTTCATTTTAAACTGAATCAAAACTATAAGGGCATAATTGGAAAAACTTGACATTCAAACAATTATTATAATCACCATTTAAAATAATTTTCTATCAATATAACCATAGTGTACAAGCTTTATAAAATCATCACACTAGATGAAATCCGAAGTCTTCATATTTCACATTCTCAATACAAACATAAAACAAATCATCGGAAGTATGCAGCGTTTTGTAGGAGTCATCAGTCATTTGGCAAATAATGTTTCCATTCCTGGTGCTGATTTCTTTCACCAAGTGGGCCCTCTTAGCTACCCTCAAGATGGCATATCTCATGGACGTAAGATCCTTGTTGATGAAGACTCCTCGTGATGCCTCCTTCTCCTTCAGTTTGAACCTCCTCCTCCACGTGCAGCACACTGCTGCGGGTAGCATCATTGGCTGAGGGCATAGCTGTGTTGCTGATGCAATGCCCCTATTACTAACACACTGGTACTCATTTCACTGACCTCAGAAGGATGACAGGGTGAGTCAACCCCATCTGGTGTTAATTCAACAGCCGACAGGGGCTCAAACTCAGAACCCTAAAATCCCAAGCCAGCCACCCCAACCACTAAGCCAACACCTGGCTAAGTTTGAACCTACTATCATAGAGTTCATTTCTCTTTCTTCTGGTGGAAAAACATACAATTGTCTGTCATGGTTTTTGTGCAATGGCATGGCTTGTTCTGGAGGTGAGCCAAGATGATGGCAAGTTGAACTATCAGCAAGAGAGAGCTATACCTCTACGTCTGTTGCTACCTTCCGAACTTTATCAACCCCCCCTCATTCTCCTCCTCTGACTCCAAGACCAGTGATTCTCAGGTTCTCTCTCTCTATATATATATATATATATATATATATATATATATATATATATATATATATATATATATATATATATATATATATATATATATATATAGTTCAAGTTCATCCTGCTTGAATTGCAATCTGCGTAGATGACGATTCACCTCATCTCTTTATATACAAGCATCTTTGACTGCCTGAATAACAGCCGGTATTGCTGTTTGCACAGCAGCCTGCACTGCATTGATGGTAATTGCAGCATGCATTTCTCTATCCTTCATGTCCCAAAAATGGATCTATCACATCATCAACGTCGATGTAAAGACCCGTCTATTTCGTCATGGTCTTGGATGTTGGATGTTGGATAAAGACCTGTCTATTTGGATGTTTTTTTAGCGCTTCTAGGAGCCTCGACAAAGTATACAAAAAAAAATTTAATTTAAAAACTGAAATGCTTGCTTGGGGCTGAGAAGTCACTTGACCAGGGCCCGTTTCCAAAAATGTATGACCGATGGTTAGCCACATGTCTAAAGCCATCAAAGTTATAGCGTCATGACAAGGTCAGTTCTCTACAGCTTCTGACCTTTTGCGATGCAGCTGGACAGCCTCTCCAGTGAGGTGCACCACATGCCCTTCCACTACTTAGACAGCATAAAGTTCTCTAAAACCCACAACATGAACCACAAGTTCATAGTCCCACTGCAGACGCACAAGCAAGATTTGCCTCGCATCCACATCGGCAAGTGCTTGGGTGACGAAACTGCATCCCAGAATGTTACTGTGAATGAGGGAGCAGTAAGGGGTGCAACAGCGACACCCATAGTGATGGTGGCCCTCCACCCATCTGGAAAACGCAGCGCCCACTGAACTAACGCTACAGGGCAGCAGGTCGGCATCAGAATTGCCACCTGACATGAACCAAATGATGTTGATGATGACTCAGGGTTGGACAGGGTTGGAGATGAGGCAGGGCAAGACAATAAAATGGCTGAATAAAGACATTGGGGCTGGTACAAGGCATGATATGCATGGGGAGGGGCAGGCAGAAGCAGAGGCTATGGGCAAAGAGGTAATGGCTATGGGCAGTGACATGGCAGAGAAGATCGAGGCTGTGCAAGGAGAGGTGAATGAAATGATGGAGGATGTGAAAGGTTGGTGACATGAGATGGCAACTGGTCAGGCCAGGGTTAAAACAGAAAGTGTACCAGCACCAGCACCATGAAGAGTAAAGGACGAAACAGGACCACGGGAGATAGCCAGAACAGAGCCGAAGCGGGAGACCAAGGTAGAAGATAGAGTATGTACAAAGGCGGAACGTGAAAGTAATTTATTTGAAATGAGTAAAAAAAATCAAAACTAAAAAAATTAAATGATGTAAAATGTCAAAGCCCCATTGTTTTCGTAATTTTGCTGTATAGAGTTAAAGGGCAAGCCCATATTCATCTGCATCTAAAATGGCCACCAGTCTACCAGTCGGCCATCTTTGATAAGATTGCAAATAAAGTGAGAGGTACACGTATGCCATCGTGTACTGTGCTTGTGCCAAGTTTGAAGAAAATGAGACCATGTATGTCCAATAAATGTTTGGGGACACATTTAAGTAACAAAATGGCCACCAGTCGGACATTAAGAATCAGATCTTGGAGGTCTTGGATCTGACCTCGAAAAAAAAAAATGGCGTGCATATGCGAGTCATCATTCACTATCCAGGTGCCAAGTTTGACCAAATTTGGAAATGCATGTTTGAGAAATGGTTGAGGATGTGTTTGACACCAGGTGTTTTTTTTTTTTTACAACTAAAATGGCTGCCAGTCGGCCATTTTTGGATCTGATGTCGAAAAAAATATTACAGGCATATGTATACCATCATGTGTTGTCTTTGTGCGAAGCATGTATAAAATCGGCCCATACATGTCCGAGATATGGCCGCGGACGCACACGAAAATCGAGACCATATCCATAACCCCCCCGCCCCCCATTTCGGACTAAGTCCAATGGTGGCTAATAAAAAGGTATGGGAAGAGGAGATTGGGTCACGTGCGGGGTAAAGTGTGTGCAGGACGCTCGTGACCCCAAAGGTGTGCACATCCTTGCAGCAAGAGCATGCAGGGAAGGGTGATCATGGGGTGATACCAGCATTTTGCATAAAGAGGTACATGGACAAACACACGAATGGTACCAACGGGGAGAATAGGGTTTGTACAGGGACCCTCCACAGGGACGTATGGTGCCTGCTTATGCGGTCACGTGTGCAGTGTGTGAGTCCTGCATATGCACCGTCCGAACTCGCACCGAACAGCGGTATGGGTCGATGTGGTGGAAGCGCCGCAGCTGGTGCATGAGCAAGGTGCATCGGCACATTGTGAGTCACTGGACCGTGATGTCAAAACCACGTGCGGGGGACCCACACTGCCGAGCCACTATATTGTGTGGAGGCACAGATGGGAAAAAAAAATTGAGCACCAGCATGTGGGACGATGGGTAAATTGGTTGCATAAAAAGCACTGTTGGAGGTGGGTGGGGGCTGGGGGGTATCATGATAAAAGAGAAAGGAGTTTTGTTGATGTTAGCATGCAGTGGGGATGCTCCCCCTTGGTACCATTTCTGAGTGGCTGCGGTCGCTGGAGTAACGGAGTAGGGTAATTGGGTTGTGCAATTGGAGTTGGGAGAGGGGGGAGGGATGTGGACTCGAGGAAGAAAGGAGCTGAGGACTCGGTCACATTTTACATTAAATTGAATTTACTCAGGTCACTGCCATGATGCTGTCAAAGGACATTCCTGTCAAATTATGTCTTTCAATCCGGACAAATCTCACACTCTCACAATGTCTCTTCGAAAGGACCGTTTAGAAAACCCCCCCCATCCACTTTCTCAACAATTCTCTGGAAGAAGTCCTTTCTTTCAAGCTTCTGGGTCTCACTATCTTCCATGACCTTTCCTGGGAAAGCCACATTTCAAACCTCGCCTCCAAAGCCAGTCGCTGACTGGGAATCCTCCGTCGTGCAAGGTCCTTCCTCGGCCCACCTGAGCTCCTGACCACTTACAAAGCTTTTGTCCGCAGCCTGATGGAGTACTGCTCTCCCCTCTGGGCTGGTGCTCCTGCCTCCCACCTTTCTCGGTTTCCCGCTGTAGAAAGCAAGGCATTTCGGATCATTGGCATCTCCCGCAATTAGGCTGAGTCTTTGGGCCTCTCACTCAATCACCGCAGAGTAGCCTGGTGTTGGCGCAGTGGTTAGGGCAGCGGCTTGGGATCCCAGTGTCCTGAGTTCAAGCCCCGTTGGCTGCTGAATTAACACCAGGGGGTTGACTCAGCCTGTCATCCTTCCGAGGTCGGCGAAATGAGTGCCAGTGTACTGGTCCCGGTGTATGCCCCGGTTAGAATAGGTGTACCATATCCCTGTGTGTCGTAAGAGGCGACCAGGGTTGGCGTCAGGAAGGGCATCCAGCCATAAAACATTGCCTCAAGAAAAAGCCTAACCCCTGCACAGCAGGGAAAAATGGCTGTAAAAACAGTCATTTTTACTCAATCACCGCAGGTTGGTCGGTGGTCTTTCTGTCTTCTACCGTCTCCTCTCCAGCCTCGCCCACCCTGCTCTCTCTGCGATTTGTCCCCACCACATTTCCGCAGGGCGCTCAATGTCCGCCAACAACCCCCTTTGGTAAAAATACCAAAATCACGAATCACTGCTCACCTTCACTCTTTCATTCCTCTTTTTTTCCCACCTTTGGAAAAAACTCCCTCACTATTCATTCCCATTCTTCCCTACAGGCCTTCAAAACAGTTGTTCACCACCACCTATCATCCCCCATCCAAATCCTCGATCTTTTCTACCCCCGATAATCCACCTCCTTTCCTTCCTGAAAGTCCCTGTAATGTCCATCTTCTATTCCCCATGTTCCCCGTCCCATCCCTCTCTCTTCCACAGATCTCCAAATGTCTCTGTTCCCCACTATTTTGTCCTTCCCACTCCCTCCACTCCTGTCTCATGCCCCCCTTGATGTGCGTTGTGTGTTAGCTCTCATACAAGCCTCGGCAAGGTATAGAAAAAATAAAAAATAAAACTAAAAAGCGAACACCGATCGAAAATAGACAAATTTTTTTTCGCTGCAAGCAGATGCCCGCGACCCCACGAAATTTGCTCGGCGACCCCACTTGGGGTCGTACCCCCCCCGGGTTTGAAAAACCAAGCTCTGGAAGAAGTCCTTTCTTTCAAGCTTCTGGGTCTCACTATCTGCCATGACCTTTCCTGGGAAAGCCACATTTCAAACCTCACCTCCAAAGTCAGTCGCCGACTGGGAATCCTCCGTCGTGCAAAGTCCTTCCTCGGCCCTCCTGAGCTCCTGACCACTTACAAAGCTTTTGTCCATAGCCTGGAGTACTGCTCTCCCCTCTGGGCTGGTGTCCTGCCTCCCACCTTTCTCGGCTTTACGCTGTAAAAACCAGGGCATTTCGGATCATCAGCATTTCCCGCAATGAGGCTGAGTCTTTGGGCCTCTCATTCAATCACCGCAGGTTGGTCGGTGGTCTTTCTGTCTTCTACCGTCTCCTCTCCAGCCTTGCCCCCCCCCCTGCTCATTCTGTGATTTGTCCCCACCACATTTCCTCAAGGCGCTCAAGGTCAGCCAACAACCCCCTTCTGGTAAAACTACCAAAATCACGAATCACTGCTCACCTTCACTCTTTCATTCCTCTTTTTTCCCACCTTTGGAATAAACTCCCTCACTCCATTCTTTCCCATTCTTCCCTCGAGGCTTTCAAAACAGCTGTTCACCACCACCTCTTATCATCCCCCATCCAAATCATCGATCTTTTCTAACCCCCGATAATCCACCCAAGCCCACTTCCTTCAAATTCCCTGCTTTCCTTCCTGAAAGTCCCTGTAATGTCCATCTTGTATACCCCATGTTCCCCGCTCCATCCCTCTCCCTTCCACAGATCTACTAATGTGTCTGTTCCCCACTGTTTTGTCCCTCCCACTCCCGCCCCTCTTGTCTCATGCCCCCTTGATGTGCGTTGTGTGTTAGCTCTCACACGAGCCTCGACAAGGTATACAAAAAAAAAATAAACTACCAAAATTGTGCACACTCCATTGGGAACAAATTCCTTTACAACAGCCCAGTGGAACCGGGTTATCTGCTCATGTCTATAACATATATATATATATATATATATATATATATATATATATATATATATATATATATATATATATATATATGTATAATTTGTTGTTAGGGAAGAGCTTTTGGGGTAAAAATTGATTAGTTTATAATAGTTATTTTATCGTGCATGTGCAGCATAATCATATGTAATAAGTGTATAACAGGCAGGGTTGACATTGTTCTTGAAAAGATCACTTTGTCTTCCCTTCCAAATGTTTGTTTCGAAGGCCCATTTCCCCACTGTTGTGTCCCATGTGGCTTTTCCCTGTTACCCATCTTGTTTTCCACAAAAATTAAAATAGATCACAGAGTCCAGATGGCCTCCATGAGTGAGGTAGGCTTTGAGATTATGCCATGAGCAGAGACTGAGAGGATTGGATAATTCCACCCCTGAAGAGTGGCCAATGGGTGTGCCATGAGCAGCCCCAGCCCCTGCCCCACAGGGGATTAATAAAAGGCGATGGGCAGAAGCCCACGGTCTCGTCTCGTCTTCTGGTGGCCATCTATTGCCAAGCCTTTCCTTGCTCATAACCACATCTTGGATCTGTCTTTTCCCTCCGGACCAGCTTTCCACAGGAAGTCCTGCTCTCTGCGCCAGGTTTGGTTTTCACGGTCCTCTGGTCCTGTCGCTCTCTCGGCGTGGTTTCCACATATTCATGGTGCTCTGCGGTGATAAAGCCGTGAGATTGTGGGATGGACAAAGTGCCTCAAATTGTCGCACACTGGCATGTCTTACAGCTCGGTTACATGATGGTGTTTGTCCCACTTTAGTGGCGTGTGGTGAGGTGAGCATAGTGAGCCGATCCATGCTAGTGTGTGCGTGTGTGTTCCTGTGATGTCACTGAACTACTCCCTCAAACTTTTGTGAAATTGCACCAAACTTCTGGGGTACACCTATCTCTCCCATGTACATGTCCTAAGGGGTTTTTTTTTTCATTAATTTGTTGAAATTTTTTTTTTTTTTTTTTTTTTTTACATAAATCTTCAACTTAAATGGTTTACAAAAATGTAATTAATCATGAATATTACAAATAAGTCTGCAAAATAAATGTTTGAATCATGACAACACGGCAACTCACGTACTTATCCTCAGTCGCTGGTCAAGTTTGAGACGGCGGGGGGCGTTTTTGGGACCGTTATTAAAGACGGGGCAGCGAGGCGTTTTTAATGACGGGGCGGCAAGAACCATCTGTCATCCACCCTCTGCCGTACCATCTGTCATCCCTCAGACCGGCATGCAGCAGCTTCTTCACTCACTGCAGATCTTGGTAAAACCACAAACTGGTCCAACACGTGGAACATGTTTTTCAATCGGACAAATCTCACACTCTCACTATGTCTCTCCGAAAGGACCGTTTGGAAAAACCCCCCATCCACTTTCTCAACAATACTCTGAAAGAAGTCCTTTCTTTCAAGCTTCTGCGTCTCACTATCTGCCATGATCTTTCCTGGGAAAGCCACATTTCCAACCTGGCCTCCAAAGCCAGTCGCCGAGCGGAAATCCTCCGTCGTACAAAGTCCGTCCTCGGCCCACCTGAGCTCCTGACCACTTACAAAGCTTTCGTCCGCAGCCTGATGGAGTACTGCTCTCCCCTCTGGGCTGGTGCTCCTATCTCTCACCTTTATCGGCTTCATGCTGTGGAAACCAAGGCATTTCGGACCATTGGCATCTCCAGCGATGAGGCCGAGTCTTTGGGCCTCTCACTCTCTCACCGCAGGCAGGTCGGTAGTCTTTCTGTCTTCTACAGTTTCCTCTCAAGTCTCGCCCCTCCTCCCCTGCTCTGTCTGCGATTTGTCCCCACCATATTTCCGCAGGGCGCTCAAAGTCCACCAACAACCCCCTTCTGGTAAAACTACCAAAATCATGAATCACTGCTCACCTTCACCCTTTAATTCCTCTTTTTTCAAACCATTGGAATAAACTCACTCACTCTATTCAATCCCATTCTTTCCTCCAGGTCTTCAAAACAGCTGTTCACCACCACCTCTTATCATCTTCCATCCAAGTCCTCGATCTTTTCTACCCCCGTTAATCCACCCCAAACCCACCTCCTTCAAATTCCCTGCTTTCCTTCCTGAAAGTCCCTGTAATGTCCATATTGCATTCCCCATGTTCCCTGCCCCATCACTCTTCCTTCCACAGATCTCCTAATGTCTCTGTTCACCACTGTTTTGTCCTTTCCACTCCCGCCCCTCTTGTCTCATGCCCCCCTTGCTGTGCATTGTGTGTTCGCTCTCATACGAGCCTCAACAAGGTATACAAAAAAAGGCATTTTTTTAATGACGGGGCAGCGTTTGTTCCACTACAGCCGAGGTCAGCAACCCACGGCCCAAATGCGGCCCGCGAGCTCCTCCCGTGCGGCCAGCGGCGCCTTGTCCAGATTTCCATTAAGTGCGGCCCGCAAAACATTTTTCTGAACCGATGGCAAATTTAACATATGTGGACATATGATTCTTCCACATATATCACAGTCTCTGTACATCACAATAAATTATTTTCGCTTCTAGTCCACTTAACTTGGTCTTAAATATTTTTTCGTTGCCGTTTCAGATGGCTGAAGGTCTTAAGGTTCAATTTACAATTACATTTATTATCATTGATTTTAGGTGTGTTTGTTATTTTTTGGAGTTGGGAGGGGGGTGCGGCCCGCGAGGTGGC
Organism: Eptatretus burgeri; assembly: GCF_056783735.1. Lineage (NCBI taxonomy): Eukaryota > Metazoa > Chordata > Myxini > Myxiniformes > Myxinidae > Eptatretus > Eptatretus burgeri. The sequence continues at coordinate 3,857,387 of NC_140967.1, read as the reverse complement.
CCAAATGTGGCCCAGTGGCTTGGTTTAGGTTGCCGACGCCTGCACTATAGCGACGTGTGGCAAGGCGAGCATAGCAGGCCAATCCCCGCTGGTATCTAAATACGTACACAATGTACTTCTCTCTCTCTCCAATGTTTCTGGTACCCATTTAATTCCATCTTTAATCTATCTACTGTTTCTTCTGCCACTACCTTTCCAGAAGAACATTCATTGCATCAATTACTCTCTGAATGAAAGATGGTCTTAACTCTCAGGCTGTGGCACCTGGTCCTGTCACTGTCCATTCTGCACATCTTTTGTCCTTACCCATTATGTTAAACATCTATCGCATTCCCTCCTTTTTCCATGTATAAAGTCTTGTCTCTTTCATCCGCTCCTCAAAGCTTTGTTTAGCTAATCAATCATCTGGATTTGGCAACAATCTGTTCTCTCGATGGTGAACCCTCTTTTGCACTGCCGTGTCCTTCATCAGATGCGGCAACCAAATTACCGCACACAATATTCGAGTATAACCCCCACCAAGTTCCTGTACAGTGCTGACACTACCCGTTTTGATTTATAAATTTGACTAGCTTACACAGAGTTTGATTGGCTAGCTTATAAAACACCATCACACTAGGCACCAACAACACTGCAATCCCAATGCAGTGGGTTGGGCTCTGAGCTCAGCTGCCAGGAATGTCCCATCTGCAGCACGGCAGCGGAAAGGCTTGCCTTCCTTCCATGGCAGAGGCCAGTTTGTATGCTCTCGCTCCAAACAAGGAGTTTTGAACGGGATGGTCCTCCTCCTTATTCCTAATACACTCTCCACACCCCCCCCCCATCCTTTTTCCAACCCCAAATATCCTTAGGCTCCCCTGCGAGGAAGGCAGTCCGCCAAAGGGAGAGCCAGGCCCATTCTGTGGAAACTTTGACAACACATAGCATTCGGTGTCCAGAGTCAATGTCAAAAGTGAAAACAATGAGCAACATTTTCCTACGTTTGTGCGTACCTAAATCAACAGGTTTGTACAAAATAAAAAGTTTTTTAAAAAAATAAAATAAATGTTGGTATCTCTGCCATTAAATTTTAAAAACCCACTGTCCAAAGTGCAAAAACTCCTACATATGCAAACCATGACGAAGAAATTGCCTCCATTGGTGCCAAAACCAAAAAAAAATATAAAAAAAAAAACTTCAAAAGCAGCATATGGCATCTGTACTCCAAATGACACACCACATGCCTCACAGTACTTACAATGACATCACAACTAGTGTCAAACTTCCTAACGTTATCTATGCGCAGGATTTATTTACATATTCACAAAAATATATTTTAAAAACTCCTGGCTTTGTACAAATGTATCTCATGAGATCAGAACTAGAACGTGATGGAACAATCATATATAAAGCAGGGACAAGTGGAGGTTCTTCTTGCGTCGGAAAAACGTGAGAAAGCACAGTCTGTGTGGGTGTTCGCACACTCGGACAGCACGACATTGCAATTCAGAAGCAAACACCTCTCTCTCTCTCTCAGCCTCACAGACTATGCAAGACCACACACACACCACACACCCTGTGAAAAAAAAAAAAGTTTTCATCAGCATATTTATAGCAACAACAAACAGCTTGTTTGGAAAGTTGACAGCATGCGTGACATCACATGTGCTTAGAGGAACACACTGTAAGCACAAGCCATTTCAATTCTGCCGATGTGTTAAGGGTGAATTGAAAACTCTTCTTCCCCCCTCACCCCCCTTTAAGAGTACCAAAAGCATTTGCTCATCAAACATGAGAATGATCTCAAAAATCCTGGAAATGGCAAGGGCAGTGAAGGACATATTGTCAATGACCACAAAAGTACAGGCAGAGTAACAAGGCTCCCTGCAACATGCAAACGCTTGGATAGGTGGTTCTGTGTAGTGGGAGTAGGGGGGTAGCGTGGGGGAAGGTAGGGACAATGTTTTGGAATTCAACAACTAAATTGATTGAAGTGACAGCAAGATGGCAAGTCATGGGCTTTCCATCAATCAGTTTGCAATGTGACTACTTCAAGCAGCGACTCGAGGTTCCGATGTCATCACATTGTGTCGCACTGTCGCTCAAGTTGTGACATGAGACTCAGAATGTTTAAAATGAATTAAAAAAAAACATGTGAGAATAAGAAAAAGAGATCGTTACCAGGGTCATTGGCTTCTCGTTCAAGCGAATGAAGCTCGGCGCACTCTGCCAGCGAGTGTTCGAGCGACAGCTGCAGAAAGCGTGCCTGAGTGCGGCTCACACGTTTCAAAAGGGCGAGTAGGGCCACGGTTTGCTCACATTCGTTCCAGCCCTTGAACCAGGCGGACAGTGTGCCCACCTGGTCCCGGAACATCATGACCGGTTCAGTGTCCACTCGCAGCTCGAGTTCCCGGGTCCAGGCAGCTCGACGTCCGCATGTCTAGGATCAAAGTGACGAGGAGCATGTGTGAATCCGGCAGGACGCCAAAAATGGACACAATCATGCGGACAGGTATTGGACGGTCCCAGAGGAGGATAAGGGTGGCCTGTGGTCGTGCACCCCCCAACCCCTCCCCCTCCCCCAACCCAAGTAACCCCACAGCCGCTCCCCATAACATTATCTCACCCATTTCCAGCTTCTTCCTCAAAGTCTTCAATGTGGACACCAAGTAGGGACCTAGAAATAAAATAAAGGAAAAGGAAGAACCATTGAGCGGGTTTTATAAACATCAGGGAGAGATGAAAAAGGAATGGAAGTGGAGAGTCCCTCACGGGCAAGACCCGGGACACCGCCTGTGGGGTTGGCTCGTCGTACGTGAACCCAAAATAAGATGTACACATCGTAGGACAAGCTCGACAGACTACACAGCGTCCGCGATCGTCCCAGCACGGGGAAAATGGACTCAAGGGTGGGGGGGGGGGTGACCGACGAGTGGCCCCGCAATGAGCACTCACCCAAGTCCGGATGGCACCACCCGGCACTCACCCGATGAGTTGTTCAGAAGCCGTCCCTCCGCACACGCTTCCCATCCGCGATTTGTTCCTCCGTCCCGGAACCGGCGAACACGCTTTCTCGTCGCGCTGCCCGCCTCACGTTGGGGAAGCGATGAGTAACTTCAGAGCGGGCAGACCCCGAGCGAGCTATTTCGAGGAAACTCCATGAAGTGAGAATCCACATGTCAGTAATAAACTCCACGTGACGTCACTCGGGCACGACCATCGCCTTCCTTCGAGGAGGGGGGGGGGGAAGAGGCGAAGTGGCAAATGGATACTCACATCTCAAAAATTATACATAAAATCAAAACACTGTGAGAGGAAATGAAGACAGCAGTGTGGAGAATGTAAATAAATAATTACATTGAGAATCGGCGACCGGTGAGGATCTCGAACGGCGGCCGTGATCGAGGGCCTGCTGCTGAATTTCCAGGAACCCCCCCTCAGGCTGCCGAGACATGGGAAACGCCGTCTGTTCATCCAGACTTCCGGATTCCTCTCAGGATTGTTCATGCGGTCTCCGAGAGTCTCCATGAAGTTATCGCGAAAAAACGTTCCCCCTCCCACCGACGGGAGCTCGAGCACCCCCGCCCAATGCATTCCTGCGAGCTTCGTCACCCGCATTACCTCAATACACATATTAATATAACAACATGGCGAACATTACACATTATTTCCTTCATTAAAACCCTTAACTCGAACTTTTCCTGCTCACTCAACTCCTCTTAAACCGTCACCACAAAACCGTCTCCCTTCCCGCGTCCAACATTGAGGAGGCTTTTTAATATTTCAGGTAAATTATATAATTACTCACACGATGACGTCATTACAGGTTCTCAGAACATTTATTGCGTCACATATCGGACTTGTGAACAGGAGGATGAAGACCTCGTGGCTGACATGTTGAAGTGTGGTCTTTCAATCGTTCATTGAACGGATTCTCCATGCAATGAACCCACGTGTTTGCACCCCGAGCCTCCGCGAGGTATCTGGAGGAGCCTCCCTACCCCGAACCTCCCTACCCGAACCTCCCTACACCGAGCCGAACCTCCCTACCCCGAGCCGAACCTCCCTACCCCGAGCCGAACCTCCCGAGCTGAACCTCCCTACCCCGAACCTCCCTATCCGAGCCTCCCTACCTCGAGCCTCCCTACCCGAACCTCCCTACCCGAGCCTCCCTACCCCGAGCCTCCCTACCCGAACCTCCCTACCCGAGCCTCCCTACCCCGAGCCTCCCTATCCGAACCTCCCTACCCCGAACCGAACCTCCCTACCCTGAGCCGAACCTCCCTACCCGAACCACCCTACCCCGAACCTCCCTACCCGAGCCTCCCTACCCCGAGCCTCCCTACCCCGAGCCTCCCTACCCGAACCTCCCTACCCCGAGCATCCCTACCCCGAACCTCCCTACCCGAACCTCCCTACCCCGAACCTCCCTACCCGAGCCTCCCTACCCCGAGCCTCCCTACCCGAACCTCCCTACCCGAGCCTCCCTACCCCGAACCTCCCTACCCCGAGCCGAACCTCCCTACCCGAGCCTCTCTACCCGAACCTCCCGAGCCGAACCTCCCTACCCCGAACCTCCCGACCCCCAGCATCCCCACCCCGCACCTCCCTACCCCGAGCCGAACCTCCCTACCCCGAACCTCCCTACCCGAGCCTCCCTACCCCAAACCTCCCTACCCCCGAGCCGAACCTCCCGAGCCTCCCGAGCCGAACCTCCCTACCCCGAGCCTCCCTACCCCGAACGTCCCTCCCCCGAGCCGAACCTCCCTACGCCGAACCTCCCTACCCCGAGCCGAGCCTCCCGAGCCGAACCTCCCTACCCCGAGCCTCCCTACCCCGAACCTCCCTACCCCGAGCCGAACCTCCCTACCCCGAGCCTCCCTACCCCGAGCCTCCCTACCCCGAGCCTCCCTACCCGAACCTCCCTACCCCGAGCCTCCCTACCCCGAGCCGAACCTCCCTAGCCCGAGCATCCCTACGCCGAACCTCCCTACCCGAACCTGCCTACCCCGAACCTCCCTACCCGAGCCTCCCTACCCCGAGCCTCCCTACCCGAACCTCCCTACCCGAGCCGAACCTCCCTACCCGAACCTCCCTACCCCGAGCCGAACCTCCCTACCCGAGCCTCTCTACCCGAACCTCCCGAGCCGAACCTCCCTACCCCGAACCTCCCGACCCCGAGCATCCCTACCCCGAACCTCCCTACCCCGAGCCGAACCTCCCTACCCCGAACCTCCCTACCCGAGCCTCCCTACCCCGAACCTCCCTACCCCGAGCCGAACCTCCCGAGCCTCCCGAGCCGAACCTCCCTACCCCGAGCAGAACCTCCCTACCCCGAGCCTCCCTACCCCGAGCCTCCCTACCCCGAGCCTCCCTACCCGAACCTCCCTACCCGAACCTCCCGAGCCGAACCTCCCTACCCCGAACCTCCATACCCCGAGCATCCCTACCCGAACCTCCCTACCCCGAGCCTCCCTACCCCGAGCCTCCCGACCCCGAGCATCCCTATCCCGAGCCTCCCTACCCCGAGCCTCCCTACCCGAACCTCCCTACCCCGAACCTCCCTACCCCAACCCCTAACAGAACGTCACGTGGGGAGAGGAGGGCCAATAATATGGTGACATTTTCAGGCGAAGAATCGATTCATGTCCTCGCTCCCCCGACGTGTTTAACGAAATATTAGAGTACTCAGCTGTCTCTCTGTCTGTGTGTCTGTCTTGTCTTTCCGCACCATCATGGGTCGATGTCGACGATGGCTGCACCGGTTGTTGCCAAACTTGGCGGGAGAGTAGCAGGGAGAGTATCGGATAGGGTCAAACAAAGTGTTACATGTGGCCGACAATGACCGAGGTCAAACGTCAAGGTCATCAAAGGGTGAAAAAGTCGCGTTTCGAACCAACACTCCTCAAAAAATCCTGCGATTAAAAGGTCAAATGCAATAACTCGGAAACAGAACGAAGGAAATGTCACATCGATCCGCGAAGCTGTTCAAAGAGAACATTCTTTTGAAATCCGAGATGGTGGAATCGGTTAAAACATAAAACAAAATACAGATGTACACCGTGAGGTAAACGAATATGGACACCGTCCTCTGTAATGTACTGAAATGGGAGATGCTTAGCAGGCAGACACGACGCGGAGGAACAGTCGAGCCGGGCTGTGTTGCACAAGTGCGAGCGCGGGCGTACTGTGCCCGCGGTTCCCCTTTATTCCGTATTCGGCACACTCACGAGCCGGCCGACTCCAGCATTACTACGACGCCTCAGGCGGCGCGCACACCTCATATCCAGAGATGCCAACTTTTGGAAATCAGAATTAGGGAGGATTTTCAACCGACACCAAATAATGTGCGCAAAGCGCACATCTCGAGCGCGGAGTGCTCGACCCTTGCGGCGGGGTCCATGGCCCGCCTTAGGGCCCTGGAAGCTCTGGGGTTCTAGACGCTCTCTCGTGCCCTCTGAGCCCTATTTTGGAGCATTTAACATGTTAAGAATTCCCACTTTTTGAACAAAAAAAGGGGAAAATTGTGCACTTTTTAATGGTACATGTATGTTAATATTAGTAAGTTAGGGGACAATCAAAGATTAACAAAAAGCACAAAAGAAGCAATATTTTTCTTACCTTACTGGCTGGTACGACTGCTGCTTGCTTTTTCCATGGCAGCTTTGCTGAGTGACAGCTGTGTGGCTCTTTTAGCCCTTCTGATTATGTCTTTGCTGTATTCTCTCTGGTAGCAAGGGGTGCTATGAGCTAGTTTTTCAATTAAGAGAGCTTCCAGGGTTTTGACACTCAAATTGGGACGAAATTCAGAATGATTCTTCCGTACAAGACTGAGTGCCCGCTCACATGATGCGTTCGAATGAGGAATGACCAAGATTCCCTTCATCACTTTGCTCAAATTAGGATACTTCTTGGCACCAGTGCAGGGATCTGTGAGCTGTGAAATCCGATGCCACTGCTCATCCACTCTCACTGTCTCAGTAGCAATTGTAGCTATGGAGGCGTCTGCCTGGTAGTGAGCGAATTCACTCTCAAGACTGTCTATGTCACTATCACCGCCACTAAACAGACAGGGGAATTTCTTGATGAAAAACTCCACACAGTCAAACCCCACTTCTTGGTGGAGCTTAACATCCAGCACCTGAGCATGCTTGGCTAATTCATCATCTAGCGGCCAGGTTTTGAAGATATAATTGCAGGCTTTCACATAATATGAGCGAACTGCACTGAAGAAACCTTGGATGTCTGACTCACTCAGAGTGAAGGTGGATTTCTTGAGACTCCTTTGTTCCCTTATATACAGTTTGGCATCGTTCCCAATCATGAGGTCCTCATCATTCTTCTGATGATTTCTGTCAGAGAAGGGTTACATTTACCAGAGCAACCGATGACACCGATGGTTTCAAAAACCGTATGAAGATATCTTTCAGAAGATCATTCAATTCTCCGTGCAGGAGATGAATACAGGGTTCGTCTCTTTGGAGCAGAAGATTCCCCTTCTCAAAAAGCTTGTTAGCATATCGAAGGAAGAAACAATAGAGTTTTGTTTGTGGAGACAAGAACATCCTGTTGACACGTTTTTCTCTAGATTCCTGCACAGTGTTTGAGGAAGATGCGCTTTTAGTTGTAAGAACTCGTAGTACACTTAGGCCGCAGGGCGATCACACTTGCGTTTACTGCCAGCAGAAGAGGTCAGACTCGTAGTACCAGATCCAATTTTACGTTTGAGGGAGAGAGCTTGAGGTAGGTGCAGCCAAGGAAGAAGACCTCTGATTCGAAGGTTTTGCTGAGCTTCTATCAAGTGATTTGGCAAAAGCAGAACTTAATTTGGGTCCTTCTTTGCCTGTAGATGGGACTATCACAGTCTTTCTCGACTCTGAAGGATCTGCTTTGTAGATGAACGTGATGAAGGGCCGGTGATGCTACCTGCTCTCAGCATTGGTTTTGGTGCTGTCCCTGCTGTCTTCTTCGCAGCAGATACTGCAGTGGTAGTGGTGAATGCTGCTCCACTAGTGCTTGATCCTGCAGTGCCAGTACTGGCAGTAGATACAGTGCCGTCCTTCTTGCTCGTTGTTAGAGTCTTGGCTACAGTTGGTTGCATTTTTCTTCGTACTTCTTCTTTGAAGAAGAGGCGAAGTGGCTCCCCACTGTTCAATCAGCCTGTCTAGGCACTGACCAAGGGACAGCCACCTTGTTGCGACATGCTTCAGAATCTTGTGTGTCGGGGCATCACAGAGTTCTTGCAGTGCTTTCACTCCTTTGACGCGCTTTACTACTTTTGTCCAAGTAGTAGTAAATATCGATGAAAAAGTCATCTAATTCAATGGGGAAGGCCTGAGCCGCCTTCTTGGCCGTATTGTGCATCATATGGCAAGGGCATCCCATGATGTAGCACTCTGGATTTTGTTTGTGGATATAAGCAGCGACTCCTTTGTGCTTGCCCACCATGACAGAGGCATTATCAGCACAAAGGAAACACAATTTCCCCACGGAATTTTCCTGTCACTGAACTCATGATCAAGCAGTTTGAAAATGTTTTCTCCAGTGGAATCTTGTTTGCACGCAGGCAAACTTAGCAAACCTTGCTTCACAATCCCAGCACTGTTGTCATAGTACGAAATCAGGACAGGATATCGCTGGGCCTCACCACTGTCATTGCTACCGTCTGTAGCTAGGCTAAATGGAGCTAGTCTAGCAATATCGGCAATAGATGAAGCAGTAACATTTGACAACTCACCAATTACACTGGTCAACAACAAATTTGTTGTCTGCATTTTTTAAGCTGATTTAGGACGAGATCCTGATGCGCTGAATCCAAAACTCACATTAGTTTTGTTCAATCAGGTCAAGTTTTTGAGATATGGCCACATGTCGTTTTTTACATTTTTGTTCACATGAACGCATGTGTGGAGCATTTTAGAAGAAGTTGGTGGGGGTAAAATGTCATGTCAAATAATTGTTTTAATTGGAAATAATTATTTTAATGACAAGAAGTATTCAGGTACGATAGTTCTAGGTGATTATGTCGAAAAGGGATCAGTTTGAAGTCATAAAACCTCAAAATCTTCCAAAAATTGGTGAGGCAAAGCATAAAGTTCGTGGATCAAAACTAAAGTTAATGGGGCAGATTTTGTAATAATGATACAAAAAAGTTGTATTTCTTGAAATAACGAACTCTGAAGAATGTACAATACCTACATGCGCCAATTTATGACATGCGCTTCTGCTCAAGCTTGGAGTGCCACAGTACGAACCCAAAGATTGGAGACTGTTCATTGACAGCAGCAAGCGATCACTGAAATGTGTTCTGCTACACAACGGCAACCAGTTTGCCTCTGTACCCATCGCTCACTCGACTACACTGAAGGAGAAGTATGAAGCGGTGAAGTACGTGCTGGAGAAAATTGGTTATGATCAGCATAAGTGGTTTATTTGTGTTGACCTGAAGATGGTGAACTTTTTGTTGGGACAACAGTCTGGCTTCACCAAGTACCCATGTTTTCTGTGCATGTGGGATAGTAGGGACCGTGCTCAGCATTACACGAAGAAGGACTGGCCTGTGCGGGAGGAATTGGTGCCATGCAAAGAAAGGAACGTCATCAACGACCCTCTGGTGGACAGAGACAGAATACTCTTCCCACCGCTGCACATCAAGCTCGGCTTTATCAAGCAGTTCACCAAGGCTCTGGACAAAGATGGTGACTGCTTCACTTACTTGTGCCAGGCTTTTCCAGGATTGACCATGGAGAAGTTGAAAGTTGGCATCTTTGATGGTTCTCAGATCCGTCAGCTCATCAGAGATCCAGAGTTCAAAAACTCAATGAACGAAGTGGAACTGGAAGCGTGGAAGACATTTGTTTTGGTAGTGAAGAACTTTCTTGGCAACAATAAGGCCAGAAACTACGCAGAACTTGTCAACAACATGCTGACTGCTTTCAGAAACCTGGGCTGCAACATGAGCATCAAGATGCACTACCTATTTTCACATATGAACCGGTTTCCTGAGAACCTGGGTTCAATGAGTGACGAGCAGGGGAGAGATTCCATCAGGACATGAAGGAGATGGAGACCAGGTATCAGGGTCGCTGGGACGCAGTCATGATGGCTGACTACTGTTGGAATCTGAAGAGAGACCTCCCTGCCGCTGAACATTCCAGGAGTTGAAGAAACGGAAGTTCAAGCCCTGAAGTTTGAACAGTGGTGACGCAACATGCAATTTACTTGTACTTACCTTTATCAATGCCCACCATTCAGATGACAGTAATCGATGTTTCTATCATGTAATCAATAAATATTGTTGGCAAAACATTTTTTTTTTCTTAAAAACATGTTTAGGATGATATGTGTTGACAAAAATCAGCTGATAATGCCACAAAAATGTAATTGATTTTGTCACAAGATCTGATTTTTTCAAATCAACTTAGCACAAAAACCTGACCTGATGGAGAGAAACGGATGCCATTTCCTGATTCAGCAGTGCCAGAATACCCTAATTCACTTGTAGAAATCTAGACAACATTCAGAAAGTAAAAAATTGTTGACCAGTGTTCTTTTTTTCTTCTTTGTTCTTGTTCTTTTTTTTTTTTTTCTTTTTTTTTTCTTTTTTTTTTCTTGCTTTTTGTTCTTGTTTTTTTTTTATTTTTTTTATTTTTTTTTTTTTGTTCTTGCACATCTTGCACATCTTGCAAGTTTTTGTTCTTGCACATCCATACTTTGAAGCAACTTTTGAATCTGGAAACATCTTTTGAAATAGAGGTCCAGCATGATCTGAGACTGATATGGGCAAGTTATGTCCCACAATAAATCCACGAAAGAGAAGTTCCGCCGGGTAACATCCTCTTCCTCGCTTGTCCCTTGTTTGGTGAAATAATTCAGAAGTGTACCGGTACTCGTGCTCGAAGATCTCTCCTTTGCAATGTCTGTGTGCCGTTTGCTTCCAACGTGCTTCCGAATATCATCGCGACCTCCGTGCTCAACTGAAATATCAACGCTGCATACTGTACAATACGCATGATGAATTCCTCTTTCAGTCTTTCAAATACACGGCTATTGGAGAATGTATTCGGTCTTGTACTTCTGAGACCATTTCTTGGTCTTCGTAAGCTTCTTTTCTGCCATTCCGTAATCAACATCGAGGGTTTGAAGCATCGGTAACTTCGAAGTCGATGTTCCACAGCTGCAGCGCGACTCGTAGAACTCTAGCGGCTGTTAAATTAAACACCGCACGGTGGTCGCGACCGCCGGGCTGGTACGGGGCCCAGCTGCATACAGTGAGCGTATCGCATGCATATACACTGTGCATACATACCGCATGCACTGTATTGCACACATACCGCATGCATATACACTGTGCATACATACCGCATGCACTGTATTGCACACATACCGCATGCACTAAATCTCAGTGCATGATCGCATAAGCGAGATCCAGACCCAATGTTTCGCTGCTCCTCATTTGAATTTGCAATTTTTTACGTACAATTTGGAAGCAGCGAACGTTATGGAGTTACCACATGCTATACGTAGCAGACGATGCTTTTCATTCAATTCTCATACTAGTACATTCTGATGAGTGAACAGTGCAAAAATATCAAAATTTCGGGAGGATAAGGATAGTGATCGTAAGGGCGGGAGTTTGGGTGAATTTTCGGAAGCCTCCCGATGAAATCGGGAGGGTTGGCATTGCTGCATATCCCTTGCCGATACACTGACACCCACCACCACTCCTCCCATCATCACGCCCATCATGCATCATCACCATGCCCTTCCCCGTAGGCCCGCAGACTCCACCACCCTCCTCCCCCCTAAAACTATGATTATTAAATGAGTACCATTATAAGAAGCATACAGAACACGAAGGACTCCGTATAATAATCATGGAAATAAAATGAAAATAGCGAAGTATAATAGCACACCACATCATATAATGTGTCGATGCGAGCGAGTGGAGCAGTAAAGGCCAGGTTCCAAAGACGGAGGTGCACAAAGCACCCACCACACTCTGACCGCGTTACCGATATGAAGCAGCAAATGAGAAGCACAGCAGCACTACACAGCAAAAACGCCCCCAGGCGGCCCATGCTGACATGGCCCTCACCGAGGTCGTGACGACCTTTCGAGCCAACCTCCCCCGGCACCATCAAACGCCTCCGGCCCACTCCCCCCAGGCAGACCCGACGTCGATAAACATTCCGAGGCCGGAAGCCCGCTGTCTGGAAGCCGTGGCGCCAGCCTTGATCGACCTTGGCCGGGGGCGCTGAACAGCGCCGCTGGCTGCATGCATTTAATGCTCCAAAACAACTCACGCACCACAATCAGTTGAGACGCCAACGCCCGTCCAAACGGCCTTGAGCGAACACAGAGAGCTGCGCTCGCAACCAGAGGTGGGGGTAACGCCGACCAGGGCACCAGTCTTGGTTCCGAGTCGACCTCCGAGACCCACACGGCAGCTAGACGGGAGCAACTCCATTTAAACCACACTGCAATCATAGGCTCGTTATAAATCACTACGAACATTATTCGAAGCATCGCAAACTCATTTTTCCGTACAGCGCGCTTTTCTGATAAAATCCCAACACATGACAAAGCAACTACCTGCGGCCCGGGACAATGGAAGGCCAACCCAACCTTTTTATTCGCCACCACCGCTCCTGAAGCCCCCACATCACATTGATCATAATACAACTCCCATTGACTGATCTCCGCCAAATCCACTTTCACACGGGAACTGCTGGCATTTATTTCAACAACGTTAAACTGCATCACTAGAGCAAGGAAAAACACATATGCCATGAACAACAACCCACATCACGAGTCCGTTTCTTGGCTGTCGACTCGATGTTGTGACTCGCGGCTCCCTTTAACGCCACGGGCTCACCGTCACCTGTTGAAGCTGCCTGCCCAACACCGACGCGCATTGCCTCACGAACACTGCCGAAGCGCGGGAACTCATCGCGAGCGCTGATCCGGCTATCGCCGCTCCCGAACTGCACATCACCGCCGCAGGCAGCAACGAACGGTCGCTCCCGCTGCATCGACGCGGCCCCGCCGCCAGAGCCTCGCCCTCGGTACTCGACGAAGGCCTCGAAGAGAGCACTGGCACATCTGGAGGTACGAACCGGAGATCCAGTCCGAGGTGCGCCAGCCAGTCCCTACCCAAAAGGGCGGGCCCCTCCCCTCGTACAACGAACACCGAGAGCCGGGCGCGTCGATCTCGGTAGCGCACTGAGACGTCGGCCCTCGCAAGCGGTGCAATCGCCTCACCGGTGTACGTGTATAACGACAAGGCCGTCTTGACCAGGCGAATACCGCGAAGACCACGAGCCGCCCGCTCATCCATGACCGACACTGCCGCCCCGGTATCCACGCAAAACACAGTCGGTTGGCCATTCACTTCGACCTCAACCGTGAAAGGCGTCGTCATCTCCGAACCAACGGAAAACAGACTCAACCGTGGTTGCATCTCCCGCTCCGGCTCGCCGGCATCGCCAGGCCCCGGTTGCAGGCCGATCTCCAGGTCACTGGGGTCCTCTCGCACCTCGTCATCCAAGACCCCAACGGAGGCCCCCGCCATCCGACACACACGCTTCAAATGTCCCACCTTGTGACAATGCAAACACACGGTGTTCTTATACGGGCACATTTGTCGCAGGTGCGGACCCCCACACCCCCAGCAGCCGCGGAAAGTCCCTTCGCTCCAGGTGCGACCGTGCTGCGGTGCCCCTTCGTTCCCGGTGCGACCGTGCTGCGGTGCCCCTTCGCTCCCGGTGCGACCGTGCTGCGGTGCCCCTTCGCCCCCGGTGCGACCGTGCCCCTCGTCCCGCACCACCAGGCGCGCGTGCGACCTGCGGAACTTGAGCCATCGCTCGGACTCCGGGCTGCGCGACCCGCGGCACTTGTGCGGTCACTGCGTGAAACTCGGGATTAGCCGCCATGCTCCAGCTGGAGCTACTCATTACGTCCTGGCCAGCAATGGCGCGGACATCCGTGAGCGTCTGCTCGACAGACGAAGCAGTCACGACCGCCGAGTCGAATGTGATGTCGGTCAATCGCAGGATGGCTGCTACCATCTTTGCGTCTCGTAGACCAGAAATAAAACGATCTCTGCGCCGTGCCGGACGCTCCTCTGTCGTGAATTTGCACGGCACAGCCGAATGCTTCACTCGTGCTACGAAGTCCGCAACGCGCTCCTCGCCACCCTTAGCGAGATGATCGAACTGGAACCGCGTGAGATGTAACGACTTCTCTGGCGCCAAGTGGGTCTTCATTTTCGCCACGATGTCCTGAAAGGATAGCACATCATCACTGGGTCTATTTGGAGCCACCAAATCACTTAGCAGGCGGTAGTGCTCCGTTGATAGCGAGGCGAGCAAGATCGCCTTGCGTTTCTCTTCATCCTCTACATCATTCGCCCGAAAGTAGCAACCTAACTGTTCAGAAAACAACTCGAACTCATCTCCCCCGAACACGGGTACACGTCCGTGTGCCGTGCCCCGACCTTGTGCCATGCTCCGTGAGACCCTTGGCTCCGTAGCTTGGAACCGCCCGGGTTACTTGCCGACCCTGCACACGCAGGGCAGACACGACGCGGAGGAACAGTTGAGCCGGGCTGTGTTGCACAAGTGCGAGCGCGGGCGTACTGTGCCCGCGGCTCCCCTTTATTCCGTATTCGGCACACTCACAAGCCGGCCGACTCCAGCATTACTACGACGCCTCAGGCGGCGCGCACACCTCATATCCCTTGCCGATACACTGACCCCCACCACCACTCCTCCCATCATCACGCCCATCATGCATCATCACCATGCCCTTCCCCGTAGGCCCGCAGACTCCACCACATCCTCACGTGACACCCAACGCGGACGAATCTGCCGGCGAGAAAGGGCGGATATAAAACAAAATACAGACGTACACCGTGAGGTAAACGAATATGGACACCGTCCTCGTGACACCCAACGCGGCCGAATCTGCCGGCGGGAAAGGGCGGATACAAAACACTTCGTACGGATCGAAAATTAAAAATCACCGGCAGAGTTCCCGCGCCAACGGGCGACCTTGTTCCAAACATGCAACACGCTGATCTGACGCATATCTTTATTCGGGCGGTGTATAAGCAATCAATCGCTCCCGAAAATAAAAAACAATAATAACTACGTGCATGAAGCGAAAACACCTCACGACACTGGAAAACGTGGGGACAGGAAGGAATAGTCCTGTAAATGGTGGGGACTTGTAATACCCTCCCCCACCTCGAGGCGGCGCTACACGATACACATTTACATGGACAATTTGCACCTACCCCTCCCCCCCCCCAACACCCTCACCCCCTCAAGACCACTGGCAAGTCTGGATGTAATTGGGCCAGAACTGTAGGGGGAGTAGCTCAACAAACAAACAAACACGCACTGGTCCATTAATTGTAGGAAGAATAATTATCTTGAGAAATTCATGAAACGACCCACAGAATGGATAAAACAACCACAACAACCTCCAGGACAAAAAACAAACTAACACACTGTGCCATGAAAGGTCCGTTTTTCGTGTATTTCACTGTATTTTTCATCATTGATACATACAGATAGATGTGCAATAAGTTTGTTAAATGCAACATCATGTCTTTTTATTAAACCCATCAGTGAAGCGATTGGCAGCCGGTAGGAATGCACGGCTCGTGATATTGGAAACATCCATGTTGTGCAACTGGACTTTCAAGATGCTTTGGAAGTCTTGCAAGATGATGTGGGGGGGCCCTGCTTGTGGGTGGCCCCCTGCGGCCGCGGACACCACGGGCACCTATCGGAGGCCCTCGTTCCACAAATAAAAACCAAGTCGCTGTTCCGTTGTGACTGAAATTCCGTTCAATCCTCGGACATATCGCAACCTTTCAATACGGTCTGGCATCCTGCCCTGCTCTCCAAACTGTCTGCCGATGGAATCCAAGTCCAACCCCACCCTTGGATTTTCTGGCTTCCTCCACTCTCGTAGCCAACATGTCCAGGAGCTCTCAACGGAGCCCCTTCATCTCCTCTCCCTGTCGAGGCTGGAGTACCCACCCAAAGGCAGTGTTCCAGGCCCCATATTATTCCTAATCTCCATCAATGATCTCACTGACTGGAAAATCCTCTTTATCTCTTTGCTGATGACTCCACTCTCGACCGTGACCTCCCTCATCATTTTGACAGACAGCAGCAGCCTCTTCCTTCTCCTCAGACCTTGACAAAAATCACAAACTGGTAAACTTGGAACATGTCTTTCAATCCTGAGAGATCCAACACACTCACACTCACACTCACTCTCTCTCTCTCTCCAAAAGGACCGTTCCGCAAACCCTCCCATTTCTCAACAACCCTCTCATAAAGGTTCAGGTACTCAAACTTTTGGGTCTCACTCTCAGCCATGATCTCTCTTGGGCAAGCCACACCTCAAAGTTGGCCTCCAAAGGCAGATGCTAACTGGGCATCCTCCATCGTGCAAACTCCTTCCCTTGGCACAACCTGAGCTCCAATCCACCGACAAGGCTTTCATCTTCAGCTTCATGGAGAGACTGCTCTCCCACCTGGGTTGGCTCCACTAGCCTACATCTTGCTTACATTGAAGCCATGGAAACCAAGGCTTTCAAGATCATTGGAATCTCTCACAATGAAGCTGAATCTATGGGCCTATCACTTCACCATCGCCGACAGCTCGGTGGTCTCTCCGTCTTCTTCCGCCTCATTTTTGGACATGCACCCTCTGCCCTCTACATGCTTTGTCCCACCCCCTACCCCCCTCCCCCCTCCAGGTATCTGCAGGACGTATGTGGTCCACCAGAAACCCCCTCCTCGGGAAATTGCCAAAATACAGAAGCACGACTCACCTCCACTCGTTTATTCCTATTTTGTGCTGCATGTGGAACCACTTTCCACACCCTCTTCAATCTCATTCTTCCCTCCGGATTTTCCAGATAGCTGATCATCGCCATCTCAGGTCAACTCCCATCTAAAACCACGATATTTTCTGCACCGGTTAAACCACCCCCACCTCCACTCCTCCCAAAATTTTGCTTATGTATCCATCTTTTCCACCCCTTGTGTTCTCCCATACCACTCATCGCTACCTGCACCCCTTGCTTGTCTGTCTCCATCTACCTTCTTCCTCTGCCTTGCTATTGGTGTTTTCCCTTTCTCCTACTATTCCCTTTGTTATGTTGTGTCCTAATCTGTTCTGTATCAGAGCTGTTCCATGAGCATAGACAATTTATATAAAAAAAATTAAAATCCAAAGACAATTGTTATTATTTGGGGAAATTCATCTTTCCTCCATTTCTGCAACTTTTCGGAGTGGGCGCCAACATCCTGATCTATCTTTTCCAGTTTGCATCCAAGCCAGGGCACTCGTCGCTTGCAATGCCTATGAGGCAAATGTCGACTCAGCGGTGAAACCGCCATCTGGTGGTCAATGCCAACCATTGACAGTCTGCACAGGGATCACGGGTATTGCCCTGACGTTCCAATGCAGCACCTTTTACTCTTCTGGTAGCAGCTCAGTTCTTCAGCTAATCTGCCTGCACTGGAGCCTGATTTGCCTGGACTGGAGCCTGATCTGCATGAACCAGACCCTGACCATGCTAGTCCAGGATCATGACTCTGCCAGTCCAGGACCCTGACTCCTCTGCCTGCTCCGGACCCTGGATCTGCTGGTCCAGGACCTGGTTCTGCCTGCCTCGGACCCAGGCTCGACTTGCCCTGGGCCCTGTCCTGGACTATTTACATGGAAAGCCACTCCACAGCCAATTTGCAGTCTTGACCTATTTATTATCCTTGTTTTGTCATTTGTTGATTCACTGAAGATCTGCACAAACAGTAAATTGTCAATTACAAGTAGTTCAGGAAAAGTAAAACCAAACTATTTCAGAAAACATACTTACATCTATATTAATAAATATTAGGGTGTCAGTCAGTCAGTGTGTGTGTCTCCTCCATAATTACAAAACCATGAAACCGAGCAGCCTGAAACTTTGAATGCATAATAAACGAACTCCAAGAGAGTGTATGAATGAAAATTGGGTGTTTGGGTTAATTAAGACACCCCTTTTGAAGATAATTAACGGCCTTATTTAATTATATCCTTTATCATATGCATCCTCGGACACATCGCTCTTCCACGATGGGATCTTAATTGGCTTTTGTTTTTTTTGGCCTGGTAAACATTGCCTTGACTTGGAACAGGTCACAATGATTTTTTAACGATCATTTTTTTTTTCACTTTCCTCATTCAAATTATTAAATCCATGTTCATCAAACCTACAAATCGCCAGATACAGTACATTGCAATGCTTATAAACGTCCGGAGACACCAGCGTTTGTGCCTTTCTTTCATTTCCGCACATGCCATAACCTTCAGAATCTCTTAAACTAAGCCAAATTACAAAATTTAAGCTTGAGAATTGAACTTAGCAGCAGTTCCGACTGCTACGAAAGTATTCATTTGTCCTATTTGGACATAGTTTGACATTCCGGTGTCTCCGGAAGGTGTTTAATATGAGGGATCAGCGATCGCTAATTGCTTGCCAAACCAGCCGTTCCTTATCAACCGTTTTATTGGAGTGCTTCCTTGAGTGCTTAAGCCACTTGGTGAGTGCTCTACAATATTCGTTCCATCACTGAATACTTTATATCGATCGACTTGCACAAAGATCAGGGGCCACTTGCATGCGTTAGCCCCACATTGTTCTGCGGTGCGTCAGGTGTTGGCTGGCTCGCTGAAAATGTGAAATTTCCTTTCACACCAAGTTTCACCTTTTTGAACGATCTTCTTTCAATATACGATCCGTCACTTCGGCATAAATAAATTAATATTAAAAAAACATTCAATGTTTCATTTTTTAAAGTTCCTTAAACCGTTTTGATGGAATTTTTGGTTAAGCCACTTGGCGCACACTCTTCAACCTTCAATGACGATACTGCGGTTCGATACCGAAGTTACAAAGGCAAAATAAATAAGATGACTACAATGAGAAAAAAATGTTTTCAGTTGTGAATCGCCACATCACAACAGCATAGCTGAGAGGTACATACGCTCGCTCTAAGCTGTGTAGCCAGGGATTGAATCCAGACCGAGCTATGAACTGTCGTCCTGGTGTTTCACAGGCTGGGTGATTCATCAATGTGTGTGCCGTCTCTCGGATGGACGAGAAACTGAATCAGATTCAGAGTGAGCCGACCGGAGGGTCAAAGGTCGCTGCATGTACGAGCATACATTCATGCATGCAGGTAGGCCTTTGCCATGTAGATAGCGTGGGTTTTAAATGCTCCCGCCTGGTTTTGCTGAGAACCCGGGAGTTAAAGAGAAAATGTTGTTGTTTGGGCGTGTTTTATCGCCCTTCCCTTCCTCTCAGGCTGCTTTCCTTTCCCTTCTTCTCACACCACCTTCTTTTCCATTCCTTTCCCCTTCCATTGTCAAACTGTTTGAAACCGGCCCATCTATCATCACCTAACTCAACGATATTGTTGCGGTTCTCGGAACCGCATGCATACAACAGAGAGGTGTCCCTAGACAGTTATGCCATTAATATACATGTAGATAGACCCCTTCCTTTTGTTTAGCGGGACAACGGGGAGTGTATTGCGATGGTCTAATAGTTAGGGTTATTAAATCATTTTCCCTCCATTTCATTCCCACTCTTCTCTTCTTTTCTTTCCTGGGATAAATCAGTCACGAACGCTTCAGCAGCAAGGTGGGCGAGTTGCACCAACGTCCACCTGAAACCCGACATGTGCGGCGAGTCACGCACGCTTTAGCAGTAAGGTGGGCAGGCTGCACCAACGTCTACTCGAAACCGGGCCCAAGCTGGCAGACCACGTGAAGGGTCGGGGCCAATCAAAGCGCCCGATTCGGGCGATGACGTCAAATTCGACATGATCCCCTCCCCCGAGCTTCAGGCTCTATAAAAGACGGAGAAGCTCCTCCGTCGGTGTGTGTGTGTGTGTGTGTGTGTGTGTGTGTGTGTGTGTGTGTGTGTGTGTGTGTGTGTGTGTGTGTGTGTGTGTGTGTGTGTGTGTGTGTGATTCTGAGTGGTGTTTTCATGCGGTGTGTTCCTGCTTCTTGACTCCACCGTCTCACCTTGACGAACTGCCTCCTGCCTCCGAGTCTCCGCCCACGCCTCACCTCGTCCACCCACCTCCCTGGTCCTGCCCACTACTCCACCCTCACACTCTGGACTCCGCCCTTCTCCACTCAAGCTCCTCCGTCAGAATACAGGCTCCACACGTGCGGCTTGGACCAGAGACATGCGACTACTGTCGGGTACCACACCATGGAGCATCCCCTCCTCCGGAACGCCCAGGTACCGTGAGCATAACCTCAACTCCCCTCCCTCCCTGTTTGCAAAAGTCCCTTCCCATTGGGGTTTCTTTTTCTGTGTGTCTGAGTGTGCTGGCGCCTGTCTGTTATGTAAGTCTGTAGAAGTGCATTATTGTTGTAACTGTTATTAATCTCACGTCAAGTCTGCACTGTCTGCTTTCGTAAGTTCCTTGTATTATTGTTGCACCACACCTCTCTCCTTTTTCCCTGCGTTACATACCCAATAAATCTTTGTCGTACCACATACTTTTCCTCGCTTGCTTGTTAATAAATAATTATCATTAGGAATGTTCCCATCTCGCCTTTGTCTTTTCTCTCATTGGTCCAGCATGGTTCGAATCGAAGTTTAGCCGGTTCTTTATTCCCAACGATCTGCTCCTTCAAGCCGGTATGTCCTTGGCAGTGTCGCTCGGCTGCATCCGACCCGGAAATGTGATCCGATTCGGACAAGGCGTACTGAGGGCGTGGTTCCCCGGTAATTAAACCACGTGTTTAATTAGGTAACCCCATTCCAAAGACGGGAGGACCCGAGGTCACGCGGTTGAGTTATTGGCGTTCACGATCGGTTAAGCGACCCGCCGCGTCACGGAATTATCAGTGAGCGATGGCCTACAATTCCGGGGAGTCTTGTGGGAATCGACGTAACTTCCCCCACCTTGTGGTCTTCTCACCCGACCCCCGGCCCGCAACAATATAATCCCATTTGAAACCAGCCCATCTATCCTCACCTTACTCAACCACATCATACTGTTTAAAACCGGCCCATCTATCCTCACCTGACTCAACTTCATCATACTGTTTGAAACCGGCCCATCTGTCCTCACCTTACTCAACTACATCATACTGTTTGAAACTGGCCCATCTATCCTCACCTTACTCAACTACATCATACTGTTTGAAACTGGCCCATCTATCCTCACCTTACTGAACTACATCATACTGTTTGAAACCGGCCGATCTATCCTCAACTTACTCAACTACATCATACTGTTTAAAACCGGCCGATCTATCCTCAACTTACTCAACTACATCATACTGTTTGAAACCGGCCCATCTATCCTCAACTTACTCAACTACATCATACTGTTTGAAACCGGCCCATCTGTCCTCACCTTACTCAACTACATCATACTATTTGAAAACAGCCCATCTATCCTCAACTTACTCAAGTACATCATACTGTTTGAAACCGGCCCATCTATAGTCCATTTGCCGTTATTATGTGTCCCATTGTCAACCTTGTTGATGTGGAAAGTGTATGGTTTTATGATTGTTTTGGACTAACATGGGTCCATTAATAAAATTCAGGTTGTTTGCCAGGGTGGCGACCTTGGGGAACTCCTGTAATTTGCATAAATTCAAGATGGCCACTACAGGTCAGACGATGGGGCTAAGTTTTTAATCGGTCAACAGATAATCCTGTGTAATACCTCTTTTCCATATGATTTTGACATGAGGAATTCAAATTTGGGGTTATTTTTTACGTTCAGGAATAAATAGAGGTTCACATGAAATGTCCATGACTATTTTCTGCTGAAAATTATGCAACACCAATGCAAAAGTGAAGTCGTGAATGGTTCACAACAGTATGTTGATAATTAGAAAGCATACACATTGTCATGTCATCATATTGGACATCTTGGGAACAGAGGACATAGAGCATAGTAGACAACTTACGTATTGTTCATTCCGATTCATTGTACTCGTCCCTTTCCGTATCCTCGTCTCTTTCCACTTCTGCTTTGACACTCCCTTCTTCCACTTCACTTTCACTGTCCTCCACAGTCTTGTGTGGGTTGAAGCACTTGTCACTGCAACCACAAGTGCAGTATCGCGTGCAGGAGATCTTTGCATGGTGACAACTGCAACTTGCAGTACTGCAGGCCTTCCCCTCTGCTTTGCATCCACACTGCACAACATCCATGAGGTCCAAAGGGGCTGGTGGAGTAGCAGAAGTTGCTGGCACCGGGATTCCATCTCTGATGTCCCATCCATATTTTGTAATGTCAAGTTCAGGTGGGGCCTGCTGATCAGCTGATTTTGCAAGTACTGTCTGTAGATGTGCACGCAAAATATGTAGGAAGAGATTGATCTCAGTTGGAGGTAATGCCATGAGCTTGAGGGGCTTGCCAGACTTCCTTGTGTACATATAGTACCTCATCTCACTCATCGTGGTACCTTCTGGCTGACCATACAGGGCACAGAAGAATGTCCGCCCTGCTTCCATGAGCTGTTCATGGCTTGCGTTCAGCTCGCCAAGTGCGGAGTACAAACCAGGGAAGTTGCCAGCTCTCAGTGTCTTCAGGGCTGACACTTTGCCCTTGCCGTATGGGTATGACGTGGTATCTGAGCCAGTGATGTAGTGCATTCCCAAAAGCTGCAGACACTTGGGGCCAAGCTGGTCACAGGTGGTGTTGATATCCCAAATTGCTCCATCCCACCTTTCCATCTGCACTGTGGCCTGGATGTTGCGCTGGTAAACCCAGTAAGCCATCAATACAAAAACATTAGTGTCATCAGAGAGGATACGTATCACTCTTGCATTACATTCAGCAGCCATGAGCAGGTGCGAGATCATTGTAATGTCTGCTTCATCATGGTTGAACGCACCATGGCTACGGCTCTCCACAGTAACTCATTCACCGAAGTTATAGGGACTCAAAACCTTGGACAGCTGCAACTTGTTCTGCTTGTTTTTCAGGATGGCGTCTCGACTAAGCAGGGGTGTGTTTATTGTGAGGTCATAGTTGATGGAACCAATGCCAGCACGCCTCACTCGTTCATGGTCCTTTGCAGAAACATCATAATATTTGTCAAAGACCAAGATCTTCTGACCAGCAATGGTAGACAGCCTTGTCTTGATGGACTCAACTAAGACCGACACAGTTCCCCTGAAAGGCCAGACAATATGATGGAGAAGTTGGCTCGCGTCAACAATGGTAACATCTGGTTGCAGAGGCTGTTGTGCCTGAATACAGAGTTTGTGTGCCAGTGGTGCTTTGTTGCCTTTCCTTAAGCACCCATATTCATCAATCAGTGAGGGGGTACTGCACAGAGCTCAAACTGGAAGATAGGTCCGAGCTCCATTTGTCTTTGCTGTCCAATAGTCAGCAGCCTGAGGAAGATGGGTTCTAGATCAAAGATCGTCTTGTCCCCAATTTTCACTCCTTTCTGCAAGTGCTCCATTGTCTTGATGGGGCATGAGATGGTTGCATGGAATCCACCTGGAAGGGATGCATGGAACTCTGCAACCATTTTCTGACCTATAACCACGGAATCCTCAACATTCACTTCAGCTTCTCAGGGAGCAATTCGACCATTGGCAATGTTGTACAGATGTGGTGAGTGATTCTCAAGAGGATGAGACACATTCGACAATTCAAGTAAAATCCGGCGCCTATCATCTGCATCAAGTTCTCTCCTCTTCTTCCCCTCCTCCTTGTGACGTGGTCCGATTCTTTTATTTTCTGTGATTTACGAAGTCTCTCAATTTTTTGTTTCGATGTGTGAGTGCAGTAGCATCCTTTGTGACATTCTATGCGAACAGCATCACCACCACCATCAACAATGTCCTGTAGTTTTGCACGTAGCTCTTCATCTCGACGGGCTTTGGCACAGGAGATCAATGTCTTGATCCCTTGATCAGCGAATTTATTCAATTCCCCTCCACCATGACACACGGGAAGAATGCACCTTGAATCAGCCATATCTGTAAAAACAAAACAATTAATTAGTAACTCGCATTGATGTCGTATGTGAACGTCCAGTTGTCAGAATAGTGACCTTGTTGTCATTCAAAATGTATCTCACACGGCAAACAATTGTCAGGAACTCGAACATTGACCTCAAATTTACTTCTAATCACAAAAAAAGGTTAAATATCGATTCCTCGTGCCAAGATTAGATGGAAAAGATGTCTCATGTGTAATTTTAAGTTCATTACCTAAAGAGTTATATTTTCAGCCCGGTCGATGACGGCCATCTTGTATTTGCGCAAAAAATAACAGATTTCCCCATGGTTGCCATCCGGGCAACCAAGCTTAATTTTGTCTATGCATGTCTGTGAACAAGAAACCACCATAAAACCATACACTTTTGAGGACAACAAGGTTACTTCTCTGGAAAATAGACTACTATCCTCACCTTACTCAACGATAACATCCTGTTTGAAACAGGCCCATCTGTCCTCACCTTACTCAACGATAACATCCTGTTTGAAACCGGCCCATCTGTCCTCACCTGACTCAAAGATAACATCCTGTTTGAAAGCGGCCCATCTATCCTCACCTTACTCAACGATAACATCCTGTTTGAAACAGGCCCATCTGTCCTCACCTTACTCAACGATAACATCCTGTTTGAAACCGGCCCATCTGTCCTCACCTGACTCAAAGATAACATCCTGTTTGAAAGCGGCCCATCTATCCTCACCTTACTCAACGATAACATCCTGTTTGAAACTGGCCCATCTATCCTCACCTTACTCAACGATAACATCCTGTTTGAAACCGGCCCATCTGTCCTCACCTTACTCAACGACATCATACTGTTTGAAACCGGCACATCTATCCTCACCTTACTCAAAGATAACATCCTGTTTGAAACCGGCCCATCTGTCCTCACCTTACTCAACGATAACATCCTGTTTGAAACCGGCCCATCTGTCCTCACCTTACTCAAAGATAACATCCTGTTTGAAACCGGCCCATCTGTCCTCACCTGACTCAAAGATAACATCCTGTTTGAAACCGGCCCATCTATCCTCACCTTACTCAACGATAACATCCTGTTTGAAACTGGCCCATCTATCCTCACCTTACTCAACGATAACATCCTGTTTGAAACAGGCCCATCTATCCTCACCTTACTCAACTACTTCATACTGTGTGAAACAGGCCCATCTATCCTCACCATACTCAACTACATCATACTGTTTGAAACCGGCACATCTATCCTCACCTTACTCAACTACATCATACTGTGTGAAACCGGCCCATCTATCCTCACCTTACTCAACGATAACATCCTGTTTGAAACAGGCCCATCTGTCCTCACCTTACTCAAAGATAACATCCTGTTTGAAACCGGCCCATCTGTCCTCACCTGACTCAAAGATAACATCCTGTTTGAAACCGGCCCATCTATCCTCACCTTACTCAACTACATCATACTGTTTGAAACCGGCACATCTATCCTCACCTTACTCAACTACATACTGTGTGAAACAGGCCCATCTATCCTCACCTTACTCAACTACTTCATACTGTGTGAAACAGGCCCATCTATCCTCACCATACTCAACTACATCATACTGTTTGAAACCGGCACATCTATCCTCACCTTACTCAACTACATCATACTGTGTGAAACCGGCCCATCTATCCTCACCTTACTCAACGATAACATCCTGTTTGAAACAGGCCCATCTATCCTCACCTTACTCAACTACTTCATACTGTGTGAAACAGGCCCATCTATCCTCACCATACTCAACTACATCATACTGTTTGAAACCGGCACATCTATCCTCACCTTACTCAACTACATCATACTGTGTGAAACCGGCCCATCTATCCTCACCTTACTCAACGATAACATCCTGTTTGAAACAGGCCCATCTATCCTCACCTTACTCAACTACATCATACTGTTTGAAACCGGCACATCTATCCTCACCTTACTCAACTACATACTGTGTGAAACAGGCCCATCTATCCTCACCTTACTCAACTACATCATACTGTTTGAAACCGGCACATCTATCCTCACCTTACTCAACTACATCATACTGTTTGAAACTGGCCCATCTATCCTCACCTTACTCAACGATAACATCCTGTTTGAAACAGGCCCATCCATCCTCACCTTACTCAACTACATCATACTGTTTGAAAGCGGCCCATCTATCCTCACCATACTCAACTACATCATACTGTTTGAAACTGGCCCATCTATCCTCACCTTACTCAACGATAACATCCTGTTTGAAACAGGCCCATCTATCCTCACCTTACTCAACTACTTCATACTGTGTGAAACAGGCCCATCTATCCTCACCATACTCAACTACATCATACTGTTTGAAACCGGCCCATCTATCCTCACCTTACTCAACAATAACATCCTGTTTGAAACCGGCCCATCTGTCCTCACCTTACTCAAAGATAACATCCTGTTTGAAACCGGCCCATCTGTCCTCACCTGACTCAAAGATAACATCCTGTTTGAAACCGGCCCATCTATCCTCACCTTACTCAACGATAACATCCTGTTTGAAACTGGCCCATCTATCCTCACCTTACTCAACTACATCAAACTGTTTGAAACCGGCCCATCTATCCTCACCTTACTCAACTACATACTGTGTGAAACAGGCCCATCTATCCTCACCTTACTCAACTACATCATACTGTTTGAAACCGGCCCATCTATCCTCACCTTACTCAACTACTTCATACTGTGTGAAACAGGCCCATCTATCCTCACCATACTCAACTACATCATACTGTTTGAAACCGGCACATCTATCCTCACCTTACTCAACTACATCATACTGTGTGAAACCGGCCCATCTATCCTCACCTTACTCAACGATAACATCCTGTTTGAAACAGGCCCATCTATCCTCACCTTACTCAACTACATCATACTGTTTGAAACCGGCACATCTATCCTCACCTTACTCAACTACATACTGTGTGAAACAGGCCCATCTATCCTCACCTTACTCAACTACATCATACTGTTTGAAACCGGCACATCTATCCTCACCTTACTCAACTACATCATATTGTTTGAAACCGGCCCATCTATCCTCACCTTACTCAACTACATACTGTGTGAAACAGGCCCATCTATCCTCACCTTACTCAACTACATCATACTGTTTGAAACCGGCACATCTATCCTCACCTTACTCAACTACATCATACTGTTTGAAACTGGCCCATCTATCCTCACCTTACTCAACGATAACATCCTGTTTGAAACAGGCCCATCTATCCTCACCTTACTCAACTACATCATACTGTTTGAAACCGGCCCATCTATCCTCACCATACTCAACTACATCATACTGTTTGAAACTGGCCCATCTATCCTCACCTTACTCAACGATAACATCCTGTTTGAAACAGGCCCATCTATCCTCACCTTACTCAACTACTTCATACTGTGTGAAACAGGCCCATCTATCCTCACCATACTCAACTACATCATACTGTTTGAAACCGGCACATCTATCCTCACCTTACTCAACTACATCATACTGTGTGAAACCAGCCCATCTATCCTCACCTTACTCAACGATAACATCCTGTTTGAAACCGGCCCATCTGTCCTCACCTTACTCAAAGATAACATCCTGTTTGAAACCGGCCCATCTGTCCTCACCTGACTCAAAGATAACATCCTGTTTGAAACCGGCCCATCTATCCTCACCTTACTCAACGATAACATCCTGTTTGAAACTGGCCCATCTATCCTCACCTTACTCAACTACATCATACTGTTTGAAACCGGCCCATCTATCCTCACCTTACTCAACTACATACTGTGTGAAACAGGCCCATCTATCCTCACCTTACTCAACTACATCATACTGTTTGAAACCGGCCCATCTATCCTCACCTTACTCAACTACTTCATACTGTGTGAAACAGGCCCATCTATCCTCACCATACTCAACTACATCATACTGTTTGAAACCGGCACATCTATCCTCACCTTACTCAACTACATCATACTGTGTGAAACCGGCCCATCTATCCTCACCTTACTCAACGATAACATCCTGTTTGAAACAGGCCCATCTATCCTCACCTTACTCAACTACATCATACTGTTTGAAACCGGCACATCTTCCTCACCTTACTCAACTACATACTGTGTGAAACAGGCCCATCTATCCTCACCTTACTCAACTACATCATACTGTTTGAAACCGGCACATCTATCCTCACCTTACTCAACTACATCATACTGTTTGAAACCGGCCCATCTATCCTCACCTTACTCAACTACATACTGTGTGAAACAGGCCCATCAATCCTCACCTTACTCAACTACATCATACTGTTTGAAACCGGCACATCTATCCTCACCTTACTCAACTACATCATACTGTTTGAAACTGGCCCATCTATCCTCACCTTACTCAACGATAACATCCTGTTTGAAACAGGCCCATCTATCCTCACCTTACTCAACTACATCATACTGTTTGAAACCGGCCCATCTATCCTCACCTTACTCAACTACATCATACTGTGTGAAACCAGCCCATCTATCCTCACCTTACTCAAATCTATCATATTGTTTGAAACCAGCCCATCTATCCCCACCTTACTCAACTACATCATCCTTTTTGAAACCAGCCCATCTGTCCTCACCTTACTCAACTACATCATTCTTTTTGAAACCGGCCCATCTGTCCTCACCTTGTGTACTCACCTGAGGCATAAAGTCCGATGGGAGCAAAAATATACACAACGTGAATTGTTTTATGACGATAATAAATCGAATGTAAACGTGGACTCAACCAAACCAGGTCAGGATCATAGGGGAGGGGTGAGTGGAGGGGGGGGGGAGGGGTGGCGATGGACAGTGGACAAAACCATTCCAAAAGCGATACATATCCAAACCATCCCCCCAAATCAACTGAACATAGTGTTGCGGATCCGAGGTGGCGGGATTCTCACCCGGTCCTCGGCGCCACCCTCACCACCACCGTCTCCGAGGTTTATAACGCCGGCCGGTTCAGCAGAGGGCTCGGGTCACGCGCCTTCAATCGCGATACCAACGTAATCCTTTGTGCCTTGCCAGTTGGGGAAATAGAACCCTTGGTTACAGACTAGTTTGTCAGATTCCGAGCGTTTTCTGCCAGTCTGCAACCATTTTTGGTGTTATATGCCAATCAAACGGATCATTCCTCGACACGACACGAATTAATCCATAGCGGCAACTTCATACGGATTAACCAGATTTATTGGGGAACATCGGGGATCACAACACAAGCAAAATTCACGACAATGGTTTTATTAACAATCCTCAACCCGTTCTTAACTAGGGAACCATGGACAAAAGGTTTTGAGGGGGTCGCTACCAAAATATGCCTTAGACAACGTGCAGACAAAGACAGACAGACAAACAGCATGCATGCAAGACAAGACAGAGTACTTGGTGATGTCTCAATGACGAGAGGACAGTGTCAAAAGCACGAATGTCGCTCGCAACAGGCGAATGTCCACGGATTCAAACTCCCGCTCGAACGTGCCATGGCGAAATGGAGGCATCGTACTCTTGCTCCATCAAGGCATCGTGTGCGCACGCTCTCCTCAACGTGTTCTGGCCCCGCGCAATGTCGACGGCATAAGTCCGCCAGATCAACGATGGGCCTCAGCCAATCTCTCTCTAGGTCCAGCGCACAAATCCAGGCCTGGCCTGTGCACCAGACAAGACCAAATCGAGGTTCTGAGCTCCGCAGGCGGATCGACAAACGTGTTCCACCGTTGGTGTGAGCAGGGACCGTCAGAAGCTCCGGCGTCTGCTCTCCTGCCTCCCCGCCTCGAAGCCCGACTTCCGCTTCGTCCTCTCAGTTCCTCTCTCTGTCGAATCACCTTTTCTTTCCTGAGAGTTGATCGCCGATTCGACGTGCAGGCCGCCTCTCAAAGCCGGCTGCCGTCCCTCTCACGGCAGAATCCTCGACGTGTAGGTCGGTTCATCGTCTCTCCCGGCAGATCCAACACTGTGCCTCCTTCCTTCGCTCGCTTCGAAGCCACTCCGAGCACGCCTCGAGAACCCGACTGTTCTTCACACACAATACTCTTTTCCGAAGCCTTCGTTTCTCTCGCTTCAAAGTCACTCCGAGCACGCCTCGAAAACCCGACTGTTTTCCACACACAATCCTCTTTCTCCCCTTCGTTTCTCTCTCGTTTTTGCTCACTTCGACACACGAGGACGCCTTCTCTCTGCGACTCAGTTTTCCAAACAGCGAAACTCAACCGGAACCTGAGGTCTTTGCTTGCCCTGTCGACACACGAGCACGCCTTCTCTCGGTGACGATTTCCACACACTCTACCCTGTTCTCTCTTCTCAGTTTTCTTTTCGTGCCACGAGCACGCCTCTCTCGGCGAAGCCGACCAAAGCCCCTCCCCTTCGTGTCACTTCCTCCCGTTGGCCACACCCTCCCAGCCGACTGGGCGGGGCCTATCATCCATAGAGGGGAGGAAGAAGAGGGGGCCCTTGTTTGACCACCACTGTACGAGCATAACCTTGTTTCACCACCACTGTACGAGCATTTCACCACCACTAACGTCCTTTTTACCAAACAACCTATCTATACATGCATTTAATGGGGGATCTGAGCTAATCTTATATTTAGTAGTCCCATAAGGGACATTTCCGTAACACTACCCCCACCTTTCTCCCGAGGCTCTCCCAAGCCTCCATCTTGGGCAGCCCACGACAATGGCCCTGTCTAACGTACAGCACAGATCTCCCATTTACTCTAACCCACAACATGGGAAGCACTGAACTCCAAAAATCAAAGTGTCACAGTAAGATTGGCATTTAAAACGATATTAGCATCGATATTTCCACTAATGTGGTAATCCACATCATGAGCTGAACCAAAAGCCAGGATTGATGTGGGGGGGGGGGGTGGTAGAGTGTACAATAAGCCAAATTTAATAACATAGATGGATTTAATCCATACCAAAATATATAAAATAATAAGCATTTTATTACTTTAATTTTTTTGCATAAACAAGAAAAAAAACATTCAAAAAAATGTAAAAAACAGACAAGGAATTACAGGGAAATTCTTGTACAGAAAGAGGCCATTCAGCCCATTATGCCAACACCACACCAATACCAAATTTGATAAATCCATCAATACCCCTTCCCTTCAGCCTTTTGACTGCTGCACTGGTACTCATTTCGCCAACCTCGGAAGGATAACAGGCTGAGTCAACCCCCTGGTGTTAATTCAGCAGCCAACGGGGTTTTAACTCAGGAACCTAGGATCCAAACCACCACCCTAACTGCTAAGCCAACACCAGGTAAGTTTGAAGATGGAGGGATGAAATCTCATTTTAAAAAAACCAAACTAGGTAGGATTGACACCACATTACGATGCTCACCTCCACTCATTTGTTCCTCTTTCTTTCCTGCTGGTGGAATCAACTTCCATATTGTTTTCAATCTCATTCTTCCTTCCAGGTCTTCAAGACAGCTGTTCACCACCATCTCAGATCGGTGGTGAATCCCAAACCATGATCTTTTCTTCCCTCCCAAATCCCCACCCTTACAATCTTCTAATTTTCCCTCCTTGGAGTTGCCTTCTGTATCCGTCTTGTCCACCCCATGCATCCTTTGTGTCCATTTTGTCCACTGCATGCATGTTTTGCGTCCTGTTTTTGTCTGTTACGTCCTGCTCTGTTCAGTGTGCTAGGCTCTTCAATGAGCCTCGACCACGCTTTTTCTGGTATTCATCAATGATCTCTCTGAATCTCTGGAAAATCCTCTTTCTCTCTTTGCTGATGACTCCACCCTCTACCATACCATCTGTCATCCCCCAGATCGGCAAGCAGCAGCTTCTTCACTCTCTGCAGATCTGGATAAAATCACAAACTGATCCAACACGTGGAACATGTCTTTCAATCCTGACAAATCTCACACTCTCGCTATGTCTCTCTGAAAGGACCATCTGGAAAACCTCCCATCTACTTTCTCAACAATCCCCTTGAAGTCCTTTCATTCAAGCTTTTGGGTCTCACTGTCTGCCACGATCTTTCCTGGGAAAGCTACATCTCCAAGCTGGCCTTCAAAGCCAGTCGCCGACCGGACATCCTCCGTTGTGCAAAGTTCTTTGGCACACCTACGCTTCTAACCACTTACAAAGTTTTCATTCAGTCTTATGGAGCACTGCTCTCCCCTCTGGGTTAGTGCTCCTGCCTCACACCGAGCTCTACTTCATGCTGTGGAAACCAAGGCTTTTAGGATCATTAGTATCTTCCACGATGAGGCCAAGTCTTTGGGTCTCTCACTCTCTCACTGGAGGCAGGTCGGTGGTCTTTCTGTCTTCTACAATCTCCTCTCTTTGCTCCTAGGAAACTCCAAGCTTCGTTGAGCTGATGTCGAGGATGGCAGCCATTTTGAAAGCCTGCTTAAGGTCAAAGTCGAAGGGGATTTCCATTGTTCTTATAACAATGGTACAATGGGGTGTGCTGTGGGAGTGTGTAGAGCTAAGGTAGTGCAAATCTTTTACCGAAGGTCATACCGTTTTGTTCACCTCGAGGTGAAACGATCAATCATCATCACTCATGGTCCGAAGCTGAAAACACTGATTCATACTTCGAGCTTTGCCCAGCGATGGCACAATAGCTAGAAGCTGGACCCACATTGGCAGATGGATCCGGATTGGCAGCTGGACCAGGAGTGTGGTCCACTAGAGATGAAAGGCCTTGTGTGAACTTGATCGAACAGCAATGTGCCGCATCCCACTTTACTCACCGTGTCACCATGTACGTCCTGCAGGAGGAAAGTAAAAAATTACACCTGTACCAAAATTTACCCATTTGTTTGGGGTTGTGAGGGTGGAGAGGGAGTGGGGCAGTAGGAGAACATTTTTGATTGAGGAAGGGGGTGGTCGTGAGGTTGTTTTGGCCATGGACAACATCGTCGTTTGTATGCAGCACGTTGCTGCGAGTCGCATAATTTCTTGCAGGGGTACTGTAGTGCCGCTGATGCAGTTCCCCCTGTAAGTTGGCACAGGAATTTGTAATTTGTCAGCACGCCAGCAAGAACTTGCCTTCTCTTAGTGAAAGACAAGGTGAGATATTTTACATTCACCAACGACCAGTGCTGGCTGATGAGTCTTCAAACTTAAGTTCCAACTGAAGGATGGCACACACAGTGATGCCTCACCCGCCATGCAAAACAACAGGGTGATAGTTTATCGCTAGATTAAGATTTGAACTCAGCCAAGAGAAGCTAAGAGGCAAGTGTGAATACCTGTAAGGCCTACAGTTGAGGTTATCCTTCGAATCCCCACTGTGGGGATAGGAGAGTAGTTTTAATCAGCAGTTGGAAAACGGGGTGTTGGATAATAGTTTTGATAGGGCAGTAGGTCATAGTATTTATCTGGGGGGGGGAGGGGTAGAATAAACTTTGATAGCGAAAAGGCATGGGTGGGAGAGGATAGAGTCCTTATATACTCAGAGTAGCGACATGGCGAGTCTTGGAAATTTCTGGTCACGCGAGTCATGGGCGCCATTTTGTATCCTTCGATCGTTCATTGAATGAGCACACGATAGCTTGTCATTCTTTTTAAATGACACGACACTGTGCTATTGGATGTACCAATCGAACAGAGAAGGGTTTTCAAAATGCACATGTTTCCCTGCAGATGGACGCCAGAAGGAAAACAGATTTGGGAAAATAAAGTTATGGAGATGGAAACCGTCGTTTCTGTGCCAGGTAAGTTGTCGCCCCATGCGTGTACATGTACGTGTGGTGCTGTTATCATATTGTAGTTGGCAGTTGGGTATAACTGGTAAAAAGGCATAAATCATCATCAAAACATCTATAGACAATTATTTTTGACATTTCAAGAACATCTCATCATCATCTTATCTGTCCTCTTCGGGCTAAGTGGCCCGTAAGGCTGTAATGCATACTCTCCAGTCTGCCCTGTTTCTGGCTCTCAGCTTGGCTTCATCCCATGATCTCCATCCTATCTCTTTTGTTTCTTTTCCACTGTTCTCCTCCAGATTGTACTTGGACGTCCCACTTTCCTTCTTCCTTCCATGACAATGCTGTCAAGCAGTTGTCATCATCTTCCATTCTAAGCACGTGCGCAATCCATTTCCATCTCCTGATCTTCACTTCATCACCGATCTTCATTACTTTGGTTCTTTTGAGTAATTATTCGTTTGATACGATGTATGGCCATATGATTTTTGAAATCCTTTGCAGACATTTGAACATAAATATGTCAAGTTTCCGATTGTCCCCTTCATTTATCTTACAAGCCTCACATCCATACGATAGTACTGATTTGATAAGTGAGTTAAACAGTCTGAATTTGGTTTTTAATCTAAAAATGCTTGAGCTCCATAATTGCTGAGTTTTATGAAGGATACCATAAGCTTTAGAAATTCTGTTCCTAATATCCTCTTCCCCTCCTCCTTGTTTGTTGACGATGGCCACGAGATAGGTGTGCTTATCAACTTAATTTGGATGCTGGTCTCCAATTTGAATTCTGTTGTTGCTTTTACTATTTATCCTCAAAACCTCTGTTTTCTTCTTGTTTATTTTGAGTCCAGTTTTTGATTCAAATCGATTCATTTTGTTACTTTTGTTTGCGTGTGTTGGTCGCGAGATGACAAAAGGGCAATGTCATCAACAAAGTCGCACCTAATCCCGGTGTTGTTGCCATCTGTTGTCTTCCTCCTTATCCAGTGTAATACTAGCAAGAATATAAAACCGGACATTACATCTTCTTGCTTCACTCCTGTTTTTACCATGAACCACTCTGATTCCTCTCCCTCCTCAAGCACTCCACATTCACTGTCCTCATATAATATCTGTACCATTGTGATTATTTCGCTGGAGATTCCATAACTAGCCATGATCTTCCAAAGGCTTTCTTGGTGCATGGAGTCAGGTTTTTTTTTCAAAGTCCACAAAAGTAATATAATGGGTTGCTGTCACTCTGCTAACTGCTCAATTATGTTGCACAAAATAAAGATTTTTCTCAACTGTGTTTCTACCTCTTCTAAAACCCACTTATTCATCCCTCAACTTGTTGTCAACCCCATCTCTAATTCTGTCTGTCAGCACTCTTCCAATTACTTGACTTAGAATGGATGTTAAAGTAATTCTTCTCCAATTTCCACATTCTGTAAGATCACCTTTCTTTGGTATTTTGACAATAAACCCCTGCTTCCACACTTTAGGTCCTTCCTCTTTGTCCCAAATTGCTCTGACCAAGTTGTCAAGCCAGTCCTCTGTTGTGTGCATGTCCACTTTCAGTAAATCTGCTGTAATTCCATCCTTGCCTCCAGATTTACCATTCTTCATCTTCTTTATTGCTGTTCTGTTTGTCTGTTCCTCCTCACAGAACGGCAATATGTGTATTAATTAGATCAGACCTTTTTGGAACCCTCAGGCCCTGGAAGACCCCAAATACCCTTTAGTTAGACCCTTTGCTATCCTAACACCATTTAAGACCCCCGATACCCTTCAGATCCCTAAGATCCTTTAGACCCTTGAGAACCATCAGACGCACAAGATACTTAAGACCCAGTTAAACCCTACAGATCCTTTAGAACCCTAAGACCCTGGAGATCCCTTAGAACCCTAAGATCCCATCGACCCCATTGCACCCTTTAGAATCCTTCGAACTCTCAGACCCTTTAGAACCCCAAGGACCCTGAGACTCCTTTCTAGCCTTTCAACATTTTAATACCCTGGAGACCCCTTTGGCATTTAGACCCTTTAGACCCCTTTCAGATGGAACCAACCCCACTCCAAGATAACCACCACAACTCTCAACTCCATATCTCCAACTCCAACACACTGGCATAGCCGCCATATACTCCAGTGGGTGTGGACGCACACACACACACACACACACACACACACACACACACACACACACACACACACACACACACACACACACACACACACACACACACACACACACACACACACACACACACACACACACACACACACACACACACACATGCATACACGCATGTACGCTTACGAAAATCGAGACCAAATCCATGTGCCCCCATTTCAGACTTAGTTCAACGGGGGCTAATAATACTCGTACTACTACAATTAATCCCACCTTCTTGTGTGGTTGACAGAGTGGGAAATTTCACAAAAAGTCTTTCACAAAACAGCTGCTCTGTACTGGAGCCAATTTGGGCAGGAATTTGAAATTTGTTGAGGGTGCCAGCAATAACACATAATCTTGAATGGATTGTTGTTGGGATGCATTTGAATATTTAACATCCACCACTTAATGCTAGCAGATGGTTCCCCAGCTTAACCTATATCCGAAGGGTATTGCACTCTGTGATGCAACTCGCTTCATGTGAAGCAACAATCCAAAATATTGTTCCAACAAAAACCAACAATTCAACTCACTTGATGCGAACAAACAAATCCAAAAATTCAAGAATGAAACCGAAACTAGACAGCTCAAAGGTGAGTGTGCTGCCTCCACACCATTGTGAGACTGTCACCAGACGTGCTGGTGTGGATACCTGGTCCATCTTCCGACTAATGTCCTTGAAACTGCCACCTCATTTAATGGCGAGGCTTTCATCTGCTGTGCTCCAGTCTCTCTGCAGACGTGGGGCATTCTAGGATTTTCTTATGGAAGTTAAACAACAAACAGTTACTTTCAAAACTATTTTGCCATCTTGTACTTGTTGATACCTGGCCAAACTTTTAATTATTGCCCCCATCTCACAGAAATGGAGTAAAAGGGGGTGGGGTAGTGAGGGGATGACATCAGCAGCATCATAACATCTCCAGAAATGATGTAAGCCCAACGCTGGGGGCTGCATGTTGATGAATGAATGAATGTCATTCTGTAATATTGTAGTTCCTCGTAACTATACAAAATTAATTAATTGGTGTATCATGTTTCACTTTATGTTTTGTGTGCTTGTTGATACATGTGACCTGAATGTTTCACCAAACACATCAAAAACACGGTGAGTTCGAGTCACATTTCCATAAGTCGAATCTCCAAATAGAAATTCTTGATAGCACGTCATTGGTAGGAAATTCTGTGCTGACCACTCACTGTCCTTCCAAGGTGAGACATTCTCAGTGGGTTATTACATGACGCGCAAGCTGTGCAACACGATTCTCGGAATTTTTGACCAGCGTTCAACGCACACGTTGTGGTTTAAATATTTTTACAACAACAAAAGTTAATGATGAGAAAGTTTGGTGGGGAAAACATATTTCATGTTATGGCGAGTAATCTCCCCTGTTTCCAGCAGGGGGCAGTAATACACTTGCACTGTGCCATGTTGACACGTGAAAATCATGTCTTCTCCCTACCAGAGGTGTTGCCAGCTTCCAATAAGATTCGGGATTCAGGGCTCGGGCCCCTACAAATTTCAGATCCCCCCACCTCCGGTAAACCATTTAGCACAGCTGCACGTGTAGAAAAACAGGCTAATCATTATAAAGTGGCCTATCATAGCCAAAGGGTTAAAATAGATTCGGGGCACAGCAAAAAACATTTGGGGCATGTGTCCCATGGGCCAGAGCCAAGTGATGCACCTACTCCCCACCCTCATAGATGGGGGGGGGCAAGGGGGTTTATTTTACGACCTGACCTGACCCTTTTTTATTGGGTACCCCAAGCACGTACAGTGGACTGCAAAAGTATTCATCCCCTCCAAAGTTTTCACATTTTGATGCTTCCTGAACTTATTTCATGATGCTTTCAAATCAAACGATATATATTCGAAACAAACTACTCCAAAGTGATAAAGCTAAAAAAAAAATGGAAATATAATGGAAATAAGTTATATTAACAGAGAAAAATCACATTATTAATCAGTTACATAAGCATTCAAACCCTTCTCCTAATTAACCCGAAATAACTTCAGGAGAAAACATTTGTTTTAAAGGATACAAAACAAGTGTAATAGGTTTCACCTGTATGTAATCAGTGGTTTAACTTAAAAATTGAGCTTCCCCACTTATCTAAGGAGTTTTAAGGAGCAACTCACTTGGTGAATCAACAAGGCAAACTTGAAGACCAAGGATCTTTCCAAAGAAGTCAGACATAAAGCGGTGGAGAAACCCCGTTCAGGAGAGGGTTATAAGAAGATTTCAAAGTCCCTCATTATCCCCTTTTAGTACGATGAAATCCATCATTAAGAAATGGAAGACGTAACCATCCAGATTCTACCCAGATCAGGTCGTCCATCCAAACTCAGCAGCCGGACAAGCAGGAAACTGGTTGGGGAGGTCGCGGTAAATCCAACAATGACTTTCAAAGATCGCTCTATGTCTGAGATGGGTGTCCGTGTTCATCAATCAACAATATCCCATTCCCTTCAAAAGGCTGGCCTTTATGAACAGGTGGCAAGAAAGAAGCCATTACTGAAAAAACACATCTAAAAGCTCATATGGAGTTTGCAGGGGGGGATCATTTTAATGATACTGCAGGCATGTGGAGAAAAGTTTTGTGATCAGTTTTCAACATTGAACTGTTTGATTTAAATTCAAAGCGTTACGTTTGGTGCAAGCCGAACACTGCACATCACCCAGTCAACACCATCCATACTGCCAATCATGGTGGTGGCGGCATCATGTTATGGAGCTGCTTTTCATCAGTAGGGACTGCTGCCAAGTTTGTCAGAATGGAAGGGACAATGGATGGTGCAAAGTACAGGAGAATCCTTGATGAAAATCTGATTGATTCAGCCATTAATCTGAAACTGGGACAGAGATTCACACTTCCTCAGGACAATGATCCAAAGCACAAAGATAAAGCCACATTGGAGTGGCTGAATAAGAAGTTAATAAATGTTCTTGAGTGGTCCAGTGGAAGTCCTGACTTGAACCCAATTGAACATTTATGGAGAGACTTGAAGATTGCAGTCCATCGACGATCCCCATCAAACGTGGCAGAACTCAAGAAATTTTCACGTGAACAATGGGCAAAGATTTCACCATCTCACTGTGCAAAGCTGGTAGAAACCTACCCCAAAACACTCCGAGCTGTCATTGCTGTAAAAGGTGCTTCCACCAAGTACTGACCTGGGGTATGAATATTTTTACAACCAGTGAGTTTTGATTTGTACTTGTTTTTTTCTGGTATTCCTGACATGTAACCTCCTTCAACGATAACGATGTTTAGTTTGATCTCTTCAGTTATTAATAAAAAAGTTCATTTGGAACAATAGTTTCTACATAATTCGTAATTCATCGAAATGTGGCGTTATTGGTGAGGGGTGAATACTGCAGGCCACTGCATGCAACATTTGGTGTTGATTTTTGATTCTCCAGGGTATCCCAAAAGTAGTGTAGTGATCTGTCTGTGGGCTCACTGCGCTTGAACAATTCAATATCCATTTGTAAAGAACCATTCAAAAATTTCAGCACTTTGTTGATCTGTTCATCAGGCCACCTCGCTCTTTGGGGTATTGATGCGTATCCTGGGTAACTTCACTGGGGTCAGAAGCCGCCATGTTTTTTAACCTTTGACTCAGCCTATCATCTTGGGGTCGGCATCATGAGTACCAGCTTGCTGGGATGATTGAGCCATTCGATTATCCTGTGTCGGCGTGGTGACCCATCCAGGATTGTGCCTAATAGCCCAGTAGACTGCTTATGCAGCACCAACGCTCTACACAGAGTATGATCCCAATGGATTTAGATTGGATTTTTAGCCTGCTCAACCATGCCTTGAATAGGAACAGGTCGCAACGATTTCTTCACGACAAAGTTGTTGTTTTCACTTTCCTTACTCATATTATCGAATGCCTGTTCATCATAGCTACGAATCGCTGGGTACATTGCAATGCTTATAAACGCCCAGAGATTCCAGCATTCGTGGCTTTATTTCATTTCTGCACACACTCTAACCTCGAGAATCTCTTAACCTAAGCCGAATTACAAAATTTAAGCTCCAGAACTGAACTTAGCAGCAGTTCCGACTCCTAAAAAAAGTGTTCATTTGTCTAATTTGGACATAGTTTGGACATTCGGACATAGCTATCACTTGCCAAGCCAGCTGTTCTTATCAACCATTTAATGCAGTGCTTGCTTGAGTGCTTAAGCCGCTTGCTGGTGCTCTACAGTCGACGGTGGTGCAGTTTGTGGCCCGATCGGGATGTACAGTCGGCAGTTGCTACAAAGTACAGATACATATATGGGTATACAGATGACCCTCGTATAACGCATGTTATGATAATGTGTTTTCACTACAGCGTGGATTTAATTCAACAATAACAACAACAGCAACAACCGTACTACATCATTCTGAGCAAATTGTTCACTCACTGCGGATGCTTTTGCCGTGCAACGTCATTCTGAGTGAGTTGTTCATGCTCCGTCATCGTGAGCAAGTTGTTGGTTCTCCGTCATCCTGAGCGAGTTGTCCGTGCTCCGTCATCCTGAGCGAGTTGTTCATCCGTCGTCCTGAGCAAGTTGTTCGTTCGTCGTCCTGAGAACATTTTCGTGCTCTGTCATTCTGAGCGAGTTGTTCCTGGTCAGTCATTCTGTTAGTTCTTCTTGCTCTATTATTCTGAGCGAGTTGTTTGTGCTCTGTCATGCTGAACGAGTCATTCGTGATGAACACGATCCTGACTGTATGAGAAGTCCCAAGATGTGGAGGGAGATGGAGAATGTTATGAAATGTTACAAGGAGGTCTACAAACAAAAAATGAAGGCAGCCACTCAAGACTCCATTACGAGGTTCTTTAAAATAATCCCAAGCGAATTGGCCTCCATTTCATCTTCTGAGCCTTCAACCTCAACTGAACAGCCTGCCACACCTGAATATGCCTGCCACAAGCAATATGTACTGTGTCCAACCTAAATCATGGCAACACTTAGGAAAAAGTAATTCATTTTAATGTTTTTATTTGTTATATGTTTTATTTACGCATTGTCTGCTGCTTTTTTGCCCTTCCTTGCTCCCCGACCCTTCCTCACTCCCTCACACTTCCTTGCTTCCTCACTCCCACACCCCTCCTCGGTCTCCCTACCTCCTCATTCCTCCACCCCGTCTATCCCCCTTCTTTTCTCTCCCCTCCCTTAGTATACCCGTAGTCCGGATGGTAGTTAGCTCTGGACTTGTCCGGACAGTAACTATGTCCGGACGGACCCTCCCATCATGCTGCCTTCTCTTGCCCTCTCCACATACTGCCTTACCATTCCACCCCCCTCCTCGCTCCCTTCCTCCTTCCTCACTCACCACCCCACCTTGATCTCCTTCCCTCCTCTCTCCCTCCTCGTCCTCCCCTCAAGCTACCCTCCCTCCCCTTGTGCTGCCTTTGCTTTCCGCACCCTCCTCCTTCCTCACTCCCTCACCCCTCCTTACTCACTCCCCCACCCCTCCCCGGTCTCCCTACCTCCTCGTTCCTCCACCCCCCCTCTCTCCCGCTATTTTTCTCTCCCCTCCCTTAGTATACCCGTAGTGCAGACGATAGTTAGCTCTGGATTTATCCGGACAGTAGCTATGTCCGGACGGACCCTCCCCTCATGCTGCCTTCCCATTCCGCACCAACCTCGCTCCCTTCCTCCTTCCTCACTCCCCCATCCCTCCTCACTCACCCACCCCACCTTGATCTCCTTCCCTCCTCAATCCCCTTCCCTCTTCTCTCCCTCCACTTCCTCCTCTTCCTCCCCTCCCTCCCCTCATGCTACCCTCCCTCCTCTCCCATCCTTCTTACATCCCCCTTAATATTCCCATCAGCGAAGCAATGGGTTGTATTTGCA
Organism: Eptatretus burgeri; assembly: GCF_056783735.1. NCBI lineage: Eukaryota > Metazoa > Chordata > Myxini > Myxiniformes > Myxinidae > Eptatretus > Eptatretus burgeri. Next base: position 3,815,570 of record NC_140967.1, on the reverse strand, counting down.
AGCATATATCTAATATATAAAGCTCTTTCTCACCACCGACTGACTCACTGACTCCCCGGCTGATGTTAAAGATCAGTAACTTCCAAGTCACGTAGAAGGCTGAAATTTTGCATGCCGATGGACATCAAAGCAGATACAATGAAAAATTTCACAGAATCGTCAGACAACATCCATAAATGAAATAAATGAAAAAAGTATTAAAGAAATGCAGGTGGGTGAACCTAAACAATGGGGAAGCATGGGAATTTTGTGTGCCGATGGACATCAAAGTCGCTACACCAGGAAAAATCACAGAACCGTTGGAAAACACCTGTAAATGAAAATATAAATAAATGAAAAAAAAACAAAAAAACAAGAAAATAAATAAATGAAAAATGAAATGCAGTTGAGTGACCTGAGACAATGGGGAAGCATGTTTCGATCTATATACACGAGTACACACAGAGAATTGGTTTATTTTGTCATAAGCAAATACCACCTGTCGCTTTGCTGAGGGGAACACTGAGACAGGGAGGGGGGAGGGGGGAAGACGGGGGTGATATAGAGGGGTGGAGGGAGAGTGAGGAGATAGAGGGGGAAAGAGATAGGTGGGAGGGAGAGTGAGTAAGGAGGGAGAGGGGAGTGAGGAGAGAGGGAGGGTGAGGAAGGGGGTGGGGTTAGGAAAGACAGTGTGAGGTGAGGGGAAGGGAAGGCAGACATGTGGTGGAGCATTAATTACGATTCATACTGTCTCATCAAAATTATTCTGCAGAGAATAACAATGAAGATGAAAACAACATAATGTCTGAAATCCATTTTCTACCGATCATACTATAAATACCGTCCAGAGACAAGCACCACCTGGACATGTGTGGAGATAAACACAGTCAAGAAGCAAACACCGACCGGACGCTTCCGGAGGCAAGCTGTCCAGAGACAAACAACGCTCAGACACGTCTGGAGACAAAATCGCATCCAGACATAAACACCGCCCGGACGTAAACTCCTGTCCAGACATAAACACCACCTGGACACATCCGGAGACAAACTCCCATCCGGACACGTCCGGTGACAAATTCCCATCCGGGCATGTCCATTGACAAACTCCCATCCGGACACGTCTGGAGACAAACCCCGCCTGGACAAAACCACCATGTAGACACAAATGGAGATACGCGCCCGGAGATAAACTCCCGTCCAGACAGAAACACCGCCCAGATACGTTCGGAGACATCTCCATGTGTTTATAAGCATTGCAATATACCCAGGGATTCATAGCTACGATGAACAGGCAATCAATAATTTGTGAAGAAAATGAAAAAAAGAAACTTTATCGTGAAGAAATAGTTGTGGTCTGTTCCAAATCAGAGCATGGTTGAGCAGGCCAAAAAAACATGGCGGTTTCAAATCCCAGCGAGATTACCCAGGAAACGCCAGAAGACCCCAGACAGCGAGGGGGCCGAGGATCGCATGATGAGGGATATAATTAAATAAGGCGGTTAATTATCTTCAAAAGGGATGTTTTAATTAAACAAAACAGCTAATTTTCACTCTTGCACTTGCTTGGAGTTTTCGTCGTATGCATGCAAAGTTTCAGGCTGCTCGGTTTTATGGTTTTGGAGTTATTGAGGAGAAACACTGACAAACACACACAAACAACACACTCCACACACTCCACACACTCCACACACTCCACACACTCCACACACTCCACACACTCCACACACTCCACACACTCCACACACTCCACACGCTCCGCACACTCCACACACTCGACACACTCCACACAATCCCCCACACTCCACACACTCCACCACACTCCACACACTCCACACACTCAACACACTCAACACACTCAACACACTCAACACACTCAACACACTCAACACACTCCACACACTCCACACACTCCACACACTCAACACACTCAACACACTACACACACACACACACACACACACACACACACACACACACACACACACACACACACACACACACACACACACACACACACACACACACACACACACACACACACACACACACACAACACACACACATTGCCTTTTATTAGTGTAGATAGTACTCGTCTGGGTACCTGGCCCTGCATGGGAGAAAAACCTGCATTATGTTTCCGGCACATGTTGGACATTGAAATCATATGGAGTTTTTGTCTTCGTGTTGGTGCGATTTTCCCAGCAGTGGTTTTGGGATGTGTTGGACATCGAAAACATATGGAGTTGTTGTCCTTATGGTGGTTAGCTATTCCTGGTGGTGATTTCTGAATGTGTTGGACATTGAAAACGTACGGAGTTATTGCCCTCATGTTGGTGAGGTTGTCCCAGCAGTGATTTCGGGGATGTGTTGGACATTGAAAACGTAAGGAGTTATTGGTCTCATGGTGATTACCTTTTGCCTGCCGGCCAGTAGCAGCACCAACTGACCCCACTTCCCAATATACAATTTATAGCAGCCTTTGGTGGCCTCAACACGGACGTCAAGCTCAACATCAAGTGTGGTAGCTTAAAAACCTTGTCTAGATTCAGTTCGGCCGTGAAAGAGTAACGCACAAACCCTTGAAAATATTTATAACATAGGATCTCCTATACCAATTCCTCTAACATAAATGAGCAAGAGGGCAGAGTGCATCATTCATCTGCTGCAATTTACATACTACATGCGATAAACAAGCTAACACAAAAGAAAAACGATAAAAGTACAATTCATTAAAACTGTACAGCCAAAGAAGAGTTTCTAGCACGTGTACATCACGTTGCTACCTTCGGTGCCACCTTCGTATTTAATGCAGCGACGCATCAATCGCTGCCTGCAAGTCTCGCTTCGCTTGCTCCAAGTTGATTCCACCTTATGTCGAAAGCAAAAGGTCAAGGTCTTGGTGTTTGGATGGTATTTCTCTAACCACCTTTCTTTCCAGGATAAGCTTGTGTGCTCAAGTTCCACCAGGCACGGTTGTGTGAAAAATGACACCCTGTAATGAACGGCATTATTAAACACGACTCAAATCATTCACAGCTCCCAAACTTGTCTTTACAGAACCCGCTAATTATTCTGATATCAAAGAACGCCTTCAACGTCTGAAGGCAGCATCCGCAATTAAAATTGAAAATTTTAAAACAAACCAGAGGCCATTTTCAATTTCCTATAACAATAGAAAATCAAACCGTATAAATCTGTCCATTATTTTGGTCCCAATTTTGTCCTTTTGTTATTCATATATTTTTTCCGATTAATTTAGGAATAGACAGGGATTTTAAATGCAAACCAGGTTTAACTTTTCCAGTGTCTATCACATTATCATAATTGAAATTTTTTTTTTTTTTACAAGCTGACAAATATCTGTGTTGCTACAAAAAGAAAAGACTAATGCATGTTCAAGTCTGACAAAATGTATCTGGTGGAGTAAGGTGAATACATTGGTATATACACATAATAATAATAATAATAATAATAATAATAATAATAATAATAATCAAACAACTCAGGAATCAAGTTCAATTCACTGTCCGTAAAACTGCTCTCCTTCTGCTGCAGGTTAACATACCAAGATGGTATGCATTATGCAATTTTGACAATTTCTTTAAAATCATAATTGTACGACATGATGGGCTGAATTTACAAATTCGCTTCGAGCGAACGTCTTGCCAACATACACCTAAGCCTTAAACGCTCACAAAACCTCGTACGCGCACAGCTAATCGCGCGACTAGATAGCAATTTACGAATGGAGATAAACAGCCGATTAGCTGTGCGCATCGAAACAGCCGATTGGCGTGTGAAGCACTGCCCGTTTCTCCAACATCCAATTGAAATGATGCACTTGCATAAAATTGCAACACCGCAGGCAATTATTGGAGCGGATTCAGCGCATTGCTCCTCATCGTAGGTTGATCCAGGTCATCTTGCACGAGATTCAGCAGACAAATAAATGATTCCTTCGAAAGTCTGTAACTCCAGACAAATTTGATATTGTTATACATCTCCAGGAGATTGCATCTGATTGCATCTATCCTCGAAGATTGTTAATGCACGTCGGCAAACTGCCCCATTCCTATCCTCCCCTGCCTCCTCTCGAGCTAATTCAAGCATTCCAACCACATCCATAGTTACCGTCACATGTAAACAACCAATTTATAAGCCATGCAAGTCTTGTATGTCACTTTACTGGAGCTATTCTCTGCAGACTACCTCACATGGCAAGTGACTCATATTTTGCGGGTTTGACCCGTTTTCATTCTTTAAACCCATGGACCCGTTTTAGTCTCGTTGAAAGCTGTATTGGATGGAAAGTAGGAACAATTTTAAAAATGCAATGTTTAACTTCCATTCCACTCGTGTGGACTCACACACACAGTGACAGAACTGTAGCGATCTCTATTCGATATGCAAAGTACCACTCTAGTCTGACTCGATATGCTGGGTGACATCATGAGTTTTACCCAACTCACTAATTCCTTCAATACTCATCTGTACACATCGTCACTTCCTCTCGTCTGCCATTTGTTGTCACCCCGAATCAATCAGTCAGCCTATTTGCTTTCCAATTCGCTCATCGACTTATTGCTGTGATATTTATCGGTGCTTTGAAGTATTTTGAAAGGTAGGATATGATTCGGATAGTTTTCATTCATATTCAGGGTGTCCACAAATTATCGTTCCAACTTCAAACTTAATAAAAAACAAGTGAAATCCTTCAATACAGCACGTGTGGTGAAGCAAATGAGTACACTAATGTTAAAATATGCAATTTATGCTTTTTCAGTTGAAAACAATTAAAAAGCGTACTTAATATTTGAAATGTAAATATCTTGTTATTATTGTGATATGCACCTTTATATATAACAGAAGGAATGAAATCGTTCGATACAGCGTAGCAGGAGGCCGCAAAAGAATGATAGCATAAGAAGAACTTAGCTTTCAGCATTCGGCGATCGGCGCGAAATGCGATGGTGGGCGGAAATGATGTCTTTCGGCGCGAAATGTGATGGTGGGCGGAAATGACATCTTTCGCTCATTCGTACATGAGAGGGGCGCGTTTCTTGGTTTTTTTCCCGTCAAGCAATTAATGAAATGGTTTCACATATATAACACATTAGTTTCACAAATTTCCAGTGAAATACTCGGGTATTTCCGTCAATTCTCGCTATTTACATCTAGGTGACGCACTGCATCTACCGGACGGCCGTCATTGGCTGTCTTGAGGCACGTGGGGGGGGGCACAGGGGACACCGGAGACGTGGTAGACACCGGGGACATTTCAAACTCGATGCAATTGTATACAGCGCACGCGCTGTAAAAACATAGTGGCAATACCCCTGGGCGCTCACCTGGTGGCGGCTGGATAAGCTAACCAGGGAACCACTGGTAGCCCTGGATGACCCACAAAATATGTAACGGAGAGAAAGTAAATACTTATGGATATTTGTTTTTAACGGCATGAGCCTGGTGTTGGCGCAGTGGTTAGGGCAGCGGCTTGGGATCCAAAAGGTCCTGAGTTCAAGCCCCGTTGGGCCACTGAATTAATACACCAGGGGGTTGACTCAGCCTGTCATCCTTCCGAGGTCGGCAAAATGAGTACCAGTGTACTGGGCCGGTGTATACCCCGGTTAAAATAGGTGTACCATATCCCTGTGTCGTAAGAGGCGACCAGGGTTGCGTCAGGAAGGGCATCCGGCGTAAAACATGTGCCAAATCACGATGCGGATCATACGGATGATCCGCTGTGGCGACCCCGAACGGGAGCAGCCGAAAGAAGAAGAAGAAGAAGAAGAAGATTTGTTTTTAACGGCATCAGCAAACTTTGGTACATCATGGGTTATGAAGGTTGTGGTCAAGTTTCATCGAAATTGTGTGTGTAGTTTTGGAGAAGAAAATGAAATACATATTTTGGGGGCACCCCCTTACACCACCATAGAGCCAGATTTTTCTGAAGTCATGAACAAACTTTGGTATAGCATGGGTGATGAAGGTTGTGGTGAGGTCTCAGCGGAATTGTGTGTGTGTAGTTTCGCAGAGGAAAGCAAATACATATTTTGGTGGGCACCCCACCCCCCCCCTTCCATCCTCATAGAGCCTGATTTCTTTCATGTCATGAACAAACTTTGGAACATACAATGGTGGTGAATGTTGTGGTCAAGTTTCAACGAAATTGTATGTGTAGTTTCAGAGAAGAAGTGGAAAGTATTTGTGCATGGACGGATGGACGGACTGACAGACGGACAATGCGCTTTGCCCCCCCCCACCACCCCGGCCCCCAGCCCAGGTGTCTGCAGGGCTCACATGGTCCACAATCAACCCACTTCTGATTAATCTACCTAAATCCAGAATCACCGCTCACTTCCACTCATTTCCCACCTGTGGAACGAACTTGCACATTTTCTTCAATCTCATTCTTCCTTCCAGGTCTTCAAGACAGCCGTTCACAACCATCTCAGATTGTCCCCAATCCAAAACCATGATCTTTTCTACCCTCGTCAACCCGCACCCACCCCAATCCCTCCTCCTTCCAAATTTCCTGTTTTCCCTTCTGAGAGTTTCCTTCTGCACCCCATTCCGCCCCACACCCATTGTTTGTCCGAGTTTGCCTCCATCTTGGCTTTCAACTCTGCTGTTGGAATAATGCTGTTGGAATGGATGTAATGGAATGCTGTTGGAATTCAACTCTGTTGTTGCCCCCCCCTTCCCTCTTGATGGTGTTCCTTTTGAAAGATTGCATCCTGATGCATTCAGTGTACGAGCTCTTCCATGAGCCTCGATTAGGAATTTAAAAAAAGAAAGAGGGAGCCATATTGGAACCCAGTACTTTGTAGTTTGGATTATAAGATTGATCAGTTTAAGAACCAGTCACTTTTACCAACATAATCTAAAATCAGAGTTGGCCCTCTTGTGCTAACCCAAAAATAACACTCAATTTATATAAATTGAAGGCTCAATATTACATCACAGGCAATTTTTCAAAGCTCTTCACTGGTAATGAGTAAAGTAAACTCCTCTCCCGATCAATTATCGATTTTATTCCCACTAATAAAGGGTGTTCGTGAACAATTGTAGACTGTATATAGCCCCTCCAATCGTTCACTGTGTTGCGATGATCTGGATGAACATCCTGACAATTCGACAATTTGAAATGAAAATGCAACGGCACAACACGGTCGATGTGAATCTGTGTTGTGGAGATGAAACACAGAAGTTGCTTTGATGGAGTGTTATTGTATTGGACAAATGAAATGGAGTTTGACTGCATAACTGGTGAGGCAATGTTTAGAACACTGGAAAAGGGAGTGTCGCTCGAATACTAGGGAGGGGGTGCCACTCGACGACTTGAGAAAGGGGGGGCGCTCGACGACTGGAGGAAGGGTATCTGCATGACTGAAAAAGGAAGTGTCAACACTATTGGGGAGGGATTGTTATTCCAAACTACTTGCTACTCCACTTGTGGTGAGGGATTGTTATTGCTCTACTTGGGAGGGAATATCACTCAATGACTGGGGGAAGGGAGTGCCACTCCACTACTGGAGGAAAGGAGGGCAACTCACACCTGGAGGAGTGGAGTGCTACTCCATGGCTGGAGGAAAAGGGCACCAGTCCATGGCTGGAGGAAGGGAGCGCTGCACCAAGACTGGATAAAGGAGCATCGCTCCATGATGGGTGGAGTGAGAGTCACTCCACGATCAGAGGGGTAAGCATCGTTCCACGATTGGAGGGGGCAGCGTCACTCCACGAGGGGAGGGGGGAGCGTCCCTCCATGACTGGAAAGTGTTATTTCACTAATGCATGCAACTCCAAGGCTGAAAGAGGCAGTTATTCTATTACTTGGGAGGGTTACTCCACAACTGCAGTGTTATTCCATGTCTGGAAGAGGCAGCCTCGCTCCACGACCGGAAGAGGCAGCCTCGCTCCACGACCAGAAGAGGCAACCTCGCTCCACGACCGGAAGAGGCAGCCTCGCTCCACGACCGGAAGAGGCAGTCTCGCTCCACGACCGGAAGAGGCAGCCTCGCTCCACGACCGGAAGAGGCAGCCTCGCTCCACGACCGGAAGAGGCAGCCTCGCTCCATGACCGGAAGAGGCAGCCTCGCTCCATGACTGGAAGAGGCAGCCTCGCTCCACGACCGGAAGAGGCAGCCTCGCTCCACGACCGGAAGAGGCAGCCTCGATCCATGACCGGAAGAGGCAGCCTCGATCCATGACCGGAAGAGGCAGCCTCGATCCATGACCGGAAGAGGAAGCGTCACTCCACGAGGGGAGGGGGGAGCGTCCCTCCATGACTGGAAAGTGTTATTTCACTAATGCATGCAACTTCAAGGCTGAAAGAGGCAGTTATTCTATTACTTGGGAGGGTTACTCCACAACCGCAGTGTTATTCCATGTCTGGAAGAAGCAGCCTCGCTCCATGATCGGAAGAGGCAGCCTCGATCCACGACCGGAAGAGGCAGCGTCACTCCACGAACGGAAGAGGCAATGTCATTCCACGGCCGGAATAGGCAGTGTCGTCGCACGGCCGGAAGAGGCAGTGTCGTCGCACGGCCAGAAAAGGCAGTGTTGTTACAAGATCGGAAGAGGCAGTGTTGTTACAAGATCGGAAGAGGCAGTGTTGCTCCACGACTGGAAGAGGCAGTGTTGTTCCACGACTGGAAGAGGCAGTGTTGCTCCACGACTGGAAGAGGCAGTGTTGTTCCACGACTGGAAGAGGCAGTGTTGTTCCACGACTGGAAGAGGCAGTGTTGTTTCATGACTGGGGAGTGTTATTCCAATACGAGGGAATGTTACTGCACCACTGTATGGTACTCCATGACTGGAAGAGGCAGTTAATCCCCCACTGGGGATGGATTGTTTCTCCACAACTGGAAGACGTAGTGTTCCTCCACTGTTATCGAGGGATTGTTATTTGATGACTGTGGGGGGAATGGTACTCCATGACTGCAAGAGAGGATGTTACTGCATGATTGTACAAATTCTTTAATCTCTCATAATTATGCAAGTTGTCGTATCTTATTATAATCACACAATTGAATATATCCATCATTAAGATGCTTTAAATGATTGGCATGATGAAACAGAGCAGGCAGTGGCCAGTGGTGAACAGCAGACTGAGCGTGGCTAGCTCTCTCATGTGCTCATGAAAAGAGAAAGTGAAAAAGCAAGTTAAAACTACTTAGGGTGTTAGTTTGCCATTGCCGATTTAACAGCTCGGAGAGACATTCGTTTGCTGCACCTGAATGAAGACATAAAACAGGGTGGAGTGGTGATGGTGCTGGAATCGGTATGAGGGAGTGGACGTGGTGAGAGGTCTTCAGAATGGGTCGCAATGGTTGGAGGAACGTGGTGGTGGTTGCAAGTAGAGGCGATTACAGCACGTGAGGGTGACTGGTTTATGGATGGAAGTAATATTGAGAAAGTAGTAGTGGAGAGGAGGATGTGCGCACAGCAAAAGGTTAGTGCCCCGTAGATAGGAGGGTAAGCGGTGGGGGGCAGAGGGGTAGGTGTAGGAGGAGGAGAAAGCAGCATTAAGGGGTGGAACTAGGGGGGGGATGTACGGGGGGATTGTTACTCGCCACTTGACAAGCGGACCGCCGTGAGGCTGTTGTCGTGACGACCCAGAAGAAAGGAGACCTTAGCAGAGCTGTGCGCTCCATGGTCCGGGGACTCTACACTGAAAGGGTCTCGGCCAGAGATCGAATGAAAGGTCTCGCATGTCCTAGTACGGAAATCGGCGATCGCAGCAGTTAGGGTACAGAACATCGCTAAATGACCCTCTGCTGCGTCAGACTCCTCCAGCTATTCTCCCTTCTTGGGATAGCAGGCAGGACGTCCCGCTTTAAGGCATGGCCTCGCTGCATATGAAATGGCTACTGCTGCTCTTATCGCTTTCCTGGGGGGAACAGCACCGTCGGTGGGCGCAGCACAATTCCGTCGGCATTCAGGACCACCCTCATTCCAAATTCATCCAATTGCAAGAGAACTCGCGAGGTCCATGGTCACTGTCCTCCACGACCGGGCTTCCTTGGACTGTTAAAAAGACTCAACCTCAGAATTCTGCTGAACTTCCTTTAAACGCGTCCTGGCGCTGCGAGATCCCAATTACAGGTAAGGCGGCCCATGGGTCTCGGGTGTGATACCCACTTTTGTTCAGTACTTTGTGCCCACAGTTTTGCCAGGGTATTTGCATCACAGAGTTGTACTATGGCAGCTCCTTGTCCTCACGAGGTTGAAGGAACTTCTAACGAATGCCTTTCACTCGCATTTCACTTTGGGTTCTGTTCGTGCTGTTCGTCGTGTCACCGATGAAGTTCATTCAATGTTTAACTCTCATGAGGCTCATCAACACACTGTTCATCGTTCCGTGTGAACACATAGCTTGCTTTGCTCCAATTGCGTGTTCCCCGTGTGTGGAACAAAACATGTGCTTTCTGTCACTTCCCTTCGAGCTTTCCTTTAATAAGTACTGAATGCCTCGTGTGCTTCCTGTGCGTTCACCATGCCACTACCCTGGGTCCCCTGTGGATGTATATAGGCGACCGTGCACTCTCTATGCGTTCCCGATGTGCTCACTCTTGATGCACAACCAGCGTGGTTATACTGAATACAACTTGCACCCTCTGTGCATTCCCCATGTGCTCCACCTGGATGCAGCACAGACTCTCAGTGTTCACTCTCCTTACACCACACACGCTCCTTACACCACACACGCTCCTTACACCACACATGCTCCTTACACCACACACGCTCCTTACACATATATTCACTCTCGATACACCATGCACTCTCCGCATTCACTCTCAATACACCACACACTCTTTGTGCATTCCTCATGTTTTAGTACTCACAAATACACAGTGTGCTTACTGTGCATTTCCAGTGTGTTCAGACTCACAAATGAACCACATGCTCTCCATGAATGTGGCGGGTCTTGCAATTGAATACATGGTACACGGTGCATTTTCTGGCATTCCCAAAATTACATTTCTCATGTGCAAATTTAAAACTTTACCAATACTGTGGTGTCTCAATAGTATGATATATATTTATATTTTTAACAATACCACTGGAGTGTATATATAGAAATATATATATATATATATATATATATATATATATATATATATATATATATATACATACATATACACAAATATATATACACATCCCTGCAGACATATACATGCACATGTACATCCTTACATATATATATATATATATATATATATATATATATATATATATATATATATATATACACACACACACACACACACATCTTCTTCTTCTTCTTCCGGCTGCTCCCGTTATGGGTCGCCACAGCGGATCATTGATCCGCGTAATGATTTGGCATACATTTTACGCCGGATGCCCTTCCTGACGCAACCCTGGTCGCCTCTTACGACACACGGCTATGGTACACCTATTCTAACCAGGGCATACACTGGGCCCAGAAGACTGGTACTCATTTCGCCGACCTCGGAAGGATGACAGGCTGAGTCAACCCCGTGGTGTATTAATTCAAGCGGCCAACGGGGATTAAACTCAGGACCTTTTGGATCCCAAGCCACTACCCGAACCACTACGCCAACACCAGGTCACATATATACATATATATATATATATATATATATATATATATATATATATATATATATATATATATATATATATATATATAGCAGAGATGCCAACTTTTGGAAATCAGAATTAGGGAGGATTTTCAACTGACACCAAATAATGTGCGCAAAGCGCACATCTCGAGCGCGGAGTGCTCGACCCTTGCGGCGGGGGGCAGGGCCCGCCTGCGGGCCCTGGAAGCTCTGGGGTTCTAGACGCTCTCTCGTGCCCTCTGAGCCCTATTTTGGAGCATTTAACATGTTAAGAATTCCCACTTTTTGAACAAAAAAAGGGGAAAATTGTGCACTTTTTAATGTTACATGTATGTTAATATTAGTAAGTTAGGGGACAATCAAAGATTAACAAAAAGCACAAAAGAAGCAATATTTTTCTTACCTTACTGGCTGGTACTACTGCTGCTTGCTTTTTCCATGGCAGCTTTGCTGAGGACAGCTGTGTGGCTCTTTTAGCCCTTCTGATTATGTCTTTGCTGTATTCTCTCTGGTAGCAAGGGGTGCTATGAGCTAGTTTTTCAATTAAGAGAGCTTCCAGGGTTTTGACACTCAAATTGGGACGAAATTCAGAATGATTCTTCCGTACAAGACTGAGTGCCCGCTCACATGATGCGTTCGAATGAGCAATGACCAAGATTCCCTTCATCACTTTGCTCAAATTAGGATACTTCTGGCACCAGTGCAGGGATCTGTGAGCTGTGAAATCCGATGCCACTGCTCATCCACTCTCACTGTCTCAGTAGCAATTGTAGCTATGGAGGCGTCTGCCTGGTAGTGAGCGAATTCACTCTCAAGACTGTCTATGTCACTATCACCGCCACTAAACAGACAGGGGAATTTCTTGATGAAAAACTCCACACAGTCAAACCCCACTTCTTGGTGTAGCTTAACATCCAGCACCTGAGCATGCTTGGCTAATTCATCATCTAGCGGCCAGGTTTTGAAGATATAATTGCAGGCTTTCACATAATATGAGCGAACTGCACTGAAGAAACCTTGGATGTCTGACTCACTCAGAGTGAAGGTGGATTTCTTGAGACTCCTTTGTTCCCTTATATACAGTTTGGCATCGTTCCCAATCATGAGGTCCTCATCATTCTTCTGATGATTTCTGTCAGAGAAGGGTACATTTACCAGAGCAACCGATGACACCGATGGTTTCAAAAACCGTACGAAGATATCTTTCAGAAGACCATTCAATTCTCCGTGCAGGAGATGAATACAGGGTTCGTCTCTTTGGAGCAGAAGATTCCCCTTCTCAAAAAGCTTGTTAGCATATCGAAGGAAGAAACAATAGAGTTTTGTTTGTGGAGACAAGAACATCCTGTTGACACGTTTTTCTCTAGATTCCTGCACAGTGTTTGAGGAAGATGCGCTTTTAGTTGTAGAACTCGTAGTACACTTAGCCGCAGGGCGATCACACTTGCGTTTACTGCCAGCAGAAGAGGTCAGACTCGTAGTACCAGATCCAATTTTACGTTTGAGGAGAGAGCTTGAGGTAGGTGCAGCCAAGGAAGAAGACCTCTGATTCGAAGGTTTTGCTGAGCTTCTATCAAGTGATTTGGCAAAAGCAGAACTTAACTTGGGTCCTTCTTTGCCTGTAGATGGGACTATCACAGTCTTTCTCGACTCTGAAGGGATCTGCTTTGTAGATGAACGTGATGAAGGGCCGGTGATGCTACCTGCTCTCAGCATTGGTTTTGGTGCTGTCCCTGCTGTCTTCTTCGCAGCAGATACTGCAGTGGCAGTGGTGAATGCTGCTCCACTAGTGCTTGATCCTGCAGTGCCAGTACTGGCAGTAGATACAGTGCCGTCCTTCTTGCTCGTTGTTAGAGTCTTGGCTACAGTTGGTTGCATTTTTCTTCGTACTTCTTCTTTGAAGAAGAGGCGAAGTGGCTCCCACTGTTCAATCAGCCTGTCTAGGCACTGACCAAGGGACAGCCACCTTGTTGCGACATGCTTCAGAATCTTGTGTGTCGGGGCATCACAGAGTTCTTGCAGTGCTTTCACTCCTTTGACGCGTTTACTACTTTTGTCCAAGTAGTAGTAAATATCGATGAGAAAGTCATCTAATTCAATGGGTAAGGCCTGAGCCGCCTTCTTGGCCGTATTGTGCATCATATGGCAAGGGCATCCCATGATGTAGCACTCTGGATTTTGTTTGTGGATATAAGCAGCGACTCCTTTGTGCTTGCCCACCATGACAGAGGCATTATCAGCACAAAAGGAAACACAATTTCCCCACGGAATTTTCCTGTCACTGAACTCATGATCAAGCAGTTTGAAAATGTTTTCTCCAGTGGAATCTTGTTTGCACGCAGGCAAACTTAGCAAACCTTGCTTCACAATCCCAGCACTGTTGTCATGGTACGAAATCAGGACAGGATATAGCTGGGCCTCACCACTGTCATTGCTACCGTCCTGGAGCTAGGCTAAATGGAGCGAGTCTAGCAATATCGGCAATAGATGAAGCAGTAACATTTGACAACTCACCAATTACACTGGTCAACAACAAATTTGTTGTCTGCATTTTTTAAGCTGATTTAGGACGAATCTGATGCGCTGAATCCAAAACTCACATTAGTTTTGTTCAATCAGGTCAAGTTTTTGAGATATGGCCACATGTCGTTTTTTACATTTTTGTTCACATGTACGCATGTGTGGAGCATTTTAGAAGAAGTTGGTGGGGGTAAAATATCATGTCAAATAATTGTTTTAATTGGAAATAATATGACAAGAAGTATTCAGGTACGATAGTTCTGGGTGATTATGTCGAAAAGGGATCAGTTTGAAGTCATAAAACCTCAAAATCTTCCAAAAATTGGTGAGGCAAAGCATAAAGTTCGTGGATCAAAACTAAAGTTAATGGGGCAGATTTTGTAATAATGTGATACAAAAAAGTTGTATTTCTTGAAATAACGAACTCTGAAGAATGTACAATACCTACATGCGCCAATTTATGACATGCGCTTCTGCTCAAGCTTGGAGTGCCACAGTACGAACCCAAAGATTGGAGACTGTTCATTGACAGCAGCAAGCGATCACTGAAATGTGTTCTGCTACACAACGGCAACCATTTTGCCTCTGTACCCATCGCTCACTCGACTACACTGAAGGAGAAGTATGAAGCGGTGAAGTACGTGCTGGAGAAAATTGGTTATGATCAGCTTAAGTGGTTTATTTGTGTTGACCTGAAGATGGTGAACTTTTTGTTGGGACAACAGTCTGGCTTCACCAAGTACCCATGTTTTCTGTGCATGTGGGATAGTAGGGACCGTGCTCAGCATTACACGAAGAAGGACTGGCCTGTGTGGGAGGAATTGGTGCCATGCAAAGAAAGGAACGTCATCAACGACCCTCTGGCGCCGAGAGACAGAATACTCTTCCCACCGCTGCACATCAAGCTCGGCTTAATCAAGCAGTTCACCAAGGCTCTGGACAAAGATGGTGACTGCTTCACTTACTTGTGCCAGGCTTTTCCAGGATTGACCATGGAGAAGTTGAAAGCTGGCATCTTTGATGGTTCTCAGATCCGTCAGCTCATCAGAGATCCAGAGTTCAAAAACTCAATGAACGAAGTGGAACTGGAAGCGTGGAAGACATTTGTTTTGGTAGTGAAGAACTTTCTTGGCAACAATAAGGCCAGAAACTACGCAGAACTTGTCAACAACATGCTGACTGCTTTCAGAAACCTGGGGTGCAACATGAGCATCAAGATGCACTACCTATTTTCACATATGAACCGGTTTCCTGAGAACCTGGGTTCAATGAGTGACGAGCAGGGGGAGAGATTCCATCAGGACATGAAGGAGATGGAGACCAGGTATCAGGGTCGCTGGGACGCAGTCATGATGCCTGACTACTGTTGGAATCTGAAGAGAGACCTCCCTGCCGCTGAACATTCCAGGAGTTCGAAGAAACGGAAGTTCAAGCCCTGAAGTTTGAACAGTGGTGACGCAACATGCAATTTACTTGTACTTACCTTTATCAATGCCCACCATTCAGATGACAGTAATCGATGTTTCTATCATGTAATCAATAAATGTTGTTGGCAAAACATTTTTTTTCTTAAAAACATGTTTAGGATGATATGTGTTGACAAAAATCAGCTGATAATGCCACAAAAATGTAATTGATTTTGTCACAAGATCTGATTTTTTCAAATAAACTTAGCACAAAAACCTGACCTGATGGAGAGAAACGGATGCCATTTCCTGATTCAGCAGTGCCAGAATACCCTAATTCACTTGTAGAAATCTAGACAACATTCATAAAGTAAAAATTGTTGACCAGTGTTCTTTTTTTCTTTTCTTGTTCTTGTTTTTTTTTTTTTTTTTTTTTTTCTTGCTTTTTGTTCTTGTTTTTTTTTTTTTTTTTTTTTTTTGTTCTTGCACATCTTGCACATCTTGCAAGTTTTTGTTCTTGCACATCCATACTTTGAAGCAACTTTTGAATCTGGAAACATCTTTTGAAATAGAGGTCCAGCATGATCTGAGACTGATATGGGCAAGTTATGTTCCACAATAAATCCACTAAAGAGAAGTTCCGCTCGGGTAACATCCTCTTCCTCGCTTGTCCCTTGTTTGGTGAAATAATTCAGAAGTGTACCGGTACTCGTGCTCGAAGATCTCTCCTTTGCAATGTCTGTGTGCCGTTTGTTTCCAACGTGCTTCCGAATATCATCGCGACCTCCGTGCTCAACTGAAATATCAACGCTGCATACTGTACAATACGCATGATGAATTCCTCTTTCAGACTTTCGAATACACGGGTATTGGAGACTGTATTCGGTCTTGTACTTCTGAGACCATTTCTTGGTCTTCGTAAGCTTCTTTTCTGCCATTCCGTAATCAACATCGAGGGTTTGAAGCATCGGTAACTTCGAAGTCGATGTTCCACAGCTGCAGCGCGACTCGTAGAACTCTAGCGGCTGTTAAATTAAACACCGCACGGTGGTCGCGACCGCCGGGCTGGTACGGGGCCC
>NC_140967.1:3601474-3791474 GCF_056783735.1 Eptatretus burgeri | reverse complement strand
TATCCCCTCTAAACAACGGGTTTGGGCCTAACTACACATATACTTACAGAGATATCTCACCTGAGGGACCTGAATGGTGGTTTGCGAATTTCGTCAACCACAACACTACCCCCTCCCCTTTTTACAGACTCGTCCCGAGTCGTCAAATTTTCGTGTGCCATCATGTGTAGTTTTCCCCTAGTACATTTTACCTACGGATCCCTGAGTGCGACATTCATGGTATTCGTGTCCCCAAAATAAATAACCTGAGGGCTGAGTAACTACCTAAACAAACTCACTCACACGGACGACTTAAATAAAATTGCCGGCGCTAAGACAGACATGCCGGGGGCGCACTCATATTTACAGTACATCTTAACCTTAACTTACAAATTTTACACTAAACCATAGCCCAGGATCAATGAACTCTGCAAAAAGAAAGCAGTTAGCAGGGAGCCAGGCTGCTCACATGCAGTCTCTGGCTCAAACAATGCAGGTGATGGGGAACGTGGCTGGCTGCTCACACGCAGTCCAAGGCCTTCCCTTTTGAACTGAACGCAGTGAACCACAACGGTGCATGGGCTGCACAAATGCAGTCTCCGTGCCAGCTCAAGTGGCACACGCAATGAATACAACGAATGGATGGATGAATGGTTTGAACTGAACGCAGTGAACCACAACGGTGCATGGGCTGCACAAATGCAGTCTCCGTGCCAGCTCAAGTGGCACACGCAATGAACACAACGAATGGATGGATGAACACAAACACGGTGCACGGGCCGCCAGTGCAGGCCCGTGTTGTAGCTGCCAACAGGGCAGTTCTTGCAGCTTGCAAACTGTTGCTTTTACGATGATCCCGGCGCGCATGGAAATGAACAGGGGGGGGGGGGGCAAAGCAAAATTGAACGGGGCTGGTGAACAGGGGCAGTGGGCATGGCATGGCAAAGGCAGCAGGCAAACACAGCCCGCAGAAGAAGGCCGTTGCAGGCTAACACAGCCGGCAGACGAACTGGCCGGCACAGGCCTTGAAGAAAAACACGGCCAGCCGATGGCACAGGCCTTGCAGCACAGCAGCTGCAGACAATCCGACCGGCACAGGCCTTGCAGCACCGCAGCTGCCGATGAAGTTGGCCGGCCTCTGCCTTGCAGCAACGCAGCCAGCAGATGAAGCTGGCCAGCTTTTGCCGTTCAGTGGAGGTTGGTGGAGGGAGTGCGGTGGTGCTGGCCACTCGGAAGGCAGGCTCGGACCTACCCTACGGTCTCCCTCCCAACCTATCGCCTTTGCCTGTCACTGTCTATACCCACTCCCTTAATTTGTCAAACCCCAATTTAGCCCCAACTTATTTTTTTATTTTTACTTCCCCACTATAAATCGTCCCCTAACCCCCTGTACTGTCACCTAGCCTACCCCCAACCCCTACGTTCCCTTCCCGGAGGGGAACAAGGGAGAGCTAGCGTCCTGTGTCGAGGCCCAACTCAAGCCTCAGAATGGCCTCCCCAGAGTTCGGCGATCTATAACCAAAGTGGGTCCAGCGGCCCACAACGAGAGCGAGGGGATGGATGGTGCGGAGGGGTACACTTCCTAATCTACCCTATCCATTTAACTGTTAAACTACCCCGGGGCTTTCAACAAGCGCCTCTCGCTTAAACTATTGGTTCTAACAACCCAGATTCCCGTCGCCTGTGTTGGTGTCCTCACAATTTCGGGCCTCGCCCCCCAATTTTCTCTCCGTGCCCTCACACGGTCTCATGGCTGGGACCCGTGGCTCCCTTTGGCAGGCACGACCCTCTGCCGAATCTCCCGCTATGGCACCCCCGGGCACTACACTGCCTCCGAGCCTACCAGCTCCCTAACACCGGGGAGTGCCCCCCATGGCACCTCCCCTGAAACGCACACGTGGCAGGCTGGCTTCCCAGGCCCCTTTCCGAGGGTCACCCGTGCCCACAACACTGCCCACGCGGCTAATGGTGCCCCGGGCCCCCGCACCAAGCAGGCGCACCCGTGCCCACTATGCTATTCCGGCCCCCCATGGGCCCTTGGCCTACCACGGCCGACTAGCCTGGTGCCCGGGGTACCCACTCAGCGATACTCACCTTTCGCAGCCACGCTCCCAGCCCGTCAACAGGGCTCCTGCACCCCTCCAAACGGGTTTCGAGCCTACACACCCACCAACAACAAAACAACCTCCATTTTTGTTAATTTGACTAACCCAGCTAACTCACTCTACACTGACCCCCAGGTCCCTTGGGCGGGAGTCACTCCTCCCCCCAATCACTCATCGCACCATGCATTCCCCATTCGCTCCATTCACACAGACCCGCTGGCCTCACTCACTCATCATGTACTCACCTCACAACTCTTCAACACACTCACCGCTGGACTCTGCCATCCTTCTAACTACCTCCCCTAACTAACTCGTGCTCCCACGTCGTCCCTTAAACTATAGCACGTTCCTTTTAACACTACGTAGCTAAACTACGTCAACTCTACACATCCAAAGGCTGTCACTGTCTCCAAATCTCTAAAATCATTTTATTTCCCAACCTAAATCTGGCTACAATCCCTCTAACTAATCCATTCCACGGACTCCATGAGGACTTACCCCTGCCCCATGAAGTCGGTCTAACTAAGCTAACCCTTCCCCCTAACTAGTTTCCATCCTGTGCCCCGGATCAAGGGGATCATCCACCCCTTGCCCAGGAATCCTGTGCACCCGAAAGTGAGGCTTGCCTTTTTTTTTTTTCCATGTGCAGCACCAGCGCGGCAACTCGCAGCTCGCGCACTTTACACCTGCCCGTGACGTCATGCAGCTGCACGTGTTCCTCGTCCCTCCTTGGACGGTACCATCCGGCAGGGATACCCCTCCTGCCGGATTCCAACCCCACGTGCAGCCATGACGTCACCGTGCGCATAAAAAAAACACAAGCCCCACGTCTCGAGGGGTTCCCCACGCGAACACATGTGCTCTGCCCGTTGGAGCTTAACACACACGATCGCGTGGAGAACCCGTCCGGTCCAAATCCGTAATCCTGCCTAAACTTTGTCCGTCCGCGGGATCGGCAAATCCACCGCGTGCGTTTCCGGACCGGGACTTCACTCTCGCAAGCGAGCACGTGGGGGCCTCGTGCGTTGCACAGCACGGACCTCGTGCTCACTGCTGGGTGAACCCGGCACGGTCCCCGAAACAACTACAGCCGCGACTCGGCTTTCTTTCTTCACATGTCGCCGTCGTCGCCATTTGACACACGCACTCCCGCGTGTTACGACGCTCACACTCCATTCCATTACATTCACCCCGGGAGACGCGGCTGCATGTTCACACATGCCGACCGACATCTCCCTTACATACCGCTCTCACACACACGGTCTCCCTTGGACTCGGACGTTCACTCACGCATGCCATTACCCTTGCACAAACCACACCACTCACACACGCGGGGGCACTCACCCGCGGTGCCTCATCCACACACCGTTCCTCATTCACACACGCGGGGGCACTCATCCGCGGTGCCTCACTCATACACCGTTCCTCACTCACACACGCGGGGGCACTCACCCGCGGTGCCTCATCCACACTGGCCGTTTCATCCACACACACGGCCTCTTCCACTTGCGGTGCCACTTTTTCACACGGCGTGCTGGGAAGCACGTACTCCGGCACAATCACCACCACACCACTCACACACGGGGTTGCTTCCACACACGGGGACGCACTCACACCTTGCACCACACACACAGGGACAACCACACTGGGGATTCGTGTCCCCACAAGGGTCTCCGGGGCCTCTATACCCCCCAAGCTCTCCGTGCACCTGTCCACAGCACTCGTCCTCTCAACCTCGCAAAGCACGACCGAACTCACCTGGTCGTGACTCGCCTCAAGGGGGCATACTCCCTCCCCTCGTTCCTGGAGGAGGCTATCCCGCTGCTCGCACCGGGCCTCCACCCAGTCCACCAGCTCACCCCCATTGTCCTCCACTACCTCCGTGTGTGTGTGTGCGTCACTTACCCCGTCTTCATCGTGCAGCCTTCCCTCTATCGTTCCCATCTCCCGTGTCTCTGCCAACTCAATCACCTCTTCACCCTTTACCTCCCTTGTCTCAACTATTTTTATTTCCTTTGTCGTCACCTCGTGTCTCGTCTCACACGTTTTGGTCTCCCCATTTAATTTTTCCCTTTCGGTCACCGTCACGACCCTCGCCCAACACGCCCCCCGAATTATTTTGTCACCCGCCTCCACCGCGGGCCCGACAGCCGTTGCACCCCCTTCCAGCTCGTTCGCTCCCACACGTGGAGTCGCCATTTTTAGCTCCCTGGTCACGGCCTTCATGCCCGCCTACAGGCATCGGCCCATGTTCTGCGTCTCACCCCGCAGCTTTTTCGTTTCTTCCTTCATTTGCTTATTCATGCCTTTCATTTGCTTGTTCATTTGCTGTGTATTCGCATCCATCTTTTCGTTCATGCCTTTCATTTCGTTTTTCATTTCATTTGTGTTTGCATCCATCTTTTCGTTTATTTGTTGTGTATTCGCATCCATCCTCGTTGTCATTGCCGCCAGCATGGCGCATAGCTGGGCCATGTCGGGTGCGCTCGGGTGAGCCGTTTCGGCAAGGGTCGGGGGGTTTTGGTGGAGAGGGGGAGGGGAGGTGTCATACACCGCGGCCGCTGCCGCACCTATTTCGGGCTCTGGGTTCAGTTGGGCGAGTTCGTTTTCCTGTACAACCAACATTTCCTGCATGGGGATTTCGTCCTGAGCCATGGATTCTACACATTCTACATCCATTTCTAATACCCCCGGCTCCCGCTCGCCTTGAGACGCCATCTTATTTCTCGTGAAGGGTTAATTTAGCTCGCTCGTAATTTGGAGGGAATCGGGGGTCGCTTCTCTCACCCCTGGACCGATTCCCGTGAATTTAGCCGGAGACAGGAGAGCCCGTTTTCCCGTTCTCCGATACCAGTGCCGCGAGGAGGGCGATGAGTTTGTATCGCACGACCTGACACCAGTGTTGCGGGATTCGCGCCCGCCGGCGTGCGAACAGCCACGTAACTCGAATCGCGGCATGTCACCCACCGGACGGACAATCCAGTCGTGACCCTCTCGGACTAACGCCGGGAACTAGTCACGGGTAGACCTTTCGGTCTCACCACGATCGTGCCAATCGGCCCCCGCGTGGGATAGGGTTGCTCGCCAAATTCGACCTACCTAAGTACCCACACGGAGGGTAGACCGGGCGATCGCACCTCGCCGCAGGTCGACTTCGGACACGGGCCACTTTAAGCGACCCGTTCCGTACTATCGGGATAACCGAGCGGTGTTATTCGTCGGCCTCTTCGGTTCGATTAATTATCGGGCGTTTTAGCCCACGACCAACCCTTTACGTGAAGCAAGATGGAGATTCAATGAAAGAAAAGACAAAGCGAAGCGGGAAAACAGTTCAACATAACTCACATTTATTTTGCCATGAACGGGAAGCACACATATACAATTACACCAAAAATGTTACCCAAAGTAAGGGATTGTGGAGTGGCTGGTCAGGTGGCTAATTGGATTGCAAACTGGCTTAGTGGTCAGAAGCAAAGAGTGGCTGTGAGTGGGAGGATGTCTTGCTGGGAGGATGTAAGTAGTGGGGTACCTCAGGGATCAGTACTCGGACCATTACTATTCATTATTTACATCAACGATTTGGATAGTGGAGTAAAGAGTGAGCTTTCCAAGTTTGCAGATGACACAAAGTTTGGAGGTGAGGTGGATAGCAGAGGGGGTGGTGATCAGATACAAGGGAGTCTTCATACTTGTATAGATTGGGCAAAAGATTGACAGATGTAATTTAACCTGAGCAAGTGTCAGGTGTTGGGGATGGGAAAGAACAATGAAAATAGAGATTACAGGATGTAAGGGGTAATTTTGGAGTGTGTCATACAGGAAAAGGATCTGGGGGTGGTAATAGATATGGGAGGTAAACAGGCAACACAGTGCTGTGCAGCTGTAGTGAAAGCAAATCGGGTTTTAGGTTGTATTCAGAGGGGGATCATTTATAAATCAAGAGGTGGTGTTTACATTGTGCAGGAATTTAGTGAGGGTCACATGTAGAATATAGTGTGCAGCTTTGGTCACCACATCTCAGGAAGGACAGAGATGCCACAGAGAGGGTTCAGCGCAGGGCTACTGGATTGATTCCGGGCCAAGCTCGACTCAGCTATGAGGAGCGGCTGAAGGTGACGGGGCTTTATTCACTAGAAAGGAGGCGGTTACGAGGAAATATGATGGAGATGTTTAAGATAATGAAAGGTAGAGATTAAATAAGTGAAGATGAATTTTTCAACAGAGTGGACAGTGAAAGGACCAGGGGCCATAGCCTAAGAGTAAATAAGAGGAGAGTTAAGATAAGGAAGGGGACTGTCACTCAGAGAGTAGTTAATGCATGGAATGGTCTCCCTGGAAAGGTGGTGGCAGCAGAAAAAGTTGATGTTTAAATTAGAATTATATAGGTACCTGAAAGTTATGGAGATGGAGGGTATGGGGATGTTGATCAGACTTTTCGGTAGTTTGAGTATTGATGGGTGATTGTGTGCATGTGCACAGAGTGCTGTTGGTGGGGGTCTTGTCAAGGGGGGGGGGGTTGTGTGGTTGATGTGTTTTTAACCAAGCCCATGCCCTCTCTCCTGAGGGGAAGAAAAAAAAAAGAAAAAAGTACCCCCCCCTCTCCCCTCCACCCAATTCATTAATTAAAAATATTTTTTTGCATTTTCTTCCTTGGATCTTGTGTAGATGGGTTGGTGTGGTGTTCGCGCAGGCATGATGGGCTGAATGGCCTCCACCTGTTTTGGATTTCCTTGTTTTCTTGATTGATGAAGCATTTCCAGAGAAAACATGATTTAATATTTTCTTCAATCCCATATGACTGCGAAACCATGTGACCGATGGCATCATATGTGTGAACCTTTTGTTTCTCATGGACAGGTGGTCATACGTGTAAAGTTTCACCTCAATCTGTTCTGCCACTTCAGAGAAGAAGATTTTTGAAGGTTTGTTTTGTTTTTTTTACAAAAAAAACAATACGGCTACCGAATCATGTGACCGAAGATGTCATCAAACTTTTTTTTGTGGACCATTTTATCTCTCGATGCCCCTCAAAATTTTTTCATACTGATCAGATATTGCGTTCTACATATGCAATTCTGACGTCATAACGAAGGCACCGATGATGTCATAAAAAAACACCGTTATTCCCTATGAGGAGTACTTGCCGTGTGCCAAGTTTTAATTTTTTTTTCCTTACTGAAAAGTTTTTCCAAAGTTTTTCCATTTTGCCAACACGGGTGCCATACCACGTGACTTATGACATCATAATTGTGATTGCAACATTCTTCATTAGTAGTCGCACCAATGGTGAAAATTTCATCTCAATCCGACAAGCGGTTGCGGAGAAAAACACGAAATTTTTGTTCGGACAAACAAACTGACAGACAGACAGACAGACAGACAGACAGACAAACGGACCCAAACGTAATACCCTCTCCTTGGGCGAGGAATAAAATCTCAGCACCGTCAGAAAGCATCCGTAAATGAAAATATAAATGAATGAAAAAAAAAAAAGAAAGAAACGAAATAAATGAAAAATCAAATGTCGGTGAGCAACCCGAGACAATGGGGAAGCACGGTTCATTTGTGTGCAACCTCGCTGGTAGTGTGTGTGTGTGTGTGTGTGTGTGTGTGTGTGTGTGTGTGTGTGTGTGTGTGTGTGTGTGTGTGTGTGTGTGTGTGTGTGTGTGTGTGTGTGTGTGTGTGTGTGTGTGTCTATGTGTGTTTACGAGGAAGGAAATATTCGTCGGTAACACACATCATTGCTGCCAAGTCTCACTGTTGTTTGAGTGTACAAACCAAAAAGTTTGACTGGATGAGCCACTTGCAAGCGATTAAATATACTGACAACTGAAAGAGAAATTGTAGGGAAGCAGGCACAAGTATTTACAAACGTGCTGATGGCATCACATCAGGTCACTGTGTGATCACTCAGAGAATATCAAAAAAAATACTCCACAGACTCACAAAAGGTTATTATCTACTTGTCTCTCGTTAGAGCTTAATTGGTCAGCCATACTGGCAGCTTTACGGTGGCGGCCAATTTTGAGTAGCCAAGTAATTTGGTAAATCCTGCAATCGACTCAAGGGAGAAAATTGGAATTTTGTTCTAAAACCGCCACGCAGGTCTGCTCTTCAGAAGAATCCCGATGAAGTTTAATTTCTACAGTAAACAAACGATAAAATTATTAAAAAAACGGTTCGAAAATGCCAAATGTTAACAGAGATCGCGAAAGATGTGTGCTCATTTGGTACTCACAAATACACAGTGCACTCCCCGTGTGTTCTTACTCACAAATACACAGTGCACTCCCCTGTGTTCCCCATGTGTTCTTACTCACAAATACACAGTGCACTCCCCGTGTGTTCCCCATGTGTTCCTACTCACAAATACACAGTGCACTCCCCGTGTGTTCTTACTCACAAATACACAGTGCACTCCCCATGTGTTCTTACTCACAAATAAACAGTGCACTCCCCGTGTGTTCTTACTCACAAATACACAGTGCACTCCCCTGTGTTCCCCATGTGTTCTTACTCACAAATACACAGTGCACTCCCCTGTGTTCCCCATGTGTTCTTACTCACAAATACACAGTGCACTCCCCATGTGTTCTTACTCACAAATACACAGTGCACTCCCCGTGTGTTCTTACTCACAAATACACAGTGCACTCCCCGTGTGTTCTTACTCACAAATACACAGTGCACTCCCCAAGTGTGCCCTGTGTGTTCTTACTCACAAATACACAGTGCACTCCCCGTGTGTTCTTACTCACAAATACACAGTGCACTCCCCGTGTGTTCTTACTCACAAATACACAGTGCACTCCCCGTGTGTTCTTACTCACAAATACACAGTGCACTCCCCGTGTGTTCTTACTCACAAATACACAGTGCACTCCCCGTGTGTTCTTACTCACAAATACACAGTGCACTCCCCGTGTGTTCTTACTCACAAATACACAGTGCACTCCCCATGTGTTCTTACTCACAAATACACAGTGCACTCCCCGTGTGTTCTTACTCACAAATACACAGTGTACTCCCCGTGTGTTCTTACTCACAAATACACAGTGCACTCCCCATGTGTTCTTACTCACAAATACACAGTGCACTCCCCATGTGTTCTTACTCACAAATACACAGTGCACTCCCCATGTGTGCCCCATGTGTTCTTACTCACAAATACACAGTGCACTCCCCGTGTGTTCTTACTCACAAATACACAGTGCACTCCCCGTGTGTTCTTACTCACAAATACACAGTGCACTCCCCGTGTGTTCTTACTCACAAATACACAGTGCACTCCCCAAGTGTGCCCCGTGTGTTCTTACTCACAAATACACAGTGCACTCCCCTGTGTTCCCCATGTGTTCTTACTCACAAATACACAGTGCACTCCCCATGTGTTCTTACTCACAAATACACAGTGCACTCCCGGTGTGTTCTTACTCACAAATGCACAGTGCACTCCCCAAGTGTGCCCCGTGTGTTCTTACTCACAAATACACAGTGCACTCCCCGTGTGTTCTTACTCACAAATACACAGTGCACTCCCCGTGTGTTCTTACTCACAAATACACAGTGCACTCCCCGTGTGTTCTTACTCACAAATACACAGTGCACTCCCCGTGTGTTCTTACTCACAAATACACAGTGCACTCCCCATGTGTTCTTACTCACAAATACACAGTGCACTCCCCATGTGTTCTTACTCACAAATACACAGTGCACTCCCCATGTGTCCCCCATGTGTTCTTACTCACAAATACACAGTGTACTCCCCGTGTGTTCTTACTCACAAATACACAGTGCACTCCCCATGTGTTCTTACTCACAAATACACAGTGTACTCTCCATGTGTTCTTAGTCACAAATACACAGTGTACTCTCCATGTGTTCTTACTCACAAATACACAGTGTACTCTCCATGTGTTCTTACTCACAAATGCACAGTGTACTCCCCGTGTGTTCTTACTCACAAATACACAGTGCACTCCCCGTGTGTCCCCCATGTGTTCTTACTCACAAATACACAGTGCACTCCCCATGTGTTCTTACTCACAAATACACAGTGTACTCTCCATGTGTTCTTACTCACAAATACACAGTGCACTCCGCATGTGTTCTTACTCACAAATACACAGTGCACTCCCCATGTGTCCCCCATGTGTTCTTACTCACAAATACACAGTGTACTCCCCATGTGTTCTTACTCACAAATACACAGTGCACTCCCCGTGTGTCCCCCATGTGTTCTTACTCACAAATACACAGTGCACTCCCCATGTGTTCTTACTCACAAATACACAGTGTACTCTCCATGTGTTCTTACTCACAAATACACAGTGCACTCCCCTGTGTTCCCCATGTGTTCTTACTCACAAATACACAGTGCACTCCCCGTGTGTTCTTACTCACAAATACACAGTGCACTCCCCGTGTGTTCTTACTCACAAATACACAGTGCACTCCCCATGTGTGCCCCATGTGTTCTTACTCACAAATACACAGTGCACTCCCCGTGTGTTCTTACTCACAAATACACAGTGCACTCCCCGTGTGTTCTTACTCACAAATACACAGTGTACTCCCTGTGTGTTCTTACTCACAAATACACAGTGCACTCCCCATGTGTTCTTACTCACAAATACACAGTGCACTCCCCATGTGTTCTTACTCACAAATACACAGTGCACTCCCCGTGTGTTCTTACTCACAAATACACAGTGCACTCCCCGTGTGTTCTTACTCACAAATACACAGTGCACTCCCCATGTGTTCTTACTCACAAATACACAGTGCACTCCCCGTGTGTTCTTACTCACAAATACACAGTGCACTCCCCGTGTGTTCTTACTCACAAATACACAGTGCACTCCCCATGTGTTCTTACTCACAAATACACAGTGTACTCCCTGTGTTCTTACTCACAAATACACAGTGTACTCCCCATGTGTTCTTACTCACAAATACACAGTGCACTCCCCGTGTGTTCTTACTCACAAATACACAGTGCACTCCCCATGTGTTCTTACTCACAAATACACAGTGTACTCCCTGTGTGTTCTTACTCACAAATACACAGTGTACTCCCCATGTGTTCTTACTCACAAATACACAGTGCACTCCCCGTGTGTTCTTACTCACAAATACACAGTGCACTCCCCATGTGTTCTTACTCACAAATACACAGTGTACTCCCTGTGTGTTCTTACTCACAAATACACAGTGTACTCCCCATGTGTTCTTACTCACAAATACACAGTGCACTCCCCGTGTGTTCTTACTCACAAATACACAGTGCACTCCCCTGTGTTCCCCATGTGTTCTTACTCACAAATACACAGTGCACTCCCCGTGTGTTCTTACTCACAAATACACAGTGCACTCCCCGTGTGTTCTTACTCACAAATACACAGTGCACTCCCCGTGTGTTCTTACTCACAAATACACAGTGCACTCCCCGTGTGTTCTTACTCACAAATACACAGTGTACTCCCTGTGTGTTCTTACTCACAAATACACAGTGCACTCCCCATGTGTTCTTACTCACAAATACACAGTGCACTCCCCATGTGTTCTTACTCACAAATACACAGTGCACTCCCCGTGTGTTCTTACTCAAAAATACACAGTGCACTCCCCGTGTGTTCTTACTCACAAATACACAGTGCACTCCCCATGTGTTCTTACTCACAAATACACAGTGCACTCCCCGTGTGTTCTTACTCACAAATACACAGTGCACTCCCCGTGTGTTCTTACTCACAAATACACAGTGCACTCCCCATGTGTTCTTACTCACAAATACACAGTGTACTCCCTGTGTGTTCTTACTCACAAATACACAGTGTACTCCCCATGTGTTCTTACTCACAAATACACAGTGCACTCCCCGTGTGTTCTTACTCACAAATACACAGTGCACTCCCCATGTGTTCTTACTCACAAATACACAGTGTACTCCCTGTGTGTTCTTACTCACAAATACACAGTGCACTCCCCGTGTGTTCTTACTCACAAATACACAGTGCACTCCCCATGTGTTCTTACTCACAAATACACAGTGTACTCCCTGTGTGTTCTTACTCACAAATACACAGTGCACTCCCCATGTGTTCTTACTCACAAATACACAGTGCACTTCCCATGTGTTCTTACTCACAAATACACAGTGTACTCCCCATGTGTTCTTACTCACAATTACACAGTGCACTCCCCATGTGTTCTTACTCAGAAATACACAGTGCACTCCCCATGTGTTCTTACTCACAAATACACAGTGTACTCCCCATGTGTTCTTACTCACAAATACACAGTGTACTCCCCATGTGTTCTTACTCACAATTACACAGTGCACTCCCTGTGTGTTCTTACTCACAAATACACAGTGTACTCCCCATGTGTTCTTACTCACAAATACACAGTGCACTCCCCGTGTGTTCTTACTCACAAATACACAGTGCACTCCCCTGTGTTCCCCATGTGTTCTTACTCACAAATACACAGTGCACTCCCCGTGTGTTCTTACTCACAAA
Organism: Eptatretus burgeri; assembly: GCF_056783735.1. Classification (NCBI taxonomy): domain Eukaryota; kingdom Metazoa; phylum Chordata; class Myxini; order Myxiniformes; family Myxinidae; genus Eptatretus; species Eptatretus burgeri. The sequence goes on along the minus strand of NC_140967.1, from coordinate 3,778,867 downwards.
TACACAGTGCACTCCCCGTGTGTTCTTACTCACAAATACACAGTGCACTCCCCGTGTGTTCTTACTCACAAATACACAGTGCACTCCCCGTGTGTTCTTACTCACAAATACACAGTGCACTCCCCGTGTGTTCTTACTCACAAATACACAGTGCACTCCCCGTGTGTTCTTACTCACAAATACACAGTGCACTCCCCGTGTGTTCTTACTCACAAATACACAGTGTACTCCCTGTGTGTTCTTACTCACAAATACACAGTGCACTCCCCATGTGTTCTTACTCACAAATACACAGTGCACTCCCCATGTGTTCTTACTCACAAATACACAGTGCACTCCCCGTGTGTTCTTACTCAAAAATACACAGTGCACTCCCCGTGTGTTCTTACTCACAAATACACAGTGCACTCCCCATGTGTTCTTACTCACAAATACACAGTGCACTCCCCGTGTGTTCTTACTCACAAATACACAGTGCACTCCCCGTGTGTTCTTACTCACAAATACACAGTGCACTCCCCATGTGTTCTTACTCACAAATACACAGTGTACTCCCTGTGTGTTCTTACTCACAAATACACAGTGTACTCCCCATGTGTTCTTACTCACAAATACACAGTGCACTCCCCGTGTGTTCTTACTCACAAATACACAGTGCACTCCCCATGTGTTCTTACTCACAAATACACAGTGTACTCCCTGTGTGTTCTTACTCACAAATACACAGTGCACTCCCCGTGTGTTCTTACTCACAAATACACAGTGCACTCCCCATGTGTTCTTACTCACAAATACACAGTGTACTCCCTGTGTGTTCTTACTCACAAATACACAGTGCACTCCCCATGTGTTCTTACTCACAAATACACAGTGCACTTCCCATGTGTTCTTACTCACAAATACACAGTGTACTCCCCATGTGTTCTTACTCACAATTACACAGTGCACTCCCCATGTGTTCTTACTCAGAAATACACAGTGCACTCCCCATGTGTTCTTACTCACAAATACACAGTGTACTCCCCATGTGTTCTTACTCACAAATACACAGTGTACTCCCCATGTGTTCTTACTCACAATTACACAGTGCACTCCCTGTGTGTTCTTACTCACAAATACACAGGGTGCCATCCGTGCGTTCCTGTCCAAGTTGCTCGATAAATAGAAGTTGCAATGAAAGCATTTCCTGGCACCTGAACCTCGAAGCGTTCAAAATGAAAGAAATTGGAGTCAAACAGCTGAAGTTAATATTTAAAAATAAACTTTTGTAACACAGTTAGGGGATGAAAAAACAAACAAACATATCATGTATTCGATCACAAATGAGAGAACACGTCGGGGAAAGACAGGATGGTAAAAACATCCAATTAGTTATTGGATAAAAACAATGTGTAATATTATTAAACAAACAAACTGAACACAAATCGCAGACAAAAACATCGTTCACCATCAGGTGCTAAGCAGTGTATATTGTGAATAAATAGACACATTCTTTGTGAACTAAGGTGAAAACATCGACATCGATATCGGCTCATAAAAAATACTTGGACGCATTACAATCACCTGCAGAACGAGAATGGCACGAGGAAGAGCGCATACCTCCGCCAGGCTGAACTGTATCCCACCGACAGGCTGGATCTGCATCCGGACCTGCCCCAAAATGTAATAATCCCTCCGTAACCTTTTGAGATATCACGCTGCACGTCCTTTTTGGCCCCATCTCTCAATGGTGAAGAATCACTTTAAAAACTCTCGTGTCCAGATCAGGATCTTTACCAAAATCTCATCGATTCGAACTTGTCACACAGCCAACCTGTCCATCCGTTTCGGTTGGATCCTTCCATAAAATTTTGAGATATTCTGCATACAGACAGACGAACACACAGCGGTGAAAACATAACGTCGGTCCACCTTCGGTGGTAGAGGTAATGAAGCTGTGAACAGACAGGAATGTACCTTTTAAAATTAATTTAAATGCAAGAACAGTAGTGGAGAAACAACAAATCACAACATATGGGATATGAACTTAAGATCCTTGCATCACGAGCTAGGTGTTCAGATGAGACTGCCGAACAAGACCACCGAGGAGGATACATGAAATGCATGTCGTTCCAAAGGACACACCAAGCTCCGACACCATTTTCCAGGAATTAAAAGAAAAACATGTTTTGGAGGTTTTCTTTGATTACCCATTGAATGTTAAATTAAAATCCCGAATTATTATTGTCGTAAAATTTAGACTTTAAAGATTATCGTTTTTAAAAATTAAGAAAATAAAATCCATTTCATTGTCAACTTTGTGTGCCTGATTAAAAAAAAAAAAACATCTTTGTAGCCATTGTTTCCAGCTTTTATATGAGGAGCGTTCAAAAGGTTCTCTGAACAAGATGATTGTTGAAGACAAGTCAATGTTTTCTTCTTTTAAAATATATAAACATATACGAGTATAATTGGTCAGAAAAAAAATATTAATATTTGTTTTCTGTCACGATTGTTATACTGTCTGGGATTACTGTGAGTCACTCATTCATACAACAACTCTGAGTTTTTGTTTATATGCATGGTTGAGACTCATGGCAGAGCTGGAATGCAACAGATTCATTCTGGAGACCATCTTTCCTTCCCTGGTCATGAACAACTTCCGAATGCTCTTGGTGCGTTGTTCTGCCGGTGCTGGTGTGAGAAGTCGGAGGAATTGACGTGAGGAAGAGCAATTGATCTTCGGAACATTTCCTCTGCAACAAAGATTTGATATCCATATAACACGTATAAATAGCTCTCCATCTACATGACCTGATGATGTGACACGCCTGCAAAGTGTGAGAAAAGGTTTTTAGGCCATTTCCAAAATATTTGTTTGTACAGAAATCTAAATCATATTTATTTTGGGTCGTAACATTGTGGAAATGAGGCATTTCTTGGACATAGCCTTGAGGCTGGACCAGGCTGATCCACCAGCTGTCAAGTTGGATGTCAGGGGTGTTACAATCAACAGTGATCCACTTTCACTTGTGGAAACACAGGCTGCGGTGAACCGGTTGAAATGGGGTAAAGTTCCTGGGATCTGTGGCATCCATGCTGAACTTCTCAAGGCTGGTGGAAATGCTGTACTCGTGTCATTGCATGGAGTTCTGTGCTCTGCCCGGAACACAGGCATCATTCCAACTGACTGGAAGAGGGGTCGTGTTGTCCCTCTCTGGAAAGGGAAAGGTGATCGCCAGGATTGCAACAACTACTGAGGGGTGACGCTGCTCTCAGTGCCGGGCAAAGTCTTTGCTCGGATAATTCTTGATAGGGTTCGCCTCCATTTGCTTGAGGACCAGCGCCCAGAGTCATCAGGCTTTACACCAAAGAGGTCAACGATTGACCGTATCCTTGCTCTGTGGGTCCTCACCAATCACAAACAAGAGTTTCTGCAGGGGCTGCTTGTAGCTAATGTTGATCTCTGTAAGGCGTTCAATTCAGTGAATCGGGATGCCCTCTGCAGGATTCTTGGTCTTCGTGGGGTGCCACCAAAACTGATCGATCTGATGTCTGAACTATACTCTGGGACTGAGAGTGCTGTGAGATATGGTGGTACCATCTCTGACATATTTCCAGTTGTTACTGGAGTTCGTCAGGGGTGTGTACCGGCCCCCACACTTTTCAGCACTTGTATGGACTGGATGCTAGGGAGGATGTCGGAGAGATCAAGCTGCGGTGCATCGTTTGGGAATGTCAAGATCTCTGACCTTGATTTCGCAGATGATGTAGTCATCTTTGCGGAGACTTTAGATACCTTTATGTGGGCCCTTGAGGTGTTGAATGAGGAGTTGGAGCCGCTGGGATTACGGGTTTCTTGGATCAAAACTAAGATTGTTATCTGCACAGTCTGTGAGCGTCAGCTGCAGCTGTATGGACATGTGGCTCGTTTTCCTGATGCTGATCCTGTTCACCAGATTCTCTCAGCCAGGGAGCCACGTGAGTGGAGGAGGCCAATGGGCCAATCACATGCCTCGTGGTTGCAGCAGGTTTATTAGCATCTCAAGGAGATGGGGATGGGCCAAGCATCTGCCTGGAAGATGGTTAGATGGAGGGCGCTGCAGTTCTGGCAGAAAGTGGACGGAGCGACGCGCTGCTCCAGCGCATGCTCCCATACCTGACCTGACCTTGAGGCATGAGGCCCTATAACAAATGAAGAAAAAATGTCATGCATAGCACGATACTTGTGAAATCCATAAAACAAATTTAACCTTCAAAGAATTGGTGGTTGAATTAAATGACCAAATTTGCAAATCCTCTTCAAATTTCAAGTCAATCGGATGAAAATTAACAATCTTAGAAATCTAGCCTATGTTGACCTTTTGGCCTAAGTTGACCTAAAAAAGAATTGGTGGTTGAATTCAGTGACCTGATCTGCAAATCCTCTTCAAACTTCAAGTCAATTGGACGAAAATTGAGGATTTTAGAAATAACACCTTAGTTGTTGATCTTTGGCCTATGTTGACCTCTTGGCCTACATTGACCTCAAAAATAATTATTGTTGGTTGAATTTATTGAATAAATATGCAAATCCTCTTCAAATTTCAAATCAAATGAACGAAAATTGACAATTTTAGAAGTTTGACCTCTGTCGACTTTTTGGTGTACTAGTGCAGGCCTGTAGGTGCATGCCCATAGGTGCGTGCCCTATATGTTGACCTCAAAAATACTTGTTCATTGAATTCAGTTTCCTGATGTGCAAATCTTCTTCAAATTTGAAGTCAATGAGATAACAATTGAGGATTTTAGCAATATCACCTAAGTTGTTGACCTTTGGCTTTGTTGACCCTTTGGCCTATGTTGACCTCAAAAATAATTTATGGTTGAATTCAATGACAAAATACAAAAATCCTCTTCAAATTTCAAGTCAAATGGATGAAAATTGAGGAATTTAGAAATACAACCTTCGTTGTTGACCTTGGGCCAATGTTGACTTCAAAAATAATTGGTCGTGAAATTCAGTGACTGAATAGTAATACAAACCGAGATGGTCTCCTGCGACACCAATAGCCGAAACACCCAAAGTTTGCCATAAATTGGACGAGGTTTGTCTAAAATAGCTGAGTGTGGAACGGGCCAACAAAATGTTCACTTTTGTGCTCACAACATTTACAGAGCACTGGTATGAAACAACACAGATGGTGAGATCTTGTGGTTGGTTGGTTATCCACCATGATTGAGAGAGAATGTAACCCCTGATTAAGCGGAAGAAACAGCCGTCGCTCGAAACTGTAACACCATCTCTACCTAGCTCCCAGCACATGTACATGGATGATTTGAGCGGTGAAATCAAACACCTTTCAAACCATTGCCTGACAGTTACCACAAGGGCACCTGTTTTATATATATTATAATTATCAATACAAATTTCAACAAATCAAATGAACCACCATCGATTTAGTGGAGAGAAAGTGTGTATAAATCATCATGTAGTTCCCTGAGAGGATTTGACTGAGGATGATAAAACTTTCAGGGTCAATCACCCCCACCCCCCTCCACTATCCCCCCATAATACCCATCATCATAACCATCCCAACCCCTCTCTACAATACCCACCACCATCCCACAGCCTCCCCCTCCTGCACCATCTCCCCACAATACCCATCACCATCGCACACCCACCTTCCACAATACCCACCATCATCCCACACACCCCCCTCCTTCCACCATCCCCCCACAATATCGACCACCACCCCAAAGTCCCCCCTCCACCCTCGATAATCGCCCATCCACTGGGGAGGGACATTGACACCTCACTGATATGACGGTGGAACACGGCATGGACACAAATGTTGTCCGGTAAAGGAATGAAACAGGATGATCCCATAACATACAAGACACGTGGTGTTGGGCGATTATGGGTATTTCTGCTTGAGTAACACAGAAACCGATTTATCAATTAATACAAAATCCCTTTCTGACAAATCGTTAATTGAATGGAAAATCAAAAAATCAAAAATTAAAATTTTTTCCCCTTGAAATTTGACCGTGATGATTCTCAATGGTTTTCTGGAAGAAAAAAAAAAGATTGCGTTTGGGTTCCCCTTTAAACCACTTGGGGTCAGCTCAGGAAAGGTGTGGGAGCATGCACCGGAGCAGCATGTCACTGTGCCCACCTTCCGCCGGTACTCCAACGGCCTCAGTCTGGTCATCCCCCCAGGCAAATGCTTGGCCCATCCCCATCTCCGAGAGATTTTTATCACTCTGATGCAACCACGAGGAATGTGGTCGGTCCATTGGCCTCCTCCACTCACGAGGCTCCCTCGCTGAGAGAACCTGGTGAGCAGGATCAGCATCAGAAAAACGAGCCACATGTCCACACAACCACAGCTGATGCTCACGGACTTGGCAGGTAACAAATCTCATTTGTGTCTCTCTGAGCAACCGTTCGTTGGATTCAAAGCAGGACCAATGATAGCCAAGGATTCTCCAAAGAGACCTGGTACCAAAGGAATTACATCTCTGTCTCAGATCCCTGGTCAGAGTCCAAATCTCACATCCATTGAGCAAGACTGAAAGCACCAAGGACCTGAAGACACGTATTTTCATACTCCCGCACAGGTACTGACAGCACCACACCCCATTATCCAGTGAATCCATGACTCTCCAGGCCCGACCCAGATGCCTGTTGACCTCTGGCTCACAGCCAGCAGTGACATGAATGCCAAGGTAAGTGAATCTCTCCATGACCTCAACATCCTCAGCACAAACAGGAACAGACAGGATAGCAGCATCCAAGATGTCATTGAAAGCCTGGATCTTAGTTTTGACCCAGGAAACCCGTAATCCCAGCAGCTCCGACTCCTCATTCAGCACCTCGAGGGCCTCCAAAAGGATATCCAGAGTCTCCGCAAAGATGACTGTATAATCTGCGAAATCAAGGTCAGACATCTTTACATTCCCAAAGGATGCACCCCAGGTTGATCTCTTCTACATCCTCCCCAGAATCCAGTCCATACAAGTGCTGAAAAGTGTGGGGATGAAGTACACACCCCTGATGAACTCCAGTCACAACTGCAAATAAGTCATAGATGGTATCACCACATCTCACAGCACTCTCAGTACCAGAGTATAGTACAGACATCAGATTGATCAGTTTTGGTGGCACCCCACGAAGACCAAGAATCCTCCAGAGGACATCACGATTCACTGAATCAAACGCTTTACAGAGATCAACATAGGCTGCAAGCAGCCCCTGCCGAAACTCTCATCTGCGTTCGGTGAGGACACGAAGAGCAAGGATACGGTCATTCGTTGACCTCTGGTGTAAAGCCTGATTGCTCTGGACGTTGGTGCTCAAGCAGATGGTGGTGAATCCTATCAAGAATTATCTGAGCAAAGACCTTGCTCGGCACTGAGAGCAGCATCACCCCTTGGTAGTTATTGCTTTCTTGGTGATCACCCTTCCCTTTCCAGAGAGGACAAGGCTCCTCTTCTAGTCAGTTGGGATGATGCCTGTGTTCCACGCAGAGCAAAGAACTACATGCAACGACACGAGTACAGCCTTTCCACCAGTCTTGAGAAGTTCAGCATGGATGCCACAAATCCCAGGAGCTTCACCACATTTCAACCACTTAACCCCATTGTGTGTTTCCACAAACGATGGTGGATCACTGTTGATTGGAGGGTCAGCAATAGGGATTGTAACACCCCTGACATTTAACTCGACAGCTGGTGGATCAGCCTGGTACTCCTCTGTCAAGAACCCACCACCCTCTGCTCGAACTGCAGTTCACCGAGGGATGGGCTTGGATGAACGCAATGCGCAAATTACCATCTCTGCAGGATGAGAATCGCTTGACCAAAGGTGATGCTCTACCCCCTCACAGAATCCTTGCACATAGACCTCCTTGTCCACCTTGAGTGCAAGTCCAGTTTTATGCCTCAGCTCCCTGAACAGCTCAGCTCTGCCATTCAGCCTGGCCCTGCGACTCTGGTCAATGGTATCCAGTGTCCCTTGAGAGACAAAATTCTTCTTTGCGCTATGGTGAGTTTGAAGACGTCCACTGGAAACATCAAGGACGGTGGTCTTGAAGGCACTCTGCAACTCTTCAGGATCTCCCAAATCTCCACTCATCCTGTTCACAAACTCCTTAGCTGCCCTCTCATCCTTGAGCTTGTCAACATCCAGCCTCGGCTGGGATGGTACCATTCTCCTGGATTTAAGCTGCAACTTCAGAGTTGCTACAACAAGCCGGTGGTCAGTATTGAGGAACTGAGCACTCCGGTAGACCCCGCAGTTCTGGATCATCCTCCAGTGATCATCAAGGAGCACATGGTCAATCTCCTTTGCCACACCGCCAGTGTTGGAATACCAAGTCCAGTGATGAGCTTGTGGGTGCTGAAACCATGAACCGGCCACCATAAGTCCATGACTTCTTGCAAAGTCAAGGAACTTAGTGATATTCTGGTTCACAGGTCCAGACCCATGGGGACCAACACACGCCTCATAACCATTTTTATCAGTTACAGTCGATGCATTGAAATTCCCCAAGACTCGACGAGTATCTTGCCTGGGGCACTGATCAACCACAGACTCGAGTGTGGCATGCAATGCGTCCTTCACGGTGAGATCACTCGCCTCAGTCGGAGCATATACAGAGACCAGGGAAATGACACCCAAGGAGTGACGAATCCTTCATCTCATAATACGCTTGTTGACTGGTGTTACCTCAATTATCATTGGAGTCAGCTTATTGGACACGGCTTCAGAAACTCCTTGGGCATGGTAACCATCAGAGTGACCAGACCAATAGTAGGTGTAACCACCCACCATTATCTCGCCACTATCCGTTCTCCGAACCTCAGAGAGTGCTGCAATACCGATGTCCAAACGCTTGAGCAGAGATCATAACAGAGACAGGTGATCATCCCCTCTTAGGGATGGGACATTCCAGGCACCCACCCGAAGGGACCACCTCAGGTTAACCCAAGGAGGAGACCACCATCTGGTGGACGACACCTCAGCACCACTCCGACACACTCTCCCGCAATCTGACCCTGAAAGATTACCCTGTGGTTTTCCCCCGTCATCAAAGATTGGGGGTCGCGAAGGCTTTGCCCCAATCCCATCATCCGGTGAGCTGCCCTGCGAAGGGAAGCTGCACAAGAGTACGACAACGGAGTGGGTTTTAAGATGTCTTTCACCAATCGCTACGCTGACGGGAATATTGTTACAACAAAATACAACACATTGGGGTCTGGTCATCTTTTTTCTTGTGCAGCACAAGGTTGCGAGTGACATCATTGACTGAGGTTGCAGTAGTGCTGCTGATGCAGTGCCCCTGTAGGTTAAAGTAGTCATTTGGAATTTGACCAGGATGCCGAGGATTGGGGGTCACAAGAGGGAAGCTGCCCTACTCTTCACAAAGGAAACCGCAAAGGGATTTTTCAAAAATTAACAATTAAAAAACAAAAACAAAAAAATGCAAAGGGATTTAAAAAAAAACAAAAACAGAGCCTGGAAAATCCACCCCCCACCCCCCACCGTCAAATTTCACCAACAGTGGATACAAAATTGTTCAGCCTGGCGGAGGGATGCGCTTCACCGAGTGTCCGCCCGTTCGAGTTTTCTCGACAACCATCACGGGTGGCCACAAAGCGTGCCATGGTGGTGCCAAAGGGACCCTGTGGATGAAGCCAATGCGGGAAACGCAGTCGGGTCCGGAAACATGGTCCACGGATTGATACAAATCGTTCAATAAAAGAATGCCATCTCCTTTTGTCTTGCCACAACAACAACCTTTTTGAAGATATCTCTGGCAAGGCTCCACGTGTAACGGCAATGCAAAATCTTTCTTCTGAATTAACAAAAAAACCTGGGACAGCTCCTACAGGAAGAAGGTTCAAGAAGAAGACTAATGTGTGATGTTGGATGCGTGACGAGGAAGAATTGATTCGATTTCGGTGAAGATCCGAATCCGGATCTGGATAGGAGAATTATTTAATTTGTAACGTCATTCTTCACCATTGAGAGAAAGGGCCAAAAACGATGAACAACATGATATTTCAAACATGTATTGGGCCCGATATGTTCTCGTGGATCAGGCATGACGTGGCCGAGCTCTTCACTCTACCGAGTGCCCTTCTAGTGTATTTGTATTTTCATTTATGGATGCTTTCCGACGGTTCTGTGATTTTTTTTTCCCGGTTTAACGGCTTCGATGTCCATTGGCTCGCAAAATTTCAGCTTTCTACGTTACCTGGAAGGTATCGATCTTTAATATCGATTAAGTTTTATTCAACTCATGAGTCAATCAGTCAGTAGTGAGAAAGAGCTTTATATATTAGATACGAGGAAATACAACCCGTGGCTTCACTGATGGGGATACTAAGGGGATGGAGGGAGAGAGGAGGGAGGGGAAGGACAGAGACGAAGGAGGGGAGAGGATGGAGGGAGAGGAGAGGACAGAGGCAGGAGGGAGGGAAAGATAGGAAGGGGGAGGGGTGTGGAGAGAGCATCGCCTCACCAAATGTTGTTATACACTGTAGGAGGGTGGGGTGCGAAGAGACGTTGAGAGAGAGAGACAGACAGACAGACAGACAGAGAGACACATAGACATACAGATAAAGTAGTGAGAAAAAGAGTGAGGGGGGGGGAGGAAAAAATAAAAGAGAGAAAGGTGAGGGGTGGAGGTGGCATTCGCAAAGAAAATGATATGTTATGCTGAAAGACCAAACACAAAAAACAAACTCATCTCAGAACAGGTGTACACACAATGACACAACAGTGTTTATGATGTAATCTGCTGGCACATCAGCAAAAACTTTGATATTCCAGTTGCAGAAAATTTGTGGGTACATGAACCAAAAGTAATCACTGAAAAGAAGGAATTACCAACCGCTCACGAACAAACTAATGATCCCATTGAGCGTGAACGTTGAAAACAAAGCGTTGCGATCACATATCATACTTAGGTACAAAAAATGAGAAGGCGTTGCTGATTGAGGTGTTAATAGCAGTGATTTGGACTAAACGATGCAGAAATCAAGAAAATGACCAAACACCAAGACCTCAAGAATGAACCGAGAAGATCCTGGAAGCTGAAAAATGCCAAAGTTGTTCCAGTGCTAGTTGGAGCTTCAGGAATGATGACAAAGAACCTCACAGAGATATTAAAAACCATCCCTGGGAATATTACTACAAACGAACTACAGTTGGAAGCTGTCCGAGTCCGGGGCTCAGTAACGATCCTGAAGCGAGCCCTCGACACAAAACTTTGAAAACAAAAACTTCACATCTTGGTCCATGAATCATGATCCCTTACTGAAATAAAGGGGGATACTTTGAGCCCATCATGGGAGGACTCCATTGCACACTCTGAAACCTGCATTTGTAGATACCAAACAACACACACACACACACACACACACACACACACACACACACACACACACACACACACACACACACTCACACACGCACACACACACACACGCACTTTGAGAGCTTGTAAGTCTGCGCTTCACCTCGTGAACCCCGCCCAGCACATGTGGAGATATAGCGGGCATCAGCAGAATCTTTCAAGTATGTACACACACACTCACACACACACTCACACACACACACACACACACACACACACACACACACACACACACACACACACACACACACACACACACACACACACACACACACACACAATTTATTAGTCTGTATGTATATGCATACATACATACATACATACATACATACATACAGCGCCTGCAAAAAGTCTACAACCCCTTTCAACATTTTCACCTTTTGTTGCCTTATAGCTTGGCATTATCAGACTTTTCCCACCATTATTTACACATCGTAACCCACAACTTCCAAGTGGAAAACAAATTCTACAAATTTCAGAAATTTAATGAAAAATGCAAAACTAGAATATCTTGGTTTGATAAGTGTCCATCCCCTGAGTTAATACCTGGTGGAAGCACTATTGACAGCAATTACAACAGTGAGTCTGTTGGGATAGGTCTCTACCAACTTTGCACACCTTGATTGGGCATTATTTTCCCATTCTTCTGTACAGAACTGTTCAAGCTCAGTCAAGTTGTGTGGGGAGTGTTGATTGACAGCAATCTTCAAGTCATGACAGATTTTCCATTGTATTTATGTCGGGGCTCTGACTGGTCCACTCAAGGCCATTTATCTTTTTGTTCTTTAGCCATTCCAGTGTAGCTTTGGCTGTGTGTTTTGGGTTGTTGTCATGCTGAACGGTGAACTTTCATCCCAATTTCAGGTTTCTTTCAGAGGGCAGCAGGTTTTTATTCTCAGATTTTTCTGTATTTTGCTCCATCCATTTTTCCTTTCGATCCTGACAAGTGCCCCATTCTCTGCTGATGAGAAACATCCCCACAACATGATGCTCCCACCAACATCCTTCACAGGAATGGTGTTCTTTGGGAGATGTGCTTTGTTTGGTTTGTGCCAAACGTGATGTTTTGCATTTGGCCAAAAAGTTCCATCTTGGTTTCATCAGCTCACAAAACTTTTTTCCACATGGCTTCACAATCTCCCGAGTGGTTTTATGCATACCTCAAACAGGACTCAAGGTGGGCTTTTTTGAGTAATTGCTTCCTTCTTGCCACCCCACCATATAAGCCAGTCTTGTGGAGTGCTTGGGATATTGTTGTTACATGCACACTGTGACTAGTCTTTTCCATAAAGACCTGCAGCTCTTTCAATGCTGCCATTGGCCTCTTGCTGGCCTCTCTGATCAGTCTCCTTCTTGCTTGGTCATCCAGTTTGGAGGGACAGCCTGATCTAGGTAAAGTCTTGGTGGTACCATTCGCATTCCCCTTCTTAATGATCGGCTTGACTGTGCTCCAAGGGATATTCAAGGCTTTTGAAATATTTTTATACCCATCCCCTGATCTGTACCTTTCCACAACTTTATCCCAGAGGTCTTTTGAAAGCTCCTTGGTGCTTATGATTGAGTGTTTGCTGTGAAATGCACCACCCAGCAGAGGAAACCTTCAGGAACAGCTGATTTTATTCTGAAATAATCAGAATCACGACAACATAACACAGGTGGAGGTGAATTAACTTGGTGTGTGATTTTGAAGGTGATGTGACGAGCTAATTTGTTGTCTGGCTTCCTTCTTTGGACAACGGTGGAGTTATTTGTCCATATTTTGATTACAATTGCAATTATAAGGGGGGTGGACATTTATCCAACCAAGATATTCTAGTTTTGTATTTTTGAATTAATTTTCTGAAATTTATAGAATTTGTTTTCCACTTGGAAGTTGTAGGTTACGATGTGTAAATGAAGGTGGGAAAAGTCTGATTTAATGCAATTTAATTCCAGGCTATATGGCAACAAAAGGTGAAAATTTTGCAAGGGGGATGTAGACTTTCTATAGGTACTGAAATATCAAATTGCCTAAAATACAAATTACAAAAGAAAAAGCAAAAGTACATGCAACAGAAATAACAAAGGGCAACTTACACACAATAGAAATAATAACATCCTTGACCAATTCTTTTTGTAAAGCAGGTTACATAAAAGCAAGGGAATAAAACTTGTGGGTTTTAAGCCTCGGTTTAAAAATTGTACTCGAACCGAATGCCTTCAGGTGATCTGGGAGCTTATTCCACAGGCGGGGTGCAACCGAGCAAAAAGTCCGATCCCCCATGGTGCGAAGCTGTGTCCTGGGTACAGATAGAAGACCGGCAATGCTAGACTTAATGGTGTGTGTCGACATGTGATAACCAAGTAAACTTTGCAAATATGTGGGGCTGGTGCCAGGTAAGATCTTAAAAACCAAAAGTTAAATTTTAAACTCAATTCGATACTTCACTGGCAACGTTGCAAGGAAGCCAGCACAGGAGTGATATGCTATTCATATATATGTATATATATATATATATATATATATATATATATATATATATACACACACTGAATATATATAAACTGCATCATGTTTATTTTCCTCGTACTACTCCAGATGCTTCAAGACCAGTAATAATATGGACCAAGACCAGTAATAATATGTTCATAATATGGAAGAGCATGAGGTGAAGGAAGAATGACATGAGGCAGTTTCTCCAATAATTGTGTTTGGCCTTCAGGACAATTTGCAAGTCACGAAAAAGATTTCCCTTTTAAACGATATTGTGCCATGTAATAAGTCAGACTGATATAACATTTTGAATTGGTTAAAAAGACTATTAGCATATATAGACATTAAGGATATATATTGTAGACATTAAGCCAACTTGATTCATCGTTGCTGACTCGATCTTGGTGCAGAGAACGACATGCAGCATACCTTATGGTATCTCATAAATCAAGCTCTCAGCAAATTTATCTCCAGCACAATAATCGCTTGGTCTCGTCGTTGGTTCAAGCCCAACATGGAATTCATTTGCAGGAATATCTCCAGAATTGTTGATCGAAGGTGCGTGACAATGGCAGCAAATGCTGTGATTTCCACTTAAACGGTTGGTTCATTTTCAACAGGGTAACTGATGGCAATATTGCATTTATTGTCAGTATTTCCTGAGAGAGACAGACTGATGAGGTGTGAAAAAACACAATTATCTCTGCAGTTACTTAACGAAATTACAGGGCATTTCAAGAACTAGGAGTAGTTTTTGTTGCATCAAGACAAACACAACAGCTTTTAATTTGATCCTCTGTTAGGGTTATGTCTACCCTGTCCACATGTTGGATTTGATCCTCTGCTCGGGTTATGTCCACCTTGTCTCAAGTTGGATTTAATCCTCCACTTGGGTTATGTTATGTCTACCCTGTCCTAATGTTGGATTTTATCCTCTGCTCGGGTCATGTTTACCCTGTCCTCATGTTGGATATGATCCTCTGCTTGGGTTTTGTCTACCCTGTCCTCATGTTGGATATGATCCTCTGCTTGGGTTTTGTTTACCCAGTCCTCATGTTAGATTTGATCCTCTGCTCAGGTGTTGTTTACCCTGTCCTCATGTTCAATTTGATCCTCTGCTCGGGTTATGTCTACCCTGTCCTCATGTTGGATATGATCCTCTGCTCGGGTTTTGTTTACCCCATCCTCAAGTTGGATTTGATCCTCTGCTCAGGCTTTGTCTACCCTGTCCTCATGTTGGATATGATCCTCTGCTCGGGTTATGTCTACCTTGTCCTCATGTTAGATTTGATCCTTTGCTCAGGTGTTGTTTACCCTGTCCTCATGTTCGATTTGATCCTCTGCTCGGGTTATGTCTACCCTGTCCTCATGCTCGATTTGATCATCTGCTCGGGTTATGTCTACCTTGTCTCAAGTTGGATTTGATCCTCTGCTTGGGTTTTGTCTCCCCCGTCCTCATGTTCGATTTGATCCTCTGCTCAGGTTATGTCTCCCCCGTCCTCATGCGCGATTTGATCATCTGCTCGGGTTATGTCGTCCCTGTCCTCGTGTTCGATTTCATGGGAATAATTTCTGACTTTCGTGAATGACTTGGGACAACAAAATTCTTCGGCTGTCACCACAAGGAGTGAATAATTTAGGCCGTTAAATAAGTAGTAGCAGTAGCAGTCGTAGTGAAATGGGGAGGTCCAGTTTGCTGTGAATGTCAGTATTTCATCATTGTATTTATCATACGAATCGTAGTTTTTCAACTGAGATTGACACTGGACCATGTGCCTGGCTTTAGCCCTCCATTTTCGTGTGAATTTATGGAAGAGGTTCATTACAACAGCATGCCTGATACTTGTTCCTTTGGTTGCAATAATGAATGGGATTATAAAATTGGACTTCCATTTTTGAATTTTTTTATGCATGGTCCGGGATCGTGGAAGAGCTCGGACACGGAACAGACAAGGACACATCACAAAGGTAACAGCAGGAGAAAGTGGAAACACCAACAGCAGGATGAAGGGAGAAAGGTAGACAGAGACAGACAAACAAGGGATGTGGGTTCAGGGAGAACACAGAGGGTGGACAATATGGAACCATCAGCAAAATTTTGGGAGACGTGGAGGTGGTTTAACTTTAACGGGTGTCGAAAAGATCATGGCTTTGGATCATGGGGGATTACCCGAGATGGTGATAAATAGCTGTTTTGAAGGCGGTGAGAGAAGAATGAGATTTCATGTTGTTAGTTTCATGTAAATACCAAGAAAATAAATTAAAGTTATTTTGACAGTGACTACTTTAGCTTCTGTCTCATCCGTGGTTTTTTCTATTGTAAACTCCTCAAATGTGTTCTCACATTCTGTGTCAGCCTTGATCTGTCGTTGTGCCTTTTTCATTTCCTCATTGCACTTTTGTGCACCCTGGTCATTCTGTCTATTCTTTCCTTTTCATTCTCCAATCCACTGCTATTCCTTTTCTAGTGTCATATTTCCTGGGGCGGGCACGATCGTCTTGAGATATGCACACTCAAATTTTAACTGTCAAGCATGGTTTGAATCCCGATCGAGCTACAAACTGGAATCCTGGTGTTTCACAGGCAGGGTGAATCATCATTATGTGCCATCCCTCCAATGGACGTTAAACTGGGGGTCGAGTCGGCATTCATTGGTGGACTTTAAAGATTCCATGGTATCCTTCACGAAGAGTCAGCAAGCTATCGACGGAACTGTGAACAAATGACAAATTCCTGATATAACCGACAGAAGGTGTTGCATCAGTGGCACAACCACACCCTCAGCCAATGATGACACCCGCAGCCATTTGCTGCAAAGAAAATCGGAAAAAAATCGTCGTATTTCTAGCGATATCGAACATTTCTCCCAGAGTGGTTCTCATTCTTTGTCTTGTTACGCTGTGCACACAAAGTAAAAAAATGCGGTTAAGTAATTGGTCCATGTCCATCTGCCTGTCTTATCAGTTTCTGATCGAGGAACAACTTATTTAAATCAAATGTTATATCTTGAAGACAAATTGCAACATGAATAAGAAGACAATTTGCTGTTTTACCGTACCTTGGCCTTGAATTCATCCCAATCACACATGCGCAGAGAGGAGTAAGATAATACGTTTTGTTGTTTTTTTTTTTTTTTTTTTTTTTTTTTTTTCTCTCTCTCTCTCTCTCTCTCTCTCTCTCTCTCTCTTTCTCTCTCTTTCTCTCTCTTTCTCTCTCTTTCTCTCTCTTTCTCTCTCTTTCTCTCTCTTTCTCTCTCTTTCTCTCTCTTTCTCTCTCTTTCTCTCTCTTTCTCTCTCTTTCTCTCTCTTTCTCTCTCTTCTCTCTCTCTTCTCTCTCTTCTCTCTCTCTCTCTCTCTCTGGCAGTCAAACAAAATGGTAAATCATTTCAAACATAAAAGTTGCTGTTTTTAAGGATGTGACAAAGAACTAATGTGACGTGCTAAATAGGGTGGTGCAACGGAAAGAACGGCGGTAAAACCTGGAATTAATTAATTTATTCGACTTTAAACCTTGATTTATATACTTCAACACTGTAGAACACAAATCACCTTCATAATACTCCAATAACCATGGTGTGTATGTGTATATATATATATATATATATATATAAATACAGTATGTATATATATATATATATATATATATATATATATATATATATATATAAATACAGTATGTATATATATATATATATATATATATATATATAAATACAGTATGTATATATATATATATATATATATATATATATATATATATATATATATATATATATTTATATATATATATCTATGTATATATATATATATATATATATGAACATTTATACACAGATTTACTTCACAGACGGCGCCGACAACACATATACTCAAAGCAAAAGAAAAAGGGACCACCCTCAACGATGAGGGGGGCAGACGGGCCTGGGGCTGAGACCGCGTCGAGCCTACCCGTCTGGTGATGAGCCGCAAGATGGCGGCGGCGCCCCGACTCCGCGGGCCTCGCTGGCACTGCCTGGAATGGGATGGGAACGGGGCCCCCTTCTCACACTATCTCAGCGCGGGGGGAAACAGGAGGGGGTTGTTGATGCTCGGGGGAATGAGGATATCTCGCTGGCTTGGGTCCCGCGACGAGCGACTCCATCGCGACCTCGGTCGCGTTACTGGCCTCCCCTCTCCGCAGCTCCCCGACTCTGACACGAGCGCCCTCTCGACTGCCTTTGCCGCCGCCACAACTCTCCAACTCTCCCACTCTCCACTCTTCTCAACTCCGTCCAACTGCGATTCAGAAACTCTTTTTCTCTCCCGATTCAGAAACTCCCTCAACAACTGCCTTTTCGTCGAGCGAACGCGGCCCTTTATAGCCCCCGGGGCTTCGCTCCTTCATCTTCGACCCTTCACCTCTGGCTAGCTCCCCATTGGATAGAGGAAAAGTGGGCGTGAATGATTCTTGATCCGATTTCTTGGAAAGGCTGGTGTTTTTGCACCCGCTGCTCGGTGCGCGCCCTGTACGAGTCCAGGATCGGTGCCCACAAGCGGCGCAGGAATGGCGGTGATGCGATGGTTGCGAGAGCGAGATGTGACGGCAAGGGTCGTGGCTGTTGTTGTGAAGCGGCGTTGCGGTTGGTGGTTGTTGTGTGGGTAGTAATGGCGGCTGGTCCAAAATAAAGATAGTAAAATAAAAACGGCGATCTAAAAGGGTCGCAGCCCGAATGAATGACATTTATTCCCTCTAAACAACGGGTTTGGGCTAACTACACATATACTTACAGAGATATCTCACCTATGGGACCTGGATGGTGGTTTGCGAATTTCGTCAACCACAACACTACCCCCTCCCCTTTTAACAGACTCGTCCCGAGTCGTCAAATTTTCGTGTGCCATCATGTGTAGTTCTCCCCTAGTACATTTTACCTACGGATCCCTGAGTGCGACATTCATGGTATTCGTGTCCCCAAAATAAATAACCTGAGGGCTGAGTAACTACCTAAACAAACCCACTCACACGGACGACAAATAAAATTGCCGGCGCTAAGACAGACATGCCGGGGGCGCACTCATATTTACAGTACATCTTAACCTTAACTTACAAATTTTACACTAAACCATGACCCAGGATCAATGGACTCTGCAAAAAGAAAGCAGTTAGCAGGGAGCCAGGCTGCTCGCATGCAGTCTCTGGCTCAAACAATGCAGGTGACAGGGAACGTGGCCGGCTGCTCACACGCAGTCCAAGGCCTTCCCTTTTGAACTGAACGCAGTGAACCACAACGGTGCATGGGCTGCACAAACGCAGTCTCCGTGCCAGCTCAAGTGGCACACGCAATGAATACAACGAATGGATGGATGAATGGATGGACGCAAACATGGTGCACGGGCGGCCACTGCAGGCCCGTGTTGTAGCTGCCAACAGGGCAGTTCTCGCAGCTTGCAAACTGTTGCTTTCTGATCCTGGCGCACATGGCAATGAACAGGGGGGGGGGGCAAAGCAAAAATTGAACAGGGCTGGTGAACAGGGGCAGTGGGCATGGCATGGCAAAGGTGATCAGGCAAACACAGCCTGCAGAACAAGGCCGCTGCAGACAAACACAGCCGGCAGATGAACTGGCCGGCACAGGCCTTGAAGCACAGCAGCTGCAGACAATCCGGCCGGCACAGGCCTTGCAGCACAGCAGCTGCCGATGAAGTGGGCCGGCCTTTGCCTTGCAGCAACGCAGCCAGCAGATGAAGCTGGCCAGCCTTTGCCGTTCAGTGGAGGTTGGTGGAGGGAGTGCGGTGGTGCTGGCCACTCGGAAGGCGGGCTCGGACCTATTCTACGGTCTCCTTCCCAACCTATCGCCTTTGCCTGTCACTGTCTATACCCACTCCCTTAATTTGTCAAACCCCAATTTAGCCCCAACTTATTTTTTTTTATTTTTTACTTCCCCACTATAAATCGTCCCCTAACCCCCTTTATCGTCTTTGTTCGGCTAACCTATCCTGTCACCTAGCCTACTCCCAACCCCTACGTTCCCTTCCCGGAGGGGAATAAGGGAGAGCTAGCGTCCTGTGTCGAGGCCCAACGAAGCCTCAGAATGGCCTCCCCAGAGTTCAGCGATCTTAACACAAAGTGGGTCCAGCGGCCCACAACGAGAGCGAAGGGATGGATGGTGCGGAGGGGTACACTTCCTAATCTACCCTAACCATTTTACTGTTAAACTACCCCGGGGCTTTCAACAAGCGCCTCTCGCTTAAACTATTGGTTCTAACAACCCAGATTCCCGTCGCCTGTGTTGGTGTCCTCACAATTTCGGGCCTCGCCCCCCAATTTTCTCTCCGTACACTCACACGGTCTCATGGCTGGGATGCGTGGCTCCCTTTGGCAGGCACGACCCTCTGCCGAATCTCCTGCTATGGCACCCCCGGGCACTACACTGCCTCCGAGCCTACCAGCTCCCTAAAGCACCTCCCCTGAAACGCACACGTGGCAGGCTGGCTTCCCAGGCCCCTTTCCGAGGGTCACCCGTGCCCACAACACTGCCCACGCGGCTAATGGCGCCCCGGGCCCCCGCACCAAGCAGGCGCACCCGTGCCCACTACGCTATCCCGGCCCCCCATGGGCCCTTGGCCTACTACGGCCGACTAGCCTGGTGCCCGGGGTACCCACTCAGCGATACTCACTTTTCGCAGCCACGCTCCCAGCCCGTCAACAGGGCTCCTGCACCCCTCCAAATGGGTTTCGAGCCTACTTTCCCACCAACAACAAAACGACCTCCATTTTTCAATTTGACTAACCCCCTAACTCAATCTACACTGACCCCGGGGTCCCTTGGGCGGGAGTCACTCCTCCCCCCAATCACTCATCGCACCATGCATTCCCCATTCGCTCCACTCACACAGACCCGCTGGCCTCACTCACTTAACATGTCTCCACACAACTCACCAACTCTTCAACACACACACCGCTGAACTCTGCCATCCTTCTATCTACATCCCCGACCTAACTCGTGCTCCCACGTCGTCCCTTAAACTATAGCACGTTCCTTTTAACACTACGTCGCTAAACTACGTCCCCTCTACACATTCACAAGTCTGTCACTGTCCTCAAATGTCCCAAAAATTATTTCCCCAACCTCCATCTGGCTACAATCCCTCTAACTAATCCATTCCACGGGCCCCATGAGGACTTACCCCTGCCCCATGGAGTCGGTCAAACTAAGCTAACCCTTCCCCCTCACTAGTTTCCATCCTGTGCCCTGGTAAGGGGGTCTTCCACCCCTTGCCCAGGAATCCTGTGCACCCGAAAGTGAGGCTTGCTGTTTTCTTTTTTTTTTTCCACATGCAGCACCAGCGCGGCAACTCACAGCTCGCGCACTTTGCACCTGCCCGTGACGTCATGCAGCTGCACGTGTACCTCGTCCCTCCTTGGACGGTACCATCCGGCAGGGATACCCCTCCTGCCGGATTCCAACCCCGCGTGCAGCCATGACATCACCGTGCGCATAAAAAAAACACAAGCCCCACGTCTCGAGGGGTTCCCCACGCGAACACATGTGCTTTGTCCGTTGGAGCTTAACACACACGTCCGCGTGAAGAACCCATCCGGTCCAAATCCATAATCCTGCCTAAACTTTGTCCGTCCGCGGGATCGGCAAATCCACCGCGTGCGTTTCCGGACCGGGACTTTACTCTCGCAAGCGAGCACGTGGGGGCCTCGTGCGTTGCACAGCACGGACCTCGCGCTCGCTGCTGGGTGAACCCGGCACGGTTCCCGAAACAGCTGCAGCCGCTACCCGGCTTTTGTCTCTCAATTGTCGTTGTTGTCTCCATTCGACCCACGCACACCTGCGTGTTACGACGCTAACACTCCATTCCATTACACTCACACCGGGAGACGCGGTTGCATGTTCACACATGCCCACCGACATCTCCCTCACACACAGCGACCTTGCACACGCTGTCTCTCTCACACTCGGCCGCTCACTCACGCATGCCATTTCCCTCACACGACCCATACCACTCACACGTGGTGCTCCATTCATACTGGCCGTTTCACTCATGCATGCCACCTCCCTCGCACACGTGGCTCCACTCACTCGCGGCCTTTCACTCACTCGTGCCATACTACTCACACACGCGGGGGCACTCGCTCGCGGTGCCTCATCCACACACGGCGTGCTGGGAAGCACGCCCTTCTGCACACTTACCACCACACCACTCACACATGGGGTCGCTTCCACACACGGGGTCTTTGTCACCCACCCGGTCGCTCTCACACACGCCCTTGCACCCGCGCTATGCGTGCGTTGCAGCACGCATTTCGCCACACTCGTGAACACACACCTCGACACCACACATACCGAGACAACCACACTGGGGATTCGTGTCCCCACAAGGGTCTCCGGGGCCTCTATACCCCCCAAGCTCGGCGTGCAACCGTCCACAGCACTCCTCCCCTCGAACTCGCAAAGCACGACCGAACTCACCTGGTCGTGACTCGCCTCAAGGGGGCATACTCCCTCCCCTCGTTCCTGGAGGAGGCCATCCAGCTGCTCGCACTGGGTCCCTACACGGTCCGCCAGCTCACCCCCATTATGGTCCTCCACTACCTCTGTGCGTGTGTGTGCGTCTCTATCCCCGTCTTCATCGTGAAGTCTTCCCTCTATCGTTCCCATCTCCCGTGTCTCTGTACATTTATTAGTTTCTGTTGTCCCCTCGTGTCTATTAGTCTCTGCTTCTTTAGAGTTTTCAGACCCAGATTAACCCAGAGTTTTCATCGGATCTTCGTGAAACTTGCCATGTATATGCAGAAAGCCCACGCGCAGGCGGTAACCATCTCCGATTTTAGAAATCCTTCCGAGAAAAAAAGTTGACGTCATAATATCGCCGCTAATGGAAAACGCCGATACCATTATCTCCGAAACTAGGCAAGCTGTTTGAATTTTGTTTGCGGGAATCAAGCCGGGCATTAGCACAGATAATTTATCGCAAAGCTGATACATCACAATGACGTCATATTCTTTTTTATGACGTCATCATTAAGAGGACGAGGATCTTAGCTCATTTGAGCTTGTTAATGACGTGGTGGTGAGGTGTTTTTAATGACGTGGTAGTGAGGTGTTTTTAATGATGTGACGGTGAGGTGTTTTAATGATGTGGAGGTGAGGTGTTTTTCATGATGTGGTGGTGAGGTGTTTTTAATGACGTGACGGTGAGGTGTTTTTAATGATGTGGTGGTGAGGTGTTTTTAATGATGTGGTGGTGAGGTGTTTTTAATAACGTGACGGTGAAGCGTTTTTAATAAAGTGACGGTGAGGTGTTTTTAATAACGTGACGGTGAGGTGTTTTTAATAACGTGACGGTGAGGTGTTTTTAATGACGTGGTGGTGAGGTGTTTTTAATGATGTGGTGGTGAGGTGTTTTTAATGATGTGGTGGTGAGGTGTTTTAATGATGTGGTGGTGAGGTGTTTTTAATGATGTGGTGGTGAGGTGTTTTTAATGATGTGGTGGTGAGGTGTTTTTAATGATGTGGTGGTGAGGTGTTTTTAATAATGTGGTGGTGAGGTGTTTTTAATGATGTGGTGTTGAAGTGTTTTTAATAACGTGACGGTGAAGTGTTTTTAATAACGTGACGGTGAAGTGTTTTTAATAACGTGACGGTGAAGTGTTTTTAATGATGTGGTGGTGAGGTGTTTTTAATAACGTGGTGGTGAGGTGTTTTTAATAACGTGATGGTGAAGTGTTTTTAATAACGTGGCGGTGAAGTGTTTTTAATAACGTGACGGTGAGGTGTTTTTAATGATGTGGTGGTGAGGTGTTTTTAATAATGTGGTGGTGAGGTGTCTTTAATGATGTGGCGGTGAGGTGTTTTTAATGACGTGCCGGTGAGGTGTTTTTAATAACGTGGCGGTGAAGTGTTTTTAATAACGTGACGGTGAGGTGTTTTTAATGATGTGGTGGTGAGGTGTTTTTAATAATGTGGTGGTGAGGTGTTTTTAATGATGTGGTGGTGAGGTGTTTTTAATAACGTGGTGGTGAAGTGTTTTTAATAACGTGACGGTGAGGTGTTTTTAATGACGTGGTGGTGAAGTGTTTTTAATAACGTGACGGTGAGGTGTTTTTAATAACGTGGTGGTGAAGTGTTTTTAATAACGTGACGGTGAGGTGTTTTTAATGATGTGGTGGTGAAGTGTTTTTAATAACGTGGTGGTGAAGTGTTTTTAATAACGTGACGGTGAAGTGTTTTTAATAACGTGACGGTGAAGTGTTTTTAATAACGTGACTGTGAAGTGTTTTTAATAACGTGACGGTGAAGTGTTTTTAATAATGTGACGGTGAGGTGTTTTAATGATGTGACGGTGAGGTGTTTTTAATGATGTGGCGGTGAGGTGTTTTTAATGATGTGGCGGTGAGGTGTTTTTAATGAAGTGGCAGTGAGGTGTTTTTAATGATGTGGTGGTGAGGTGTTTTTAATGATGTGACGGTGAGGTGTTTTTAATAACGTGA
Organism: Eptatretus burgeri; assembly: GCF_056783735.1. Classification (NCBI taxonomy): domain Eukaryota; kingdom Metazoa; phylum Chordata; class Myxini; order Myxiniformes; family Myxinidae; genus Eptatretus; species Eptatretus burgeri. The sequence goes on along the minus strand of NC_140967.1, from coordinate 3,754,524 downwards.
CGGTGAAGTGTTTTTAATGATGTGGCGGTGAGGTGTTTTTAATGATGTGGTGGTGAGGTGTTTTTAAAAATCTGTCGATGTCATATTTCCCTTCCCTGATAATGTAATAATTATATAATACGAGTTCCCTCACAAGGAATTTTGACACATCGGGAGGCCATCAGACCCATCAAGGCTTGTGTTGGTATTACCAACTTATGCTTGTTTGTCCATGCTCTCTCCTTTGAAATTCTTGGCACCAAGCAAGGAAGCAGCAGGAGCATTTTTAGTCTTTGACAGGACTTGGCCAATGTCAGAACTTCTGACCTCCCAGACTCGGAGCGGACCATCTAAACACAAGGAACACACAAGGAAACGAGACACAGGTGGAGGTCATTCAACTCATCATGCCTGTTCCACATCAACACCACACCAATTTATCAACACAACATCAAAACTAGAAGGGCACTCGGGAGAGCGCATACCTCTGCCACGCAGTGCCTGATCCTCGAGAACATATCTGGCCCCATACATTTTTGAGATGTCGTGCAATATATCATTTTTATGCCTGGTGTTGGCTTAATGGTTAGTGTGGTGGGCTTGGGATCTGAGGATCCTGAGTTTAAATCCCACTTGGCTGTTGAGTTAATACCAGGTGGGGTTGACTCTGCCTGTCATCCTTCCGAGGTTGGCGAAATGAGTGCTAAAATGAGTGCCAGCTTGCTGGTATCCTGTGTCAGAGTGGTAACCCGTCCAGTATTGTACCTAATAGCCAAGGAGACTGCTTAGGTGGCACCAACACTCTGCACAGAGTATGGTCCCGATGGAATGGATGGATATCATTTTGGCCCTCTCTCAATGGTGAAGAATCACTTAAAAATTCTACGAGTCGGATCCGGATGAGGATCGTCAACAAAATCTAATCAGTTCGTCCTTGTCACACACCGAACCTGTGGACAAAATTTCATCCAAATCCGTCCACAACCTTTTGAGATATCCTGCACACAAACAAAGAAACAGACAGAAACATAACGTCCTTCATCTTTGGTGGCAGAAGTAATAAGAATATGCAAAATGTTTTTTTTTTTAACTTAAGCGTTTTTTGTGCTATTTTTTGCAGTGTGTGGATTCCACCCCCCCCCCCCCCCTCAGAGAGGGAGCATGGACTTGGTTAAAAAACACACATCAACCACACAACACCCCTTGACGAGACCCTTACCCACAGCATTCCATACAAATGTACACAATCACCCATCCATTCTCAAACTACCGAAAAGTCCGACCAACATCCCCATACCCCTCCATCTCCATGACTTCCAGGAACCTATCTAATTCTAATTTAAACTTATCTACTTTTTCTGCTGCCACTCTCTTTCCATGGAGACCATTCCATTCATTAACTACTCTCTGAGTGAAAGTCCCCGACCTGACTACCGTCTTAACTCTCCTCTTATTTACTCTCAGGCAAAGGCCCCTGGTCCTATCACTATCCACTCTGTTGAATAATTCATCTTCACTTATTTTATGTCTCTCCTTTTCATTATCTTAAACATCTCTGTCATATCTCCTCGTAACCGCCTCCTTTCTCGTGTATAAAGCCCTGTCACCTTTAGCCGCTCCTCATAGCTGAGTCTAGCTAGGCCCGGAATCAATGTAGTAGCCCTGTGCTGAACCCTCTCTTTGGCATCCATGTCCTTCCTGAGTTGTGGTGACCAGAACTGCAAAAAATATTCTCGATGTGGCCGTCACCAAATTCCTGTACAATGTTAACACCACCTCTTTTGATTTATAAATGATCCCCCTCCGAATACAACCTAAAACCCTATTTGCTTTACCTATAGCTAGCTGCCTGGCACTGTGCTGCCTGCTTACCTCCCATATCTATTACCACCCCCAGATCCTTCTCCTGTGTGACACGTGCACGATTACACCACCAAATCTGGTTTAAAAAGAGAACCTTGTTCTCTTTTCTTCCTGCAAAGTGCCTTGAGAAAGGATTTTGAATTGCACTATACAAATTAATTATTATTAGTTGTTGTGTTATAAAAATAATAATATTTTGTTGGCAGGATAGCCTGGAGGTTTGCACACTCCCATCTGAGCTGTCTAGCCTGGGTTCTATCCAAATCTAGCTGTAAAGTGTCATCCTGGTGTATCGCAGCCAGGATGAGGCATTGATGTGAAACTGGATGTCCCATATGTTTGGGCTAGTTTGTAGACGGTAAATGTTCCACTGTGTCATTTTTGAAGAGTTTGTGAGTTATTACCAGACCCTGAATAAATTACAAATTACTGTCACCTTCGGTCAGAATGTCAAGCTGAACCAATTACCTGCTTCGTGAGAAATTTGGGCCAAAAAACGTTCCCGGCCGATCCCACAAGGTGGGAATAATTACAGCAGTCGAAGAAGTGCAATGGTAGATGATTATTATTATTATTATTATTATTATTATTATTATTATTAGACCCTGACCGGTTTCACTGGAGGCGAATAGAGGTTTGCCGTCCGTCCGTCCATCCGTCCATCCCACCTGTAGTTTTTCAGGCTTTTTTCCCCCCCCCATATTAAAAATACCCTTTAACATATTCAACTGAAACTTGGTACATGGCTTTATTATGAAAAATATTAACAAAATATGTATTTAAAAAAAGGAAAAACATACAGGAATGAAATCTCAAAAAACAATCAAACAAGGTATGAATGCCACCACATTACAATTTTTTTATTTTTTTTTTTTGTATACCTTGGTCGAGGCTCGTATGAGAGCTAACACACAACTCACAGCAATGAGGCATGAGACAAGAGGGGCGGGAGTGGAAGGGACAAAACATTGGGGAACAGACACAGGTGAAATGTGGAAGGGAGAGGGATGGGGATGGGACGGGGAACATGGCGAGGGGAAGATGGACATTAAAGGGACTTTCAGGAAGGAAAGCAGGAGAATTGAAGGAAGTGGGCTTGGGTGGATTATCGGGGGTAGAAAAGATCGAGGATTTGGATGGGGGAAGATAAGAGGTGGTGGTGAACAGCTGTTTTGAAACCCTGGAGGGAAGAATGGGAAAGAATAGAGTGAGGAAGTTTATTCCAAAGGCGGGAAAAAGAGGAATGAAAGAGTGAAGATGAGCAGTGATTCGTGATTTTGGTAGTTTTACCAGAAGGGGGTTGTTGGCGGACCTTGAGCGCCCTGTGGAAATGTGGTGGGGACAAATCGCAGAGAGAGCAGGGGGCAAGGCTGGAGAGGAGTCGGTAGAAGACAGAAAGACCACCGACCAACCTGCGGTGATTGAGTGAGAGGCCCAAAGACTCAGCTTCATTGCCGGAGATGCCAATGATCTTAAAAGCCCTGGTTTCGACAGCGTGAAGTCGAGAAAGGTGGGAGGCAGGAGCACCAGCCCAGAGGGGAGAGCAGTACTCCATCAGGCTACGGACAAAAGCTTTGTAAGTGGTCAGGAGCTCAAGAGGGCCGAGGAAGGACTTTGCACGACGGAGGATTCCCAGTCGGCGACTGGCTTTTGAGGCAAGGTTGGAAATGTGACTTTCCCAGGAAAGGTCATGGCAGATAGTGAGACCCAGAAGCTTGAAAGAAAAGACTTCTTCCAGAGGATTGTTGAGAAAGTGGATGGGGGGTTTTGTAAACGGTCCTTTCGAAGAGACATAGTGAGAGTGTGAGATTTGTCTGGATTGAAAGACATGTTCCACGTGTTGGACCAGTTTGTGATTTTATCCAGATCTGCAGTGAGCGAAGAAGCTGCTGCTTGCCGGTCTGAGGGATGACAGATGGTACGGCAGAGGGTGGAGTCATCGGCAAAGAGAAATAGAGGATTTTCCAGAGAGTCCGAGAGATCATTGATGAAAACCAGAAAAAGAACAGGGCCCAGAACGCTACCTTGAGGAACTCCAGCCTGCACAGGAAGAGGGGATGAAAGAACTCCATTTAGGGCCACACGTTGACTGCGACAGGAGAGGAAGTCTGCGAGCCATGAGTGGAGATGGCCTTGAATACCATGGGAAGAGAGTTTGGTGAGTAGGGCAGGGTGCCAGACTGTGTCAAAAGCACGTGATATGTCCAGGGATACGGCTCGGATTTCCTGTCTGGCATTGAGGACCTCAATCCATTGATGGGAGAGCAGTAGCAGCATATCTAGGGTAGAGTGACCTGGTCTGAAACCAAATTGATGATTGGAAATCAAGCCATTGGAGAAGAGGAAGGATTTCATGTCTGAAGCGATGATGGATTCCATAACCTTGCTGATGATTGGGAGAAGGCTGATTGGTCTATAGTTACAGGGATCTGTTTTTGCACCTTTTTTATGCAGGGCAGTGATGTTAGCAGATTTCCAAGCAGATGGCAGATGACCTTGGGAAAATGAGAGGGTGAATAGAACAGAGAGAGGGTGAGCAAGAGCAGAAGAGCAGGCTTTGAGGACACGTGGGCTGATGCCGTCTGGACCGGTTGCAGAATCTGACTCGAGGTTTGAAAGCAAGCTCTCCACCTTGTCAGGAGAAAAGGATACAGAGTCCAGGGACAGTTGGGTGCGACTGGGTAAAGTGGGTAGAGATAGTGATGGGTTTGGGACACAAGATTTAGCTGCAAACACCGAGTTTAGACATTCAGCTTTATCACGTGTGGAATCAGCAGTGCGGCCATTTGAGGTAAGGGAGGGGATGGAGGGGGAACATACACCAGAAACAGATTTGATTAAACGCCACCAGGATTTTGAGGAGGGAGAGAGGTTTGAGAGTTCAGACTTGAGATGAGAAAGATGTTGTTTTCTGGCTCTCCTGAGGGTAGCTACACACTTGTTCCGAGCTTTGTGGAAAGAACTGAGATTGCCCTCAGTTGGGTTTGCTTTCCATGAGGCAAAGGCAAGTTGTTTCAGGACAACTGCCTCGCCACAAGCTTCAGTAAACCAAGGGCGGGAGGAAGGGTAAGACAACTGAACACGAGAGGGGATAAATCTGTGCATGAGGGAGAGCAAGTTTCTTTGAAAGAATTCCCAGGATGAGTTGATGTTTGAGAAAGTAGTGATAGGAGACCAGTCTGTAAGTTTGATGGCTGCTCGGAGACCCTGCCAGTCGGCTTGAGTGAAATGCCAGACTCGACGGCGGTGAGGTGGTTCTCTGATAACAGCCAGAGAGATGTCCACTTTAACAAGGACGTGGTCAGAAGAACCAATTGGAGCGAAGGAAGAGCAGCAGATATTGTCAGGGAAATTTGTCAAAATCAGATCCAGAAGAGATGGAGTACCATTGGTTGAGATCCGGGTCAGGAAGTTGACCGATTGAGTCAGTCCCAATGAGTCACAGAAAGCTTTTGCTGATGTCCCATGGCAGGTGAGAGAGGTACCCACACCTAGCCAACTGGCGTGATGACAATTGAAGTCGCCACATAAGAGGAAGAGAGAGTTTGGATGAGAAGATAGATGGTCCATGTTTTCGGAGAGTGAGGTGTAGATGGAGTCATCACTGTTCGGTGGACGGTACAGTACACATATAAACATGAGGTGGGAGTGGAGGGGAAGCCGAAGCCAGAGGTATTCCTGGGGGTGTGGGGGAGTGAGAGCAGTGCAGGGAGAGTGAGGAATAGAGTCTTTGATGAAGAGAGCAACACCTCCACCAGGACGAGGCTCAGGTCTGTCATACCGTAAGAGGGAGTAACCAGGGAGAGATACTTGGGAGTCAGACACGTCTTGGGAGAGGAAAGTTTCTGTTAGGCAGATAATGTCTGGTTTGTCAGTGGCAACCTGCATGGAAAGATCTGAAAGGTTTGAGCGAAGGCCCCGGATATTTGAGGTCCACACTTTTAATGAAGAGGTAGGGGAGGAGGCTTTGGGTGCAGGAGGTGGAGGGGCGGGGGAGGGTAGGACGAGGGACGAGGGGGGAGGTAAGGAGGGTTGCTGAAGGAGTGTGGGGTATTGCAGAATAGCGAGGGGAGGGGGCCGAATGAGGAGGAGAAAAGGCTCTGTGGTGCTGGGAGAGAGGGGGGACAAGAGACAAGGAAGATGGCAGTTGAGGATTTGAGGAGGTGGAGTGAAGAGATGGAGGTGAGAGGGCAGTGGAGGGAGGCAGGTTGGTGGATGAGAGGGGGCAACTTAGAGAAGGAAGAGTGAGGGGGATGAAAGGTGGGAGAAAGGTGAGGGGGAATTTTTGAAAGAGGTGAGAGGGAGGCTTAGAGGGAGAAGAGTGGGATGGTTGCTTTGAGAGTGAGAGTGAGGGGTGAGGGGGTGAGTTGGCACTGAAGTTGGAAAAAAGAATGGTTGATGGAAAGCGAGCATCCATGGCAAACTGTGGTTTTTAAAAGTTTTAGGTCAGAGATGCGATTTAACACAATTCTTGATGGATGCAATGAAGGCGAATTCAGAGCATGGAGAGAAGAAGCGCTGTAATAGTTGGATTTTTTAGGCAAGGAATGAAGGAGAGGTCGAAATGAGAGCAGTCTGTTAAAATAGCAGAAGAGTAGTGCATTGTGAAACAGTAAAGAGTACCACATGTGTGAGAGAGGAAGATGAAGCATTATAAGATCGTTTTTGTTGTTAATATTAATGTATGAGAGAGTTCAACAGATTAGGTCATGGAAGTGTAAAAAAAAAAAAAAGAAATCGAGGAAGACGAGGAGGAAGTTAAGAGGAAGAAGAAGTAGCAGAATCAGAAGTTGAGCGTGTTGTTGTTGTTGTTGTTGGGTATATATATATATATATATATATATTTTTTTTTTTTTTGAGATAAGAAAGAGATTAGTTGGGAGAATGGGGGATGTTTGGAAAGTGGGGAAGATGAAAATTGAAGGTAATGGGGAGGATAGAAATTGAAGGAAATGGGGAGAAAAAACAAACAAACAAACAAACAAAAAAAAACGATCGAACACCAAGTGGAACCGGTAGGCCTCAAGCCTAGGACTAGGCCTCAAACACCAGGTAAGAACGTCGACATAAATACTCACAAAATAGCACGATTTTTGAAACAAAACCGAACTAGGAACACACATTAACATGTAGGTGAGAAAATTAAACAGTTAAAACGGGACAAAAAACAACCGGAACTTAACTTTGAGAATGTCAGCAGGGAGCCCTGAAGGAGACCTCTTGCCGCTCAAAAACCGGAACCGGAAGTGCGATGCCACAATACGACACCACAATCCTATTTTTGATTACCATCACAATATATTTTGACTGCCCCCCAAAATAGGTGTTTGCTCGAACATAGTTTCATTGGTACGTTTTGATGATTCCTGATGGTGCGTGCTGATTAAGTCAATATCCGTAGATTCCTTCCCACGTTGATTTCCTCCTCAGTATCGTTATTCTACCAGGTGAGCGCCCAGGGGTATTGCCCCTATTTTTATAATTATTTATTTCAGGTTCCTTTAAACCTCTATGGAGGAGAAAAAAAAACAACTCCAAAAGAGTTAGGAATAGCTTCCTTCAGCAAAATTTCATCTCATGTGCTTATTTCAATATTAACAGTCTCCACTACGTTAACAGGTTCAGCACTGATGACATTTCAATGTGATGAAGCTGATAAGATGTTCAACCTCAATAAAACCAGAAACAAGTAACAAAATGATGAACTAACTGTGCCGAACTCGAATGCCCTCCATTACCACGACACTGGTACTTATTTTGCCGACCTCGAAAGATGACAGGCTGAGTCAACCCCACCTGGTGTTGATTCAACGGACGACAGGAGCTCGAACTCAAGACCCTAAGATCTTAAGTCAGCTATCTTAACCTTAAAGCCAACAAAAGGCTTCAACTGTGCCTTGAAAGTCACTAAATAAAGTAAAAGTGTGTTTTGGACAAAAACCTCCTGTGACTAGATTTGCATAAGTTGGTTCCACCCAAGATTATTACCTCCTCCACCGAAGGTGAAGGAGGTTATGTTTTCACACCTGTCTGTCTGTTTGTCTGTCTGTGTGCAGGATATCTCAAAAAGTTGTGGACGGATCGGGATGAAATTTTGAGGACAGGTTCAGTGTGTGACAAGGACGATCTGATTAGATTTTTGGTGAAGATCCGGATCCGGATCTGGATCCGAGAATTATTTAATTTTTTAAGTGATTCTTGACCATTGAGAGACGGAGTGAAAAATTATATATAGCACGATATCTCAAAAAGTTGTGGACGGATTCGGATGAAACTTGGTGGACACGTTGGGTGTGTGACCACGACGAATCGATTAGATTTTTATGAAGATCCGGATCTGGATACGAGAGTTATTTAATTTTTAAAGTGATTCTTCACCATTGAGAGGTCCAAACCAATATATAGCATGATATTTGAAAAATGTAATGGGCCACATATGTTCTTGTTAAACATGCAACACAAAATGACAATCCCAGGTCACTGTTAAACAGAGTTGATTTTTTTTTTCACACTAATGTGATGACTTATCAGACATGAATAAAATCTGTTGAAGGATATTTTTTTCTTAAAAAGGTCAAATTAATCTCAGATAACCTGATAACAATTTCACTCATGCAGGTATAGAGGGAGGTTGCATTGGTTGGAAAACAAAGGAAGAAATGATTATTTTCCCCTCTTTATTTTACAAAATTTAACAAAAATCTCGAGGCACTTATATTGCATATTAAGAAAGTTATCAGAGTGCTAAGCTTGCTCAAATTACTCAAACTGTTTCCTTGTAGTCCACGTAAATGTTTGTGGAAGATGTTTGAAAACCCTTTGTGATGGTATGGATCAATTGAGCGAAGGTGTGTGTGTGTGTGTGTGTGTGTGTGTGTGTGTGTGTGTGTGTGTGTGTGTGTGTGTGTGTGTGTGTGTGTGTGTGTGTGTGTGTGTGTGTGTGTGTGTGTGTGTGTGTGTGTGTGTGTAATAATCTTGCGAGTTCTGCAAACATCAAAGCATTCAGTGGTACCCAAAAACTTGGCCGACACAAAGGGCAGTCTCGTTTCCTGTTTTTGTTGTTATTGAAATAACTTCCTTCCATGGGTGAAAACACTGCATTTGGCAGATGCCCAGAAGTGGGGCACATGCCCATTATTTCCATTACAACACTGCCCAGATCGCTGTGGTTAATGGCCATGTGTTTGGTGTCAGGGATCATAAGCATGCAGAAAGAACCGTCGTATGCTACTAAACACAGTGGCGGCCGGCAGGAGATCGAGACATGGTACACAAAGACCGAAGCAGGAAGCAGCAAGATACTGCCCCAAATTTGTCAAGTCGGCATGATACTATACATTGAGAAATGTTTAGTGTTTCTGACTTTCATGTCCCTCATGATAATTTATTCATTTAAATTTGAAACATTGCTTACATATTTGAAGAGCATGTTGCATGAAAGAAACTTAAAATTATGTGCAGAGCGCAGGGATGATGATTGGTTTATCAGTGATGTCACAAACAGCATGATGAGAGTGGTGGAAGTAAGTGCCTCGTCGTTCAGTTAACTGCCAGCAAGCAACAATTACCAAGCTGTCCATCAAAATGGTGCTCTCCTGGCTTGTCTCCAATTTGGAGGAAAAAAAAGAAGCAAATCAAATCGCTGTCATGAAGCATCTTCTGTGATATTTATCTTGGTTGATATAATACATTGTGACATTAGTACAAACAACGTTTTCAACACTCAACAGGAAGATCTGAAGAGTTACATTCATCGGGAACAGATGATTATTCTGTCTGCGATGTGGATATCCAGTACAACGAGTCACCTTTCAATGTCCTCTGTAGGTCAGGTCAGGTCAGGTCAGGTAAGGTATGGGAGCATGTGCAGGAGCAGCACATCGCCACGTCCACCTTCCTCCGGTATTCCAGGGGCTTCTATCTGACCATCCTCCAGGCAGATACCTGGCCGCATCCCCATCTCCTTCAGATGCCGATCAACCTGCTGCAACTACGAGGCATGTGGTCAGCCCGTTGGCCTCCTCCACTTATGAAGCTCCCTTGCTGAGAGTATCTGGTGAGTAAGATAAGCGTCAGGGAAACGAGCCACATGTCAATACAGCCACAGCTGACGCTCATGGACTACAGAAGTAATAAATCTCATTTCAATCTCTCCCAGAAATTGCTCATTGGACAAAAAGTCTGACCATCGATAGCCAAGGATTCTCCGAAGAGACCTGTTACCGAAGGAGTTAAGTCAATGTCTCAGATAAGTCAACGTGAGGTTGAACTCAGGTCAGAGTGCAATATACGTAGAGTAAGACTGGAAGCACAAAATACCTGAAGATTCGGAATTTCATCTTCCTGTATAGGTACCGACAGTTCCACACCCCATAATCCAGTGAATTCATGACACCCGAGGCCTGACCCAGACTATCAACCTCTGGCTCACAACATGTGGAGACATGAATATCACTGGCAAGGTAAGTGAATCTCTCTGTGACCTCAACTTCCTCACCACCAACAGGAAGAGAATAGATAGCAGCATCCAACATTTCATTGAAAGCCTGAATCTTAGTTATGACCCTGAAAGCCTGAATCTGAAATTCCGGTTCTGGGTTTGGAGCGACGGCAGGTCCTTCAAGGCTCTCTGCTGACGATCTCAAAGTTAAGTTTCCAGTCGTTATTTGTCCCATTTCAACTGTTTATTTTCTCACCTACATGTTACTGTGTGTTCCTAATTCAGTTTTGTTTCAAAAATCGTGCTATTTTGTGAGTTTTCGTCGACCTTGTCTTGCCGCGTTCCTTGAGGCCATCCATCATTCCCCTCGAGGTGTACGATCGTTTTTATTTGTATTCTCTCCCCATTACCTTCAATTCCTATTTTCCCCACTTTCCCAACGTCCCCCATCCCTCTCCACTAAACACTCTGTTTCTTGTTTTAGATCCAAAACAAAAAAAAACCAAACAAAAAATAATAAACTACCTTTCTCCTTGCATACCCACAAGTCCCGATTCTTTTTCTTCTTCCTCTTCTTCTTCCTCCTTCTGCCGGCACACCATCTTTATTCCACTTGAGCTGACCCACTCTCTCCATTACCTTAACGATTTCTTCCTACAACCCCCTTTTCCCGAATCTTACCTGTTCTTCAAAAATACATCAAAAATTAATTATCTTCCTTGTATCCTTTCGATCTATACACCTCCTGTAACCACGTCTATCTGCACCCTGCTCCAAATATGTTTCATCGACCCAGCAGCTTCACTCTGCGTTTACCGTTCCAAATTCACCACACACCTCCACGATTTTACTTCAACCTTCCTTTTCCGAATGTTATGCAATCTTTATTGAAAATAAATAATTCACTTTCGACTTCCACCTCCCACAGTCACATGCTTCTCCCATAACCATGTGATCTGTTTACACCCTCTGTGTTTACCGATCCAAATTCACCATTCACCTCACAATTATATCTAAAACATTTCCATTACTTAATCTGATGAAAACTCTCTCAAACAATAATAATAACAATAATAATAATAAGAATCTCTTATAATGCTTCATTTTCCTCTTTCACACGTGTGGTTCTCATGACTGCATCACAATGCACTCGTCTTCTATTTCAACAGACTGCTCCAAATTCGACCTTTCCCTGATATCTTGCCTCAAAAATCCAACTGTAACAGCGTTTCTTCTCTCCATTCTCTGAATTCGACTTTATTGCATCCATAAAGAAACGTCTTTAATCGCATCTCTGACCGAAAACATTTTAAAAGCGCAGTTTGAAATGAATGTTCGCTTTTCATCAACTATTCTTTTTTCTAACTTCAGTGCCAACTCACCCCTCTGACCCCTCCCTGTCAAAGCAACCATCACACTCTTCTCCCTCCAAGCCCCCCTCCCACCTTTCTCAAAAACATCCCCCTCTCCTTTCTCCCTCAACTCTCCCCACTCACCCTTCTTGCACCATTCACCGCCCTCACTCACGCTTCTCAAAGTTGCCCCCCTCTCATCCACAAAACTGCCTCCTTCTCCTGCCCTCTCACCTCCATCTCATCACTCCACCTCCTCAAATCCTCAACTGCCTTCTGCCCCCTCTCTTGCCCCTCCCCTATCCCCCAGCACCGCAGAGCCTTTTCTCCTCCTCATCCAGCCCCCTCCCCCAGCAATTCTGCAATCCCCCACACTCTTTCAACAACTCTCCTTATCTCCCCCCCCACCTCCTCCATTGTCCGAACCTCCCCCTCCACTCACATTCCCTGCACCCAAAGCCTCTTCCCGTCCCTCTACACCAACAGTGTGGACCTCAAATATCCAGGACCTTCGCTCAAACCTTCAGATATTTCCATACAGGTTGCCGCTGACCAACCAGACATAATCTGCCTAACAGAAACTTTCCTCCCTCAAGACGTCTCTGACTCCCAAGTATCTCTCCCTGGTTACTCCTTCCTCTGGTGTCACAGAACTGAGCCTCATCCTGGTGGAGGAGTTGTTCTCTTCATCAAAGATTCTATTCCTCACTCCATGCACTGCCCTTACTCCCCCACACCCCCAGGAATACCTCTGGCTACAGCTTCCCCTCCACTCCCACCTCATGTTAATATGTGTACTGTACCGTCCACCAAACAGTGATGACTCCATCTACACCTCACTCTCCGAAAACATGGACCAACTTCTATCTTCTCATCCAAATTCTCTTCCTCATATGTGGCGACTTCAATTGTCATCATGCCAGTTGGCAAGGTGTGGGTACTTCTCTCACCTGTCATGGCACCTCAGCAAAAGCTTTCTGCGACTCATTGGGACTGACTCAATCGGTCAACTTCCCTACCCGGATCTCAACCAATGGTACTCCATCTCTTCTGGGTCTGATTTTGACAAATTTCCCTGAAAATATCTGCTGTTCTTCCTACGCTCCAATCGGTTAATCTGACCACGTCCTTGTCAACATGGACATCTGTCTGGCTGTTATCAGAGAACCACCTCAGGGCCGTCGAGTCTGGCATTTCACTCAAGCGGACTGGCAGGGTCTCCAAGCAGTCATCAAACTTATAGTCTGGTCTCCTATCACTACTTTCTCCAACATCAACTCATCCTGGGAATTCTTTCAAAGAAACTTGCTCTCCATCATGCACAGATTATCCCCTCTCATCTTCAGTTATCCTACCCTTCCTCCCGCCCTTGGTTCACTGAAGCTTGTGGCGAGGCAGTTGTCCTGAAACAACTTGCATTTGCCTCATGGAAAGCAAATCCAACTGAGGGTAATCTCAGTTCCTTGCATAAAGCTTGGAGCAAGTGTGTATCTACCCTCAGGAGAGCCAGAAAACAACATATTTCTCAGCTCAAGTCTGAACTTTCAAACGTCTCTCCCTCCTCATAATCCTGGTGGCATCTAATCAAATCTGTTTCTGGTGTATGTTCCCCCTCCATCCCCTCCCTTACCGCAAATGGCTGCACTGCTGATACCACACGTGAAAAGGCTGAATGCCTAAACTCGGTGTTTGCAGCTAAATCTTGTATCCAAAACCCATCGCTTTCTGTACCCACCTAACCCAGTCACACCCAACTGTCCCTGGACTCTGTGCCCTTTTCTCCTGACAAGGTGGAGAGCTTGTTGTCAAACCTCGACTCAGATTCTGCAACTAGTCCAGACGGCATCAGCCCACGTGTATTAAAAACCTGCTCCGCTGCGCTTGCTCATGCTCTCTCTGTTCTGTTCGCCCTCTCATTTGCTCAAGGTCATCTGCCATCTACTTGGAAATCAGCAAACATTACTGCCCTGCATAAAAAAGGTGCAAAAAGAGATCCCTCCAACTACAGACTAATCAGCCTTCTCCCAATCATCAGGAAGGTTATGGAATCCATCATTGCTTCAGACATTAAATCCTTCCTCTTCTCCATTGGCCTGATTTCCGATTATCAATTTGGTTTCAGTCAAGGTCACTCTACCCTGGATATGCTGCTTCTGCTTTCCCAACAATGGATGGAGGTCCTCAATGCCGGACATGAAATCAGAGCCATATCCCTAGACATATCTCATGCCTTCGATACGGTCTGGCACGTAACCCTGCTCACAAAACCCTCTTCCTATGGTATCCAAGGCCATCTCCACTCATGGCTCACAGACTTCCTCTCCTGTTGCGGTCAACGTGTGGCCCTAAATGGAGTTCTTCCATCCCCTCTTCCTGTCCAGGTGGGAGTTCCTCAAGGTAACGTTCTGGGCCCTGTTCTTTTTCTGGTTTTCATCAATGATCTCTACAATAAATGATTTCTGGAAAATCCTCTTTATCTCTTTGCTGATGACTCCACCCTCTGCCATACCATCTGTCATCCCTCACACCGGCAAGCAGCAGCTTCTTCGCTCACTGCAGATCTGGATAAAATCACAAACTGGTCCAACACGTGGAACATGTCTTTCAATCCGGTCAAATGTCACACTCTCACGATGTCTCTCCGAAAGGACCATTTGGCAATCCCCCCCCCCATCCACTTTCTCAACAACTCTCTGGAAGAATTCGTTCTTTCAAGCCTCTGGGTCTCACTATCTGCCATCATCTTTCCTGGGAAAGCCACATTTCAAACTTCACCTCCAAAGCCAATCGCCGACTGGGAATCCTCCATCGTGAAAAGTCCTTCCTCGGCCCACCTGAGCTCCTGACCACATTGAAAGCTTTCGTCCACAGCCTGACGGAGTACTGCTCTCCCCTCTGGGCTGGTGCTCCCGCATCTCACCTTTCTCGGCTTCACGGTGTGGAAACCAAGGCATTTCGGATCATTGGCATCTCCCGCGATGAGGCTGAGTCTTTGGGCCTCTCACTCTCTCACCACAGGTAGGTCAGTGGTCTTTCTGTCTTCTACCATCTCCTCTCCGGTCTCACCCCCCCCCCTTGCTCTGTCTGCGATTTGTCCCCACCATATTTCCGCAAGGGCGCTCAAGATCTGCCAACAAATCCCTTCTGGTAAAACTACCAAAATTACGAATCACTGCTCACCTTTACTCTTTCATTCCTCTTTTTTTCCCCTGCCTTTGGAATAAACTCTTTCACTCTGTTCAATTCCATTCTTCCCTCTAGGCCTTCAAAACAGCTGTTCACCACCACCTCTTATCGTCCCCCATCCAAATCCTCAATCTTTTATACCCCCGTTAATCCACCCCAACCCACCTCCTTCAAATTCCCTGCTTTCCTTCCTGAAAGTCCCTGTAATGTCCATTTTGTATACCCCATGTTCCCCACCCCATCCCTCTCCCTTCCACAGATCTCGTAATGTCTCTGTCCCCCACTGTTTTGTCCTCCCACTCCCACCCCTCTTGCCTCATTACCCCCTTGCTGTGTGTTGTGTGTTAGCTCTCATACGAGCCTCGACAAGGTATACAAAAAATGACTCAGGAAACCCATAATCACAGCAGCTCAGACTCCTCAATCAGTGTGTGGAGGTCCCCATAAGGATATGTAGCGTCTTCGCGAAGATGACGGCATAATCTTCAAAATCAAGGTCAGAGATCTTGACATTCCCAAATGATTCATTGCAACTTGATCTCTCCGACATCCTCCCCAGAATCCAGTCCATACGAGCACTGAAAAGTGTGGCAGCCATTACACACCCCAGAATAACTCCAGTAAAAACTAGAAATATGTAAGAGATGGAGCCTCCACATCTCACAACACTCTCAGTACCAGAGTATTGTTCAGAAATCATATTTATGAGTTTTGGTAGCACCCCACGAAGCCTGAGAATCCTCCACAGGGCATCACAATTCACTGAATCAAATGCTTTGTGGAGATCAACATATGCTGGATGTAACCCCTGCTGAAACTCTCCTCTGCATTCGGTGAGAACCCGAAGAGCAAGGATACGGTCAATCATTGACCTCTTTGGTTTGAAGCTGGACTTCTCTGCGTGCTGGTGCTCAAGCAGATGGTGGCGAACTCTATCAAGAATTATCCAAGCAAAGACCTTGCCCGGCACTGTGAGCAGCGTTACCCCTCGGTAGTTGTTGCAGTCCTGGTGATCACTCTTCCCTTTCCAGAGGGGGACTACAAGGCCCCTCTTTCAGTCAGTTGGGATGATGCTTGTTTTCCAGGCAGAGCAAGGAACTGCATGAAACGACATAAGCACAGCATTTCCACCAGCCTTGAAAAGTTCTGCATGGATGTCACAGATCCCAGGAGCTTTAACACCTTTCAACTGGTTCACCGCAGCCCGTTTCCACAAACGAAGGCAGTTCACAGTTTATTGAATGGTCAGCAATCGGAATGGTCACACCCCTGACATCTAACTCAACAGCTGGTGGGTCAGTCTTATACAGCCGCTCAAAGTAACCAGACCAGCGGGCCTTCAACTCAGACTCCTCTGTCAAGAGCTCATCATCCTCCGCTCTAACTGCAGTACACCGAGGGACAGGCTGGACGAATGCAATGCATGGATTCCTCTGTACGGAGGACGAGAATCACTTGACCAAAGTTGATGCTCTACCCCTTCACAGATTCCTCACACATACGCCTCCTTGTCTGCCCTCAGCGAACATATAGTTTTACACCTCAACTACTTGAACAGCTCAGCTCTTCCATTAAGCCTGACCCTGCGACTCTGGTTAATGGTGTGCAGTGTCCCTTGAGAGACAAAATTCTTCTTCGCCAGATGGTGAGTTCCAAGACAACCACTGGCAACGTCAAGGATGGTGGGCTTGAAGACACTCCAGAACTCTTCAGGATCCCCCAAAGCACCTAGACCCCCAAAATCCCCACTCAGCCTGTTCGCAAACCCCTCAGCTGCCCTCTCATCCTTGAGCTTGCCAACATGCAGCCTAAACTGGGATGGTACCATTTTCCAAGATTCAAGCTGTAACTTCAGAGTTGTAACAACAAGCCTGTGGTACCTATTGAGGAACTGAACACTCTGGTAGACCCTGCAGTTCTGGATCATCCTCCAGCGACCATCAACGAGCACATGGTCAATCTCCTTTGCCACACCACCAGCATTGCAATACCAAGTCCAGCAATGCAGTTATGGGCACTGAAACCATGAGCCAGCCACCCTAATTCCATGATACCGTATCTTTTGTCATCAAGGAACTTAGTGCAATTCTGGTTCACAGTTCTAGACCCATGGGGACCAACACATCCCTCATAACCATCCCTATCAGTGCCAGTCAATGCGGTGGAATCCCCCAGGACTAGACGAGTATCTCGACTGCGACACCGATCAATCACAGACTCGAGCGCAGCATTAAACTTGACAAATCCTCAGTCTCATAATATGCTTATTCACTGGTGTTACCACAAGTATCATGGGAGTCAGCTTATTGGACACAGGTACAGCAACTCCTTGGGAATGGTAATATCAGAGTGACCAAACCAGTCTTGGTCGAACCACCCACCACAATCTCTCCAATATCCTGTCTCCGAACCTCAGAGAGTACTGCAATACTGATGTTCACATGCTGGAGCTCAGATGATAGCAGAGGCAGGTGATCATCCTCAGAGTGAGGACATTCCAGGCACCCACCCGAAGGGACTGCTTCAAGTTAAACAGAGGAGACCGCCGTCTGGTGGACAACTCCTTTGTAGGAAAGGATGAAACGATGGCTAATTTGTTATTGGTCAGAATAATAATAAATGGACTGTTGAATTATGAGAGTAACATGCTACATGAGGTTCTGAATCATTTTTGGACTATGATGCTCAAACATGTAACTTTTTTTTATTTAGATTTTTTTTGGGGGGGGGAGGGAGGATTTTATAGCTCCTCTGAGGTGGCACACCTGCCGATGGGCTCTCTCGTCCGGATTTGATTCCCAACCTGATTCTAAAAGAAAGATTCGTGTTTCACAGGCATTGCATCAATGAGTGCATCATTCCTCAGTTGGGAGTGAAGCTGGGGATCCGTACGCCAGAACTTTCTGGTGGATGTTAATAAAATATCCCACGGCGTCTTTCAAAAGAACAGTCCATTCTGTGTCGTATCCGAGCCAGAATCCAACCTCCTGGCCTCAACAGCAGTTTCAATCATGCCAGTTGCCTTTGAAGGATTTCCATGAGGACCCATCCTGCTGAAACCAGCAAACATCCAAAGCAATGAAGTTCAACAACATGTGATATGTGGACCAACAGTGTGGTCTCCTCCCACCCCCTGTTTTTCCACATATAAACTGTAATCCTCAAAGGATAGTCTTTTGCCATAGATTCCAGTCCAAATAGATGAATTAGTGATATTTAGATCCCCTTGATGTTCAGATAGTTTGTACTGACTTGTAGATTAATGGCATACATTAACCAGGAAAAGTAAAGAAAAATGATCCGAGGTGATTATCTCGTCACATTGCACTTGTTCATCTCGAAAAGGCATTCATCATTATCTTTTATCAACACAAATGATACATTGTTGATTGTGGTTGGGCAAAATCTCGATGCACAGGAACCGACGTTGAAAGAACGAAAGTGATATTTCAAACAAGAACAAGAAAAAGAGCAATCGGAGATTGCAGACCCTCACCAGGACTTGTTTTGTGTGGTGTGTTGTGTGTGGCGTTTGTGTACTGGTGTGATACGTAATTAATAAGAGACATAATTAAAACTGTCACTGTATAACTCCTGGCAGTGATGAATGGGTACCAAGACATCCAGCTTTGATCAGACACCTGACCCATGAGTTTAAAAAATAATAATTATTCAATTGAATATTGAATGGGATTAAAATGAATCCATTTCAGATCAAATGGAAGACCAAATAGGTACAGTCCTGTATTGGAGTAATCATCCATTCCATCCATTGGGACCATACTCTGTGCAGAGCATTGGTGCTGCTGAAGCCATCTCCTGGGCTGTGAGGCACAATCCTGGATGGGTCACCACTTCGACACAGGATACTCAAATGGCTCAATCATCCCAGCAAGCTGAGACTCATTTTGCCAACCTCGGAAGGATGACAGGATTAGACAACCCCACCTGGTATTAATTCAACAGCCGAGCAGGAGTTGATCTCAGGACTTGAGGATCCCAAGCCCACCACCCAAACCATTAAGCCAATACCAGGCATGGTCACATCATGAGGATAGAATTTAACCAATACCATACATAATCACCACAACATCAATCACATCATCTTGAACAAATTTAACGAATACAGTATATATATACATGTACATGTATCGGCCGGGGGTTGGGTGAGAAGTCCACCAGGGGGGGAAGCTATCTCTGGTTCCCACCAGACTCGCAGGAATTGCAGGCCGTCGCACACGGATAATTCCATGACGCGACGGGTCGCTAACCGACCGTGAACGCCAATAACTCAACCACGTGACTTAGGCTCCTCCGTCTAGTTTATTCAGCTACCTAAAAATAACGATGTGATCTAATTACCGGGGGACACACCCTGGGTGTCTTGTCTGGTATGCCCTGTCTGAACCGGATCACTTTGCTGAATCAGATGCAGCCGAGCGACACTGCCAAGGACGTACCGGCTAAAAGGAATTGATCGTTGGGAATAAAGTCCCGGCAAGGTAAAGATATGGACGATGCTGGATCAATGAAAGAGAAGACAAAAACGAGCTAGGAACATTTCCACGAATAATATTTATTAACAGGCAGGCGAGGAAAGATATGTGGTACAATCAATAGATTTTATTGTTATCTGTAGCAGGGATCAGAGGAAAAGTGTGAGGTGTGACAATAATCAGGCAAATTACAAAAGCAGACACAGAGCAGAGTTATCCCAATATAATTCTTATACAATCTTAACTTAAGCGAGGACAGGCACCATGACACACACACACACACACACACACACACACACACACACACACACACACACACACACACACACACACACACACCCCAATGAAGAGAAGTTAATGAAGAGAAAAAGAGGAGAGGAGATGAGGCTAACGGTCTCTCAATACCTTGCATGATTGACTGACCACGCCACCAGTAAGTTTTTGGGGGATACTCCGTAGGGCGATACCTCCCTGACAGCTGGCGCGTCGTCTCCCGCTTCGTGGCACTTTGTGCAGCTAGCGTCGGTCCAGAGAAATGGGGCGCGACCAACAGGCATGAAGGAAGGACCTTTGGGTGGAGTCAGAAGTCAGTGGGTGGAGAAGGGCAGAGTCCAAAGCAGTGGGTGGATGGGTGCAGTCAGCGGCAGTGGGCAGTGAAGAAGGCGGAGTCAGTAGGGGAATGGGCGGATTGTCGATTCCAAGCCATACAGAGCGAGCCGACAGGAATGAAGACAAGAATGAAGACAGGAACAATGGGCAGGAACGACAACAGGAACTGGCACTCGAACTGGAACTGGAACTGGAGCTGGAACTGGAACTGGAGCTGGAGCTGGAACTGAAATCCACCAGCAGACTGGAATGCAGCACAGGAAAGACAACCACAAGCACAGGAAGAGCAGACAGGAACGAGCAGACAGGAGCGGTGAGCAGGAACAACATTCTAGCGGCTCCACGACCCATCCTTTTATAGACCCCGTGGTGCGGGGCGGGGGCGACGACCCGAAATCATGCGTCATCATCCGAATTGGGCACTCTGATTGGGCCCTGTTCAGCACACGGGCCGGCCGCCATACCAAGAAGTGGCTGCACTTTACTTCCGGCCAGATGGTTCCAAGCTGCGCAATCATCTCGCTCTGAGCACCCTGACACGAAACGCCCTGCACCCAATTCCAGGGCCGGCCACAGCGACCGGCGGTCAATGTGCTGCCTGTCCGTAAGCCATACAGCGCGCCTCTGCCTGGCTGCAGCCTCGCTGGGCGGAGAGACGAGAGGATGCTCACCATCTGCGGGAGACACCCGCGGCCACGGTGATCAGCGAAGACCAATGGTAAGAGGCTATGGTAACACATGTAGACCCGAACAAGATGTGGATTATTCGTGCCCTGCTCCATGTACGATAATAAATTATCCCGGGACTGCAAATGGGTCCGCCGCCATTAAGCACATGGCCATTTATCAAAGGTGGTGTCGTGTGCATGGTGCCAGCCCTGATCAGTGTCAGGGAATTGAGGGAAAGGACTGGATATAATTATTAGATGGAGATTTGGATTGAAGAAGAGTGCGATGTATGCACACTGTAATTTGCTAGCACTTGGTGTGCCGCAAAGTCTATTTCCTCGGCATGGCATTCCTGCAGTGACACGGTTGTGTTGGTTACTCTTCTCGTCGCCTGAACAGTGGGTGGGGCCGTCGGTTTGGGCACGCGCTCCATGCAGCGTGTGAGCGGTTGGTGTTTTGTAACCAATTTCTTCTGCGAGGACACATTCTTACGGGAAGTGTGGCTGTGGTTTTTACAAATGGTTGTCCGAGCGTAAGGCCTGCTGGCTTTCGCGAGGACCCATGTTCCACAGTACAGGCGTGAGGCTGCGTTTTTTACCGATGGGTGTCCGAGCGTAGCGCCTGCTTGCAAACGCGAGGACCCCTTCTTTAGATTTACCTCAGGAATAGAGAAAAAAGAAAGAATAGGAATGAGGTTCAGAGATTTAATCAGACCTACCTATGATATTTACACAACGCACTGTCACGTTTGACCCACGAGACAAGAAGGAAGGGGCTATCTGAGCGTACATTAATAAAATAACTGACTGGGAACCACTGTATATTGGCTGCTATTGGTGTTGGAGGGACACAGTTTCCAAAACCGCAACAATAATTATATATATGCATGTGTGTATAAATACATATATTTAAATATATGTATGTATTTATGTTTATATATATATATATATATATATATATATATATATATATATATATATATATATATATATATATACATACATATATATAAACATAAATACATATGTAATATGTATATGTATGTATATATATATATATATATATATATATATATATATATATATATATATATATATATATATATATATGTGTGTGCATATATCGCCTGGTGTTGGCGTAGTGGTTAGGGTAGCGGCTTGAGATCCAAAAGGTCCTGAGTTCAAGCCCCGCTGGCCGCTTGAATTAATACACACCAGGAGGTTGACTCAGCCTGTCATCCTTCCGAGGTCGGTGAAGTGAGTACCAGTGTACTGGGCCCGGTGTATACCCCGGTTAAAATACGTGTACCATATCCCTGTGTCGTAAGAGGTGACCAGCGTTGCGTCAGGAAGGGCATCCAGCATAAAACCTGTGCCAAATCATTATGCGGATCATAACGGATGATCCGCTGTGGCGACCCCTAACGGGAGCAGCTGAAAGAAGAAGAAGAAGAAGAAGAAGAAGAAGAAGAAGAAGCAGAAATATATATATATATATATATATATATATATATATATATATATATGTATATATATATTGTTGTGGATTCTCACCACTCCGGCGTGCGGGCGACCGCTTTTAGCTAATTGCGGCCGCGCGCTCACCGATCGTGGCAATCCAGTCGCAGCTTTTGGATCAATGCCGAAATCCAGCTACAGGTGCGTTTTTAACCACACTATAAATCAGCCAACTCTTCCGTACACGCGTGACAGGGTCGATTGCCGAATTGTCGATTTACCTAATTATTCGCGCAGACCAAAATGCCGGGGATTTATACCTCGACGGGACCTGTACGGACACGAGCCACTTGAAGCAGCTCGCGCCGTTTGCGATTGCCGAGTGGTTTATTATCGCCAAGCCCCGTCGGACTCGATTATCTTATCGGCTATTAAAAACCAGCTATTATTCCGAACGCAATTACGGCAGCTCAATGGAGGAAGGGACGCAACGAGCAGGTGAATATTCAAACAATGACATTTATTCATACACATATGCAAGCAATGGGGGTAAGGGACAAGACACTAGCAAAAAGACCTACAGCCGTTGTCTATTTACTAATGTACAGGCACTTAACAGTTCTACTTATAGGACAAGGCGCCACAGACTTCCATGCAAAAACCCCAGAAAAGAACAGGGAGAACTGGGCCCGTAGGCCTTTAATGTTCCTTGGAGCCGGGATGACCGCAAGGCTCTGAGAGGCCGTGCAGGTTTCCTGCCACCCTCGTGGTGACTCGCTGGGCCCTGGTTCGGCGACCCTCGGTGTGTCCGCCCACACTCGACTGGACTCCACCAGCTCCCGACTCCACTCTCAACTCCAACGGCGCCTCCGACAACGCCTCCAACGGCGCCTCAAACGGAGCCTCGAACGACCAAGGAGACCCAGGAGAAAGAGAGACCCTCTCACCCACTCGCCAACCAACAGCTGCCAACTCCCTCCTCAACTCGACTGCCAAAACGAACCTCAACCTGAGGTCTTCGCTTTCTCTTTCCTCAACTGCCTTCTCGGCGTTTCAACGCGGCCTTTTTATCGCCCCGGGGCGTTTGCCCCTCCCTTCTCGGCGCGCGGGGGAAAATTCCGGGAGAGTTCTGGTTGATCTTGTACAGTGCATACTTTTAACCGTCACTTCTGTTTACCTGGGAGTGATGGAGTTGTTTTTCTTCGGTGAATACTTTTTATTTGTCGATATGCCGTTATTTGTGTAGATGTTGGTGGCTGTGAAGAAGGTGGTGAGGAGATGTTGTTTAAAATAACGATAGGAAAGAATAACACTACCTCAAAGGTTCACAGCCCGGCTCACGAATAAATCCCGTTGGACATCGGTGGGGAAATCTAATCTGGACACAGACTTATTGACATAACTGATCTTCGGGGAACCTGAATGATGTTCTGTGAATTTCCACAACCGTAACAATATATAAACATAAATACATACATATGGATATAGAAAATATATATATATATATATATATATATATATATATATATATATATATATATATATATATATATATATATATATATAGGCAGGGTGACGGGGGAGGGAGGAGGAGGGGTGGCGGGAGTGAGGAGGGGTGGGACAGTGAGGAAGGAGGGGTGCGGAAAGACAAGACAGTGTAAGGGGAGGGCAAAGGAAGGCAGTATGAGGGGAGGGGAGGGCAAAGGAAGGTAACATGAGGGGAGGGCAAAGGAAGGCAGTATGAGGGGAGGGGAGGGCAAGGGAAAGCCGCATGAGGGGAGGGGAGGCCAAGGGAAGGCAGCATGAGGGGAGGGTAAGGGAAGGCACAATAAAGGGAGGGGAGGGCAAGGGAAGGCAGCATGAGGGGAGGGAGGGGAGGGCAAGTGAAGGCAGTGTGAGGGGAGTGCATGGTCACGCAGTGTGAGAGGAGGGTCCGTCTGGGCATAACCACCATCCGGACACATCTGGAGATAACAACCGTCCAGACATAACCACCGTTTTCCATGATCAACACAGAAACATGTCCATGAATGGCTGGTGTGGCACTTTTCACAGGATGGGATTAATTATTTTACTTCCACACAGCCCTGACGCATCCGGAGACAAACACCGCCCCGACACGTCCAGAGACAAAGATCGCCCCGACGCGTCCAGAGACAAACACCGCCCCAACGCGTCCAGAGACAAACACCGCCCCGACGCGTCCAGAGACAAACACCGCCCGACGCGTCCAGAGACAAACACCGCCCCGACGCGTCCAGAGACAAACACCGCCCCGACGCGTCCAGAGACAAACACCACCCCGACGCGTCCAGAGACAAACACCGCCCGACGCGTCCAGAGACAAACACTTCCCCGACGCGTCCAGAGACAAACACCGCCCCGACGCGTCCAGAGACAAACACCGCCCCGACGCGTCCAGAAACAAACACCGCCCCGACGCGTCCAGAGACAAACACCGCCCTGACGCGTCCAGAGACAAACACCGCCCCGACGCGTCCAGAAACAAACACCGCCTGACGCGTCTGGAGACAAACACCATCCCGACGCGTCCAGAGACAAACACCGCCCCGATGCGCCCAGAAACAAACACCGCCCCGACGCGTCCAGAGACAAACACCGCCCCGACGCGTCCAGAGACAAACACCGCCCGACGCGTCCAGAGACAAACACCGCCCCGACGCGTCCAGAGACAAACACCGCCCCGACGCGTCCAGAGACAAACACCACCCCGACGCGTCCAGAGACAAACACCGCCCGACGCGTCCAGAGACAAACACTTCCCCGACGCGTCCAGAGACAAACACCGCCCCGACGCGTCCAGAGACAAACACCGCCCCGACGCGTCCAGAAACAAACACCGCCCCGACACGTCCAGAGACAAACACCGCCCCGACGCGTCCAGAGACAAACACCGCCCCGACGCGTCCAGAAACAAACACCGCCTGACGCGTCTGGAGACAAACACCATCCCGACGCGTCCAGAGACAAACACCGCCCCGATGCGCCCAGAGACAAACACCATCCCGACGCGTCCAGAGACAAACACCGCCCCGACGCGTCCAGAGACAAACACCGCCCCGACGCGTCCAGAAACAAACACCGCCCGACGCGTCTGGAGACAAACACCATCCCGACGCGTCCAGAGACAAACACCGCCCCGACGCGTCTGGAGACAAACACCATCCCGACGCGTCCAGAAACAAACACCGCCCCGACGCGTCTGGAGACAAACACCGCCCCGACGCATCCAGAGACAAACACCATCCCGACGCGTCCAGAGACAAACACCGCCCCGACGCGTCTGGAGACAAACACCATCCCGACGCGTCCAGAAACAAACACCGCCCCGACGCGTCTGGAGACAAACACCGCCCCGACGCATCCAGAGACAAACACCGCCCCGACGCGTCCAGACATAAACACTGCCCGGACACGTCCAGAGACAAACTCCCATCCGGACATGTCTGGAACCAACATACAAACACTTGGCTGATATCGTCAATTTTTCATTTATCGGCATCAGCAGATTGCAGTCAGTGTGATTTCTGATCACATACATACTGTACACAACCATACTGTACACAACCATACTGTATACAACCCTAAAACCCTTTGTAGCTTTAACCCTTGTTTTGGGGGAATTTCAATAAATTTCTTTTAAAAAAAAACAAAAAAACAACAACGATGCATTATAGACGTTTCATGATGTATATAAACATGATTGTTTATAAAAGTTGCCAATCGTTGTGTGACGAGTGAAAGCAAATATTGTCTTTCCAAATGATAAAACATATGTTAATACGGCAAATGGCTCGGAAATGGGGTGTTATCAGCTTTGAAACTCACAAAGAGAAACTCCGAACGATTGCAAAGCAAACCCAGTTCATATTAAGATAACCAACGAGACAACCACGAGGACAAAGGAAAATGTGATCGCTCGTACGCTGCTGAGGTTAAAGGATAAAACCTACTCTACCTGTTTGGCTGTCCCTCTATCCTGGCCATACCAAGGTAATGTGTTATCCAAGCATTTATTATTGACGTCATACATTCCAGGTGTACCCGACTCCATTGAAGCATCAGTTAAACTTGATTTTTTACATTTAAAAGGTAATGGTTGGTTTCCCGCTGAGCTTGTTACATCACTGGGTAAGTAGCCCTGTGTGGCAAACACAGCCTGTTCCAAGTTCCGTATGAAGTTCCACATGGATAAAGTACACAAAAAGGAGAACCACAAAGGCTTACCTTTTAAAAATAATTCAGTAAACATGGAATTCAAGCGAAAAATTGACAACTTGCAATTCAAAGATGTAACAATCCAAAGACAACACAAAATGTCGACCAACGCTTTTCACTGCCTGATGAAGGATATAATTAAATAAGGCAGTTAACCATCTTCAAAAATTGGTGTTTTAATTAACCCAAACACCCAATTTTCACTCATGCACTTCCTTGGAGTTTTCTTGGGATGCAAGCAACGTTTCAGGCTGCTTGGTTTCATGGTTTTGGAGTTATGGAGGAGACACCCTGAGATACACACACATTGACATTTATTCATATAGATTTGTCCACTCTGCCTGTCCCTACCTTGTCTGCTTTTTCTTTTTTTACTGAGATATTGTTTATACATTGAGCTCTATGCCTGGTGTTGGCTTAATGGTCCGGGTGGTGGGCTTGGGATCCAAGGATCCTGAGTTCAAATCCCATTCAGCTACTGAATTAATACCAGGTGGGGTTGACTCTGCCTGTCTGCCAGCTTGCTGGTATGCTGTGTCAGCATGGTGACTTGTCCAGGATAGTGCCCAATAGTCAAGGAGACTGCTTAGGCAGCAGCAACGCTCTACACAGAGTATGGTCCCAATGGATGGAGGAGACACACTGACACACACATTGACATTTATTAGTATAGATTTGCCCATTCTGTCAGTTCCTTCCTTGTCTGATTTTTATTATTTCTTCTGAAGTATTGTTCATACATTGAACTATATGCCTGGTGTTGGCTAATAAAGGATATAATTAAATAATGCCGTTAATTATCTTCAAAAGGAGTGTTTTAATTAACCCAAACACCCAATTTCACTATTGCACTTTCTTCGAGTGTTCTCAGTATGCGTGTAAGGTTTCAGGCTGCTCGGTTTCTTGGTTTTGGAGTTATGGAGGAGACACACACACACACACACACACACACACACACACACACACACACACACACACACACACACACTGACATTTATTAGTATAGATTTGTCCACTCTGTCTGTCGCTACCTTGTCTGCTTTTTCTATCTACTTCTACCTATCATTTTTGGCCACTACCCCTGGGGCCCTGGGTGGGGTCAAAAGGTCAAATACCAAAAATGCAATCATGAGCTCATTTTACTTGCAATCAACATTGGGGTACGCATGAATATGTAACGAATTTTTGGATTTGACTTCCGGTTCCTGCCCCAGGGGTTGGCGACTTACGGTCACAGGAATCAAACGAGAAGATTTTTTTTTTAACTTAAAATTTGATATTGGGTCATTCCTAATGGAACCTTTTGCTATCTTTCAACTTTGCTTGAGGTGTGAAGCATAGGGATTTGTAATGGCTTGCCATCGACTTCGCTCATGTATAAAACTGCGGAGGGGATAAATTGAGAAAGATAAAAAAAATTTCAGGAAGGGAAGGAGATAGGGGAGAAATAGAAATGTAGATCAAGCATGTTTTGGGAAGTTCAGAAGAATTGGGGGGAGGGAACCTGTTTGGAACAAAATAAAATAATGTTGAGAAAAGGAAGATGTATAGGACAAAGGAAGGAAAGAATTGGGGAATAGGCATGGATGTAAAGCAATATCCAGGACCAAAAAACAGTCATGCGAGAACCTTTAAGGAAATGGATGCACAAGTCGAGAAAGAAAAAAATTGATTCACTAAAACTTTATAATTAAACCTCGATAATAATGACTGATGAGTCCGTCCAACACATATTATATCAGTTAACGAGGAAAATGAAAGCATTAGCAAGAGTAATGAAAAGGGAAATCTTGTCCTGCATGGCAGAAACGATATTTATTGGATCTCAAGTGATTAAGGTTTCTATGCCAACCAACTTTGGTCTCATTCACGAGGGGCGTTCAAAATGTTCTCCGAATGAGATGTTCGTAATTTTTCAAAACGCAACAAAAACAATTTTGAGGTGTAAATATAATATATATCTATAATTCCAGCAGTGTGTGTGTGTGTGTGTGTGCGTGTGCGTGTGTGTGTGTGTGTGTGTGTGCGTGTGTGTGTGCGTGTGTGTGCGTGTGTGTGCGTGTGTGCGTGTTTGCGTGTGTGCGTGTGTGCGTGTGTGCGTGTGTGTCTGTCTGTCTGCATGCGACCGCAGTTTCTCGACGACCGCCGGTCCGATCGGATTGAAACTTGCCAGGAATATTGCCGGGGAACCGCGGATGTGCCTTTTCGACATTTGATATCAATCGGACGAGCGGTTCCCGAGTTACGGCCATTTATCTGTCGACCAATGACAAGACACGGTGCTATGACGTCACGAATGAAGTCAAATTAATGTTTATTTATTTATTTATTTTGTATTTTTTTTTTTCGCACGATTGACGGTCCGATCTAATTGAAACTTGCCAGGTATGTTGCTGGGGACCCGCGGATGTGCCTTTTCAAGGTTTGATATTAATCGGATAAGCAGTTCCCAAGTTACGGCCATTTATCTGTCAACCAATGACAAGACACGGTGCTGTGACATCACGAATGACGTCACAATTAATGTTTATTTATTTATTATTATTATTTTTTTTTTTTGCACGATTGATGGTCCGATCTGATTGAAACTTGCCAGGAATATTGCTGGGGACCCGCGGATGTGCCTTTTCAAGGTTTTATATGAATCGGATAAGCAGTTCCCAAGTTTACGGCCAATTCAAGAGAGGGGAGAGAGAGGGGGAGAGAGGGGGCGAGAGAGGGGGAGAGAGGGGAGGGTGAGAGAAAGGTGGCGTCACAATTCAAGAGAGGGAGAGAGAGGAGGGGGTGAGAGAGGGGTACGGGAGAGGGGGAGTGAGAGTGGGGGCGAGAGAGGAGGGGAAGAGAGGAGGGGGAGAGAGGCGGGGTGAGACAAGGGGGGAGAGAGGGGTGGGCAAGAGAGGGGGGAAGAGAGAGGGGGCAAGAGAGGGGAGGCGAGAGAGAGGGGGCGTCACAATTCTTCTTCTTCATTTGATATGACGTCACAATTGACGCTGGGGACCTGAGTATGTTTCCCAGGTGTTTCCCAAGTTATGGCCATTTATGATACGGTTGGTCCGATCTAATTGAAACAATGCCCCAATACAGTCGTCGTTTACGAGAGCGAAGGAACGAAGCTGCACATACTGGCACACACCTACGGGCATGCACCTACGGGCCCGCACTAGTATTACAAAAACTCTCATCTTGTATGTATGTATGTATGTATGTATGTATGTTCCCGAAATACAGCCAAAAGGTTACACGATAGCGCAACATTTTTAGGGGCGCCTGACTTACCATTCTCCTGCGGTGTGCAGTATCAAGTTTCGTTCAAATCGGGCAACGAAAAAATAATTAAAAAATCAATTCCCGATTCGGTCAAGTACTCTTCAGGAGAATTTGATCAATGAAAACAACCTCAGCGGTATAGTTTGCTGGAGCTATCTTTTTTTTTTCTTGAAATGATCTTTTTCATCAACCGCTGTCACAACGGGAACCCAACGGGTTGTCTCGTGTATTATAAATATATTTAGATATTTTCTTGTTAATTATATACTATAGTGTTGAAAGCGATCATTGGCATATTTTTGACGATTGTGACATTTTTTTTGATTATTCCACGAATCTTTGAAAGCCCTGTGTGTTGTATGGTGAAGTGCTCGGACATGGATCCGGTCATTTCATTTTGATCCTCGTGATCGTAAATCAGAAGGAAAGGCAAAGTTGATGAATCAAGTCTGGTGCAGATGAAAGCTGTCATTTGCTTTTCCCATAATTACTGTAACTGTCGACTTTCTTGGAGAGGAACTACTAAACGAAGACCAAGGATTCAAATCTGAATTGGATCTTGATCTACAATCATAATAAGCGTACACACACACGCAAATGGACATGCACGGATGTGGACACATACACATGTGAGACATGCACACATCCATGCACTTGTACATCTCCATACACATGAACATCAATATGCACACACACACAGACACACACACCAACAGTGTGCTGTCCTCAATGAAAACAGTGCGTACAGTTTGTAATTATGTTTGGTACGAGCTATGATGGTTCATTAGTTGGACACACATGCAAGATCAACGGCGAACCTGTCACCGGTAATCCCACCATGGGTACCCACCGGAGCGCACAGGGCGATTTCATACATCACCCTTTCTAATTACAATAGCATCTCACCCATGCAATCTTGCACTGTGTGCTGATTACCAGCTGCACCAACATGCCGTGTCTGCATTGTGCCAACTTTATTACCATTTCCCTGCATCGACTTGGAAGGTACTTTAATTAAATAAAAACTCAAGGTTTATGTTCAAAAAGGATCGATTTCCCACTTGTTACAGTATGTTTGTTGCCAAATTAGTGCAACTGTGTTAATTGGTGGTACATGCACTTTTTCTCTGTTTGACATGGTTTGAGATCGCAAATTTTTGCGAGCCTTCTTACGTTTGCTGAAAACCCATTCACAGCATTCCACTTGTGGATTGGTTGTGTTCGGATCTTGACGTCATTCAGACAAAGGTTTCT
This sequence comes from Eptatretus burgeri, assembly GCF_056783735.1. Classification (NCBI taxonomy): domain Eukaryota; kingdom Metazoa; phylum Chordata; class Myxini; order Myxiniformes; family Myxinidae; genus Eptatretus; species Eptatretus burgeri. The sequence continues at coordinate 3,723,713 of NC_140967.1, read as the reverse complement.
GGGGAAAGGCCGATTGATGAATGATCCTTTTGAAGACCGTCCTAACTCCAGTAACGTAGACAACTTTAGATGTGCTGAGCATGTTATCGATCAGATGCAACCAGGGGATTTCTCAATTCACACATTGTTTCGGTATTGTAGTTGTTTTGAACTGTATTGATACTCATCACACAAAATATTGTATCGTCCTGACGAACAACACACCTGACTACATGCAAGTCTGGCTAACAGGTCTTTTGTATGTTGCTCTATATGCCTTGAGTGGTGTGATGCCCAAGTCGAGGAAGGTCATTGTCGCCTTCAAAACCCTTCAGTAGACTTATCACTCTGCTTTTGGCCTTTATTTCTGCAAGTCTATGATGCAGCATCATCAGATTACATTTATTTCTCAGCTTACATGGAATAATATCTTGAAGACTGTGTTATGGAGGATGAAGTGATACAAGGCAGAAGGTTGGCAGGATGGCCCAGAGGTATGCACACTCACCTCTAAACTCTCTAGCCTGGGTTCATATCTCAATCAAGCTATGAACTGTCATTCTGGTTTTTCACAGGTAAGGCGATTCATAAATGTGTGGGCCATCCGTCAGATGGACATTAAATGGGTGTCCCGTCTGTCAACATTTGTTGGTGGATATTAAAGATCCTAGGATGTCCTTCGTGAAGAGTAGGTGAGCTATTGCCAGCACCCTGAACAAATTACAAATTCATGCCCAAACCTTAGTTGAACGGCGAGCGAGTTTGTGACACTGGAGCCAAGCCAACACTACAAGAACGTGGAAATAATCGTGGCTGTTAAAGAAGATTCCCACGGTAAGGCTGAGTCGTTGGGCCTCTCACTCTCTCACCGCAGGCAGGTCGGTGGTCTTTCTGTTTTCTATCATCTCCTCTCCGGTCTCGCCCCCCCCCCAATATTTCCACAGGGTGGTCAAGGTCTGCCAGCAACCCCCTTCTGGAAAACTACCAAAATCACGAATCACTGCTCACCTTCACTCTTTCATTCCTCTTTTTCCCCACCTTTAGAATAAACTCCCTCATTCTGTTCAATCCCATTCTTCCCTCCAATCCTTCAAAACAGCTGTTCACCACCATCTCATATCTTTCCCCATCCAAAACCTCGATTTTTTCTACCCCCGTTAATCCACCCCAAATCCACTTCTTTCAAATTCCCTGCTTTCCTTCCTGAAAGTTCCTGTAATGTCCATCTTGTATTCCCTGCCCAATCCCTCTCCCTTCCACAGATCTTCTTATGTCTCTGTTCCCCCAGTTTTGTCCATGCCCCTCTTGTCTCCTGCCCCCCTTGCTGTGCGTTGTGTGTTAGCTCTCATATGAGCCTCGACGATGTATACAAAAAAAGAAAAGACGAAGAAGTTATACAAGACAGAAAACATCAATGGAGACTTACCTGTCGATCAGCCTTAATAATACTGTACAACTGATGTGCGACACCTGTGGTTTGATGCATTATAAATCGTGAAGTATATTAACTTTTCAAGTGGAACTATGTTTAACAAGACTACTACAAATGATATGTGGTCATTGGAGCTTTTCTTTGTCGTTAGGAGAATAGGTGAGGTGAGATGCCCCCACCTCCTCCTCCCCTCACCCCAGTGGTGTGTGTGTGTGTGTGTACACATGTATATGCACACACGCATGCACAGCGGCGGAGATGAAGTCTGGCAGAGGTAGAGGACGGGGGTTAGAACGGCAGAATGGAGGAGGGGAGGAAGGAGAGGATGATGAAGAGCAGTGAAGATGGGAAGAAGAGTTTTGCCAAGAAAGTGGAAGAGATGAGATTGACATTACTCAGAAAAGGACAACAGCTATATCGAACAGAAAACAAATGGACAAAAATGCCAGTTAGGAGAACCAACCAATCAATTGGTACAATGATACCAAAATCATCCCCTTGAAGGAAATCAATAAAGTGTGCTTTGCAGCGGCACTCCTCATTCAAGCAAACCTAACAGGAACACAGCTCCAGAAGAATAAACCAGGCCGCACAAACAAAAACCAATCACCTCCATGGAAACAGAGATTAGAGACACAGAGAAAACTGAAAAGGAGATTGGACAAATACAACAATTCATAAGAGGAAACCAAAGCCCAAGGCTAAAGATGAGAATCCAAAAAATAAAAAAAGTTCATATTAAATGGAAAACAACAACTTCGAGTTGTTGGAATCTCCCTCAATGAAGCTGAATCTCTGGGTCTGTCACTTTGCCATCGCAGACAGGTCGGTGGTCTCTTGGTCTTCTACGGCCTCCTTCTGGTCCTGTACCCTCTGCTCTTTCTGTCCTTTGTCTCCCAAACTCCGTCCAACTTTCTGCAGGGATCACACGGTTCACCATCAATTCCCTTCTGGTGAAACAACCTAAATCCAGGATCACTGCTCACCTTCACTCGGTTTTTTTCCCCCATCTGTGGAATCAACTTCCACATCCTCTTAAATCTCATTCTTCCCTCCAGGTCTTCAAGACAACTGTTAACCACCATCTGCGATTGTGCGCAATCCAAAAGCAATCATAATTTCTACCCTTGTTAACCAACCTCACCCTACTACAATCCCACCTCCTTCCAAATTTCCAGTCTCCCTCCTGAGAGTTTCCTTCTGCATCCATCTTGTCCACCCCATGTATCCTCTCCTGCCCCCCCCCATTCCTCCCCACACGCTTTGTTTGTTCTGAATTTCACTCTGGCTTGGCCTTCTACTCTGCTGTTGGTGTTTTCCCCCCTCTCTACTCTTCCCTTTACATGCGTCTCTACTGTTCCTGTTACATCCTGAGCCGTTCAGTGGACTATCTCTTCCAAGAGACTCGACTGTGATACAAAAAAAAGAAAAAGTTTTGGGGAGCAGCCAGGAAATTTAAGTTAAAAAGGTCTTCTGGCTAAACAGTTGCACAGGCTCTGCCTTGAGTCCCTTTACACTCGGGGTCATGACAACTTTCAATATTAAGCCATTTTATTTCCATCGAGCGTGGCACACCGAACGTGTCCCATGCGCATGAAGCGTAATGTGTCCATTTTCTAACCGCCCTGTCACCAAAAATTAAGATCATATTACTTAATGCATCATTTTCATTCTTCCAACGTGTCAGAATAAGCATACAATCAGCCATTTTAACCTTAAAATATTGATCAGAAACTGCGGCAAACAAAGTGTAATGTGTGAATAAAGGTTCACACTATCTGTTTCGAGGTGAACAGGGCGAGTGAGTCGAACAAACATGGAGGCAATGACAGAATGCAGAAATTTGATCCTTCACATGTGCTGAAAACATGCATGTCCATGTAATCCTTCACATGTGCTGAAAGATAACATGTTCACTGTATATGTAATCCTTCACATGTGCTGAAAACATATTCCCCAGAGCCTGGGTTCCAACGAACAGCATACCATGGCTTCAAAACATTTCTGCCAGCCTTCCGGATGAATACACAAATGAAGACCATTTTAAGACAGATCTACTGCACTTCATCAGTTGCTCAATTAAAGCTACCGAGAAAGTTTGTTCTTTAGATCTATTGCTAGTGTAGTAGCCAATCTAGCCAGCCAACTTAACTCTACACGTAACGTACGTACGTAGATGTTCATGTACATGGCTTGAAAATCGCATTTGCTGATCCGCGGCATGAGCAAGTGTACTTACAGACAGATCAATTCAATTTGCTTGAGCGCTCTGCCTGTAGGGACCACAAAGTAATTCTTGTTCTGCATTCCAGACTCCTGTGACAAAAATAAAACAATAAAAAAGTGCAATTTTTTTTTTGTATATTTGATGAAGGAAAGGAAAAAAAAAAACCCACCAAAGTAGGTCTCCAAAAAGGAAGTGCACGTCCATGTACCTGGCTCGAAATTATTTTTTGGAGTGAATGAATCATTTTTTATTTATTTATTTATTAGATTTGGAAAGAAAATAGCAACTATCAAAAAAAGGAGGCGGCTGTCAAAAAGGAAGCGAGCAGGGACGACAAATAATAATTTATTTTACTTGGTCTAATATGTTGATGTTGTCTCTGACAATGTTAATTACTGATGTCATTCAGTGTTAGATCCCATTGATGTAATGCCATTCTTTTGGTGGATGGATTTTTTTTTTCCCCATCAAGTAAGTGGGGATTTGGCTGTTATGGCTATAAATGGAATTTCCATGATTATCCCAAAGTCATCTGTAAAACATTTCAGTCAGACACGAACTCTTGATTGAGTCAACACCAGAGCCGGAGGTGCAGGCAGATTATCCACTTGCTGAAGATCATTAGTCAGCCATCTTGGTGTTTTTGAGATTAAATTGTGACATCTTCATTCCACTGGGACCTGCCAATTATTCATAAGCTGAAAATGAAATCCTAAAATTGCTTTCTTCAGGATACTCTCTTGTCCACTTTGCCACTGTCCACACATATTCCAAACCGATTTTGTTTTTACTCTTTCAAAGTGACTCCACGTTGGAATTACGGAAACTTTGTTGATCGTTCGTCGTTAGAGAGACAGAGAGACAGAGAGATGAATGAGACGATTTACATCAGTTCATCTACGTTTTCTTATTGGGTCCAGCTTTAAAAAATGCATGAGTGAAACCTTCTGTAAGCAGCAATATGTATGAAGAATGAACCGAACCCTCTCATAAGCGAATTGTTGGGAATGCTGGTCAATGTTAGCAGCATTTCTGCTAATGTGCTACACAACACAATGTTCAAATTGAACCTCCATCTATTTCACAGCTCAATTCCATCTCCAGCAACTATTGTTGTGAGCGTTGACAAGTATAGTCATCAAGGGTTTGCTGTTGCAAACAAAATGTTAGTTGCAATCGTTGATCCCAGAAAACAATATTTTTTTAAATTTTCATGCGAATGGTCTCCCGATGAATATCTAAAATATGACAGATTCGCTCAAAATAGATGAAATTACAGATCTGAAAATTGTTCCCAAGTTCGATGTGCAAAAGCATTGATAATAGAAAGAAGAAAGCGGTTCAAGGTGAATGTGAACTTTTTCTTTTTGAACTTGTAAAAATAATCATTCTCTCCACCCACCTTTGTTTTAGTATCTATCTCCACTCACCTCCACCCAGAATAACACCATGTTTACATGCTGGGGGGGGGGGGGGGGAGGTCTGTTTTTAAAGAGACATCTCTATAAACAAACTATTACTCAAGGATTTTCAAGTTGCAAATGTCTACCATGATTTAGTATCTAATTTTATAACATCTCAAGACGAAGATAAAAAGCAAGCCCAAAAATAACACAATTGGACATAGAGATGCAGGCCGAGTGAGTGTGGTTGTGTGCTGATAGGCTGAGGTCAATGAAAGGATTAGAGTGTTGTTTTAACTGGAAACCATGTACACACGTTGAGCTGCATGACTACATACATTGAGCCATGATGCAGGAAATGCACTTATCTTGTAAATTTACACTAATAAATGTCAATGTGTGTGTGTGTGTGTGTGTGTGTGTGTGTGTGTGTGTGTGTGTGTGTGTGTGTGTGTGTGTGTGTGTGTGTGTGTGTCTGTCTGTCTGAAGTGCATCCAAGTTAGTGGGTATAATTAGTCCTGTAAGTAACTAAAATTACTGTAGTTGGTGTGTAATAGTTTGTTGTTACAAGCCTAATGTGTATTGCCAATTTGTTGTTGTTGTTGTTTTGTACTATATTGTGCTCAAAGCATACAATAGCTACACCCTACCTCTCTTACTAAACCAATCTCCTATTTGCTGCTGAAATGTTTGCTCAGCTATGTAGGAAAACTGTTGTGCAATATTCATGCAAATTATTGTCAGTTGCTTTGGGGCTTGTATTGGATCATACCATGTTTATTTATTTCCTAGTCTTGGAAATACATTGCAGAAGCATGAAGCATTCAAGCCACAATAATATTGTCACTAATTAATTATTCAAGACAGATGTTCACCACCGTCTCAAGTCATCCCCCATCCAAAATGATGGTCTTTTCTATCGCCGTTAAACCATCCCCCACGATCACCCTCCCAAAAATTTTGCTTATGTATCCATATTGTCCACCCTTTGCATTCTCCCTTACCCCTCATGGTTACCTGCATCCCATGTGTGTCTATCTCTGTCTACTTTCTCCCTCCACCCTGATGTTGGTGTGTTCCCTTCGTTGTGTTGTGTCCTGATTTGTTGTGTTTCATTGTTCTTCCACGAGCCTCGAGCATGTACAGCATATTCAAAATAATTTAAAAAAAAATTAGTGACTGATTATATATGTATTGCTAATGCTACAACATGGGACATCTCATATCGGCCCGCATGTCCCATCTCGCTACATCGTACTAGGTCGATACTTGGTGACCTATTTGTCCTGAGTTAAAAGTCCCAGTTACAATCACTTTTTAAATCCTAATAATCTCAACAGCAATGCTGTTTATGCATAACAGAATTTGTCTCGTTGAGAAAGGAGGAAGCTGAAACAGCTTTTGCCTAAAGCTGTACTCATTGTTAAATGTTTGAAAATGTTTTTAGGTCAGAACAGCATGCTCACTATGCTGGCTGGTCGATGAACTCTCATCTGTTTTTTTCATGTAATGATGACTGCAGTACCCTGCGACAGACCATAAAGTTACAAAAACTGCCTTTACTCTTCCAGGCTGAAAGCAGCTCAGTATGAAGGATTTTGATTCTAAATTTCTAGAAACTGAATTGGTCTCATGAGAATTATCATGATGCTATTGGAATGTTGGTAAAAGCCCAGTTAGCTCATTAATGAACCATAGTTAGAAGTTAACTTGCATGCCCTTCCCCTGGTATGCTGATATGTGGACACACCTTGGGGTGGTTGACTCATAATACCTTCAATATATAGGCTGGTATGGGTATCAACAATGGTATGAGGGGCACTCAAAATGTTGTATGAAAGAGGTATTCATAATTGTCCAAAAAACGCTGTCAAATTATTCTAATTTTCAATGCACACAAGCATACATTATTAGTTTGATATTTTTATTCCTGATAATTATATCTGCTTCAACATTGAAAAATGTAAAACGACAATAAATTGTGAGTGTTTCATTTGTGAATACCCCTCTTTGTGTGTGAAATTTGTAACAGCTTGTACCAATGTAAATTCACCATCACCTAAATCCCCAGGCTAATAGTAACCAGAGAGTTGGTGTCAAAGCCACCCAATGCTCGCCTGTTTATACATTTATCGTTTTTAAAAGACTAGTCTAATAATATTTTTTATAAAGCATTGCAGTGAAGTCTGATCCAAATAATTTTAAAGCAATATATGTATTTGTATATTGTAATCAGTAAAAAATAGTGTGGTAGATAAAAACATTAGAAAGGAAATAACTTGCACCAAAAACTTTAACATTTTCACGCTCACGCTGACGCTCACGCTCACGCCGGGGGTATCGCTATAGCTCTCTGTTCTTCGAACAGGCGAGCTAAAAACTAATATGTCGTGTTTTGACTTCACCAATATTGAGTCTCTGAAAAAGGTGCACCAACAAAATTTATTTCATTTGGACTTCATTGCATCCCTAGTACACATATTAAATGAATGGCAAGCATCCAGTATAAACAGGCGAGCATTGGGTGGCTTTGACACTATCTTCGGTTGAAATTAAAAAAATTTTTTTTTAAATCATTTCTTAATTTCAACTTCACTACACCAATAGTATTGTTACGTTTGAGGGGGGGGGGTATGCATTCAAAGGGTAATTAGGATGTTTAATTAGGTATGCCATGCTGTTCGAGTTTACCAGGATCTCGATGTAATAAGTAGCAATTCAGTGGTGATAAGTTGTCTAGTAAATGTTCATTTCTTCAAGGGGGAAATGATAATTGTCACGTAATTAGATAGGGACACGGGATAGGGTAAGTGTGTCTGCGTAAACCCCTTTTAGTAGTCCCTGGAGGCTGGCCGTGACGTCACAGGACAGGGCTGCGGATGGCTCCGCCCCGTGATCACGATTGGCGGAAGGCGACGGCGGTGGGCCAATAAAACGGCTCGATTGGAAGTGACGAGGACGGGAGGATAAAAAGGTTCTGTTCGGGGTCGAAAAGGGAGAGGAAGAAGATCGGGACAAAAAGATCGTGTGTTTTTTTGGTGTGGAGGCTGTTGCGCGGGAAGCGTACTTGTTGTTGTGCTGATTCGATCGTGTTCTTCATCGTGTCTTGGAGCCTTGCTGAGCCTCGTGCCTCACCTTGGTTGGCTCTGGGGTTCTTCTGACTCGGAGTACGGGGTCGAACGGCGGGCAGACCTGCCTCCCTCTCCTGCTCGCAATTTGGCGCCAGAACTGGTTCCCTGGCGGCTGTGAGCGGACTTGGGCCAGGACCAGGAGGTCGACAGCACCACGGTTTCTCCTGCCCCCCTGACGAGAGCAAGGCCAGCTCGTCCGACGCTGATCCAGGGACAGTTGCGTCCACACCACGGTCCAGCCTGACCACCAGAAGTAGCTACGTTTTGTGTGTGTGTGTGTGTGTGTGTGTGTGTGTGTGTGTGTGTGTGTGTGTGTGTGTGTGTGTGTGTGTGTGTGTGTGTGTGTGTGTGTGTGTGTGTGTGTGTGTGTGTACTTGGCGCCTTAGAGGGTTTGAGAATTGTATATTCATTGGAATTGTCTGTGTTTTCCCCCACGCCCGATCCCACACCATCCCGTCGAATCGCCCCGGATCCCTCTTTTTGCCGAGTCTTGTTATTTCTGGTTAATAATAAAAACAAATAAACATCATCAACTCAGTGAAAAGTGACTCGTGCCACCTTCCTCGTCCCGTTTGCGGTAGAGCGATTAGAACCGCCATGTTTGGGTTATAAATAAATAAACCGCCTCCATCGTTTCGGCTCATTCTACGTTGGCGGGACTGTTCAAGTCCCGTGGACGTCACAGTATACCCCAAAGGAACCTCCATGTCAAATATCAGCATCCTAGTACACATATTAAATGAATGGCAAGCTTCTACATAACGTGCACCAAAAACTTTAACATTGATGTGCTACAAAAAAGTTAACTTCAAAATAGGTCAAAAATTTAAAACATTTGAAATTATTTTTTAATTTCAACTTCACTACATCAATAATATACTCCAAAGGAACCTCCATGCCAAATATCAGCATCCTAGTACACATATTAAATGAATGGCAAGCTTCGAAATAACTTGCCCCAAAAACTTTAACATTTTCACGCTCAAGCTGACGCTGACGCCGGGGGTATCGCTATAGCTCTCTGTTCTTCGAACAGGCGAGCTAAAAATGAAATAATAATAACTAGAACCACCGTTTTCTTACTGCGAGCAGCTATGCCAAGGACCAAATGATGGCCGTTACAATGGGATGATGCCATCCCACGCCAACCATTCAAATGACGATGTCGTCCTTATTATGTTATTTTTGATCAAACTATATTTCTTATGGCTAGTCGATACCAAGAACTGCCACGTATAACTACAAGCAGTGATTTATATGTGGGCGCATACAAAACTGTGACAACAAAGAATAAATTTTGATATGTATGACATCATGGTTCACATGGTTTAGCAGCCATATTGGATAGAAGAAAAAATGTAAAAAAATTTTTTCGCTGGGACCAATTCAATAATTGATGTGAAACCTCAAATATATCATCCACTACCCATGGAGAAAACGTTTTCAAAGCAATTGCGTCATAAATCACGTGGTTTGGCAGCCATATTGGATTGAAGGAAAAACCTTTAAAAAGAAATCTTCTGCTCTGAAACCACTTAACTGATGACATTTTGGTTATCAAAATTTTATCCCTGTGTGTACTCGATGACATACTTAAAGTTTTCGTATGGATTGATTTTGTGGTTTTACAGAATAAAGTTTTTAAAGGTTTTAGCTTAAATCCAATTTGGCTACCAGATGATGTGACATATGACGTTTTCGTGAGCAAACTCTATTTAGCATGGGTCGCCGATCATACATATATATATATATATATATATATATATATATATATATATATATATATATATATATATATATATATATATATATATATATGTATGTAATCCAATTACGACGTCATAAATAGGGCACCGATGATGTCATCATTATTCCATGTTCCCCATGCAGAGTTCCTGACTTGCGTCAAGTTTCAATTGATTTAATTCAGCGATTTCCGAGAAGAGGTCCAAATGTTTTCCTTTTTTCCAACATGGCTGCCATGTTACATCATCTATGACTTCATAGTTAACATTTTAAAATTCTCCAAGGGTAAGTGCACCGACATTGAAATTTTGGTGTCATATTGCTCAAGCGGATGCAGAGAAAACTTGTTTAAAAGTGAATAAATCGTGAAAACGTCTGCCGGAATCACAATTACAACTAGAGTGAAGTCGACGGTGCACCATCGCAAATCGCCACGCTTCCCACTTCAAGCAAAGTTGAAAGATGGCAAAAAGTTCCATCAGGAATGACTAAATATCAAATTTGGAGTTAAAAATTTTTTCCCTGGTTTGATCGCTGTGACCCCAAGTCTCCACCCCGTGCGGCATGAACCAGGGATCAAATCCAAAAAATCGTTACACATTTCATGTGCCCCCCAATGTTGATTGCATATATAAAGGTTCATTAAAAAAAGTTTGAAAATGTGCCTGTAATTGCATTTTTTTGGTATTTGACCTTTTGATCCCACCAGGGCAGGGCCAAATATAACACTGCTCTTGCACCTTCTTGACATATATTGATCATAACTACCAAGTTTGGTGAATTTCTGCACAATTGTTGAAGAGGAGATAGCGTGATGGACGGATGGAGAGACAGAAGGATCCGATTATAATTTCCCCCCGTTTTTATTTAAAAAGCATGGGGATAATAATGTTCACAAAACAATTAGGTACCCAAATAATGGAGTAGCAGGATTGCAAAGACGTGATTTGGGGTCCATGAGCAGTGTGTTAAAATCCCACATTTTCACTCATTCCATGCCAGAGATGCTCTGATCCACCTGGAGATTTTATAAGGCGAAAGAGGAGCCATGTTGCAGCTATCTCCTCTCAGGTGAACGAGCTCCAAACATTCCAAACAAAAACGCAAATGCATCGTCTAATGGCTGCGTTTCTCAGTTTGCACACATCTTTGCTGTTAGACTTCCCAAGCTGTCATCCATTGGGCACTTGAATGGAATTTCAGTGGAAAATCACCACCTACCTTCTCTCAGATGATTGCATATGCTGAGAAGAGAGACATCCTGTACAGAACCATTGTTGTAATGGAATTACATTCACTATTGTGGAGTTTCTGCCATTTGGGGATGTTCAGAAGTGCATGTCCGAAGAATTGCAAAACGTTTTCATAAAACGTTCTATTCCACAAATAATTGACGGCTTGCAGGTAAAGGTCAATTCTCCAGCTCAATTCAGGAAAGCAGACATGCTTCTTGGGCACAAAACACCTCATTTTGACTTCACTCACATGTTGTTTTGTTCGCGTGCTCAATATATTCTTTCTTAAACCAAAAGATCAATGTTTAAAAACAGACACCATTAACTGACTATACCAGAATACAAACATCCATTTGAAGGTTTTGGCTTAATCGAGAGACAAATCCTTCGAGAAACGAGGTGTTCTTTCTTTACGGCATCTAAAATCATGGAGGATGTGTTGTGCTTATCACGCACACACATGTGCAGGCAACGACATCGGACAATACCAGACTTGGCTTCAGACAAACGCATCCCGTGGTGATCGACCGGAGTGATGTTAATAAGTGACGTAACTTCCCGGAGTACATTGGGGAATGCCATATTGTGACGTCGCTTTTATCTTTGCAGTCGACAGAGCACTTGAAGACAACTACCACCCCCCCCCCCCAACACGGGATGACAACTCGTATTGTTTATCTGTGGTCTATCCTCCAAATGCTGAGCATTAAGGGAGGAATCATATCCCATTTTTGAAGTCTTTGGTGTGACTCGGTCAAGGTTGGATAGTTGTGCCAATTGCCCAGCTTTAGAGCGAACAGTAATGCCACTGAGTGTGATGAGGTGTGAAGCCACCCTGGAGTTGCTTAACTTTGTGAAATTTCTGCAACACCATGATGTCACACACAAGATTACCACCAGAACCATTTAGAAAGACTGATAAAAATAAAGAAATCAAACACCCATTTGTTACCTACAAAAGGAATGTTGCTCATAAGATTTTAGGTTTTCCTGTTTTAAACATAAAACAACTTCATCATTGTGAGCTTTCAACTGGATTGGCCCTGGACATTTATAAAATTATTTTTCCTTCAATTTACTCGTTTTTGGGGGTTCTTATTTTATACCTCTGCTGACTAAGTCACCAGAGACATTATGTTTTTAGATTGTCCGTCCGTACATCCGTCCATCTATCGGTGCTAATTGTCAGTTTTCTTTGAAACCGCTTATCCGAATGACACAAATTTTTCACCAAAGGTGCGACGACCAATGGAGAATGATTGAATGATAATTATGTCATCGGGCATATGGTGTGGCAGTCATGTTGGAAAAAAGGAAAACTTTGGACCTCTGTATTTCCGAAATCACTCCATGGAAAATAATTTGAAACTTGGCGCATGTGAAGTACTCCCCATGGGAAACAAGGGTGATTTTTTGATGATGTCATAGTTGGCTTCGTTACGACGTCATAATTGCATACGTGAAATGCTTTATCCGATCAGTATGAAAATGTTTGAGGGTCATCTCAGGCGAAATTGTACGGAGGGGGGATTTTTTTAATGATGTCATCGGTCACGTGGATGAGCACCATATTGTTTTAAACATACAAACCTTCAAAAATGTTCTTCTCTGAAATGGCTGAACAGATCAATGCAAAAATTTACAGGTATGATCACCTAGCCATGAGGAACAAAAAGTTTGCCACCCATGACGTCATAGGTCACATGGATCTAACAGCTATGATTTTTTGAACAATAAACCTTGAAAAATCATCTTCTCGAGAACGGCTTGACAGGTCCAAGGGAAACTTCACCCCACATGTTCCCCAAGCCTTAGCAACACCAGTGTTCATGAATAATTAATAGGTAACATGGTCTAGCAGCCATATTGGATTAAACGAAGATCTTAAAAAAATTCTCTTGAACAGCTTCATCAATCGACGTGAAATGTCACAGTTCTGATCTAATAGTCAATGGGAATATATGTTTTAAATTTCACCCTGATCACATGTGTGGTCTGGCAGCCATAATTATTTAATATTTTGAATCTGGGATCAGGGATTTAAATCATACTTGGTACAAGTATTATAATTATGTAATAATGTCGGCGGAGGCATATCTGGTGACCTCACAATGTCGAACAGTGTCTCTTTAGTTTTCAACTACTTCGGTCGATTTTTAAAAACATCAGTTATCTGCTGAAATTGTTTTTTAATGTTGTTGGATAAGTACATTTCCTGTTTTTTTTCCCTTCTTTTTCCCCACTTCCCACCCACCCCCACACAGCTCCATCCCATCCACCCTGCCACCCCCACCAGCAATTACCCAACATTTCCTTTTTGAACACTTTAAACTTTTAAACCTGTAATTTGAATTCCCATTTTAACTGACACACATGAAGAGAAAAGTTGGTTCAAGCAATTGGTTCATGTCTGTCCATCCATCTGTCTGTCATCAGTTCAGGATCGAGGAACAGCTTATATAAAATCAAATGTTATATTTTGAACACGAATCAGAAAATGAATAAGAAGACAAGTTTACCATTTTACCGTACCTTGGTCCTGAATTCATCCTGATCACGCATGCGCAGAGAGGAGTAAGATAATCCGTTGACTCGCTCTCGCTGTCTGTCTGTCTGTCTGTCTGTCTGTCTGTCTCAAACAAAATTGAAAATCATTCCAAACATTAAAGTTGCTGTTTTTAATGATGTAACAAAGAACTAATGTGATGTGCTAAATAGGGTGGTGCAACGGAAAAAAAAACTGCAGTAAAACCAGGAATTAATTAATTTATTCGACTTTAAACCTTGATTTAAATTGATTTATATTATTCAACACTGTAGAACACAAATCACCTTCATAATACTCCAATAACCATGGTGTGTATGTATATGTATGTATGTATATATATATATATATATCAAAAGAGGGTATGGTATGTGAGAGGGTAAATAATTATGGTGAAGACGAGGCAACCAATATGGCAATGTACAATGGCGATTGATGCTGCATTCTTCGGTGATCAATAAATCCTCAATCTCCGAAACTGTGACTCAATTTCATCTTGCTCGTGTACAACGGTGGTGCTTAAGGTATACGAATACTTCAAGTTGCGCAAAACTTTCCCTGTTTTTTTTTTAACGATCTTTAAAATTACTATTTCATTAAAATTGAAGTATGTTCAAAATAATGTTCACTCCCTTCTTAAATATCATACTGGAACTTGTGTGTGTGTATTTTTCTCTGAAACAACTCACCTTCTCTTCCTGGAAGACGAATCTGATAGAAGGCAATCTCAGTGCTTTCCAAAAAGTCCACAACGAGTGTGTCCACTCTCAGGAGAGCCAGAAAACAACATCTGTCCAACCTCAAGAATGAACTTTCAAACTTTTCTCTCTCCTCTAAAACCTGGAGGTGCCTTGTTAAATCTGTCTCTGGTGTATGTTCCGCTTCCATCTCTTCAAATGACATCACAGCCGACTCTGTTCGTGAGAATGCTGAATGCCTCAATTCTGCATTTGCTTCCAAATCTTGTGTCCCTAACCCCTCACTCTCGGTACCCATCCTTCCCTGTCGTATCCAACTGCTCCAGGACTCTGTCTTTTGCACCTCATGAGGTAGAGAGGTTTGTCAACCCTGGACTCTGACTCTGCTACTATACCAGACGGAATCAGCTCACATGTCCTAAAAACCTGCTCTTCTGGTCTTGCATATCCTCTCTCTCTGCCCCTTTCACCGTAACATTGTGCTTGATCATCTTCCATCTGCTTGGAAATCTGCCAACATCACTGCATTACTTAAACTAGAAGGGCATTCGATAGAGCGCATACCTCCACCGCGCAATACCTGATCCACAAGAACATATCGGGCCCATTACATGTTTGAACTAGAGGAGGAGCACTTGGTGGAGTGCAAAACCTCCGCCGTCAATACTGCTGGGTCACTTAAGTGAACCTGATATACTATTCATTGTAGGTCAAATCGGATCAGACGCTACTGAACCACGATTGAATAAATTAAACTAGATCGACGCGCATGTAGAAATGGCAAAAAAAAAAAAAAATCGAAATTTTTTTGAAAAAAAAGTTGCAAAATTTCTAAAAAAAATTTCTCTAACAAATTTTTTGTTGGGGGGGGGGGGGTTGGAAATCACTTAAAACATGTAGAAATGCAAAAAAAAAAAATTAAATTATTCTTCAAATAAAATCGAAATTTTTTTGAAAAAAAGTTGCAAAATTTTGGGGGTTTTTTTTCTCTAACAAATTTTTTTTTTGGTTGGAAATCACTGAAAACATGTAGAAATGCAAAAACAAAAATTCAAATATTTTTTCAAAATGGCCACCATAGTGGCCATATTGGACTTTGGACCAAGTCCAAAATCGAATGGCATGGCAGATACTTGGACCATACATAATCCCCCCACCAAGTTTCGTCGAAATCCGTCCAGGTGTTTTTCCTAAATACTGTTCACAAACAAACAAACTAACAAGCAAACAAACAGACGGATGAAAACAGTAACCTCCGTCCATGTTCAATGGCGGAGGTTAAATATCATTCCTCACAGTACTGTGCCGTTTTCGGCCCGATCTCTCAATGGTGAAGAATCACTTTAAAAATGTAATAATTATCGTATCCAGATCCGGATTCAGATCTTCACCAAAATCAAATCAATTCTTCCTTTTCACACAACCAACCAATGCACCAAGTTTCATCCTAATCTGTCTGCAACTTTTTGAGATATTGTGTTATATATCGGTTTAGCCCTATCAATGGTGAAGAATCATTTAAAAATTCTTGGAGTCGGATCCAGATCGGGATCTTCACCAAAATCTAATAAGTTCGTCCTTGTCACACACCCAACCTGTCCACAAAATTTCACCCGGATCCTTCCACAACTTTTGAGATATCCTGTACACAAACAGACAAACAGACAGAAATGGGTGAAAACATAACCCCCTTAACCTTCGGTGGCGGAGGTAAAAAGATGGAAAAACTGATCCACTCAAGTACAGACCGATCATCTTACTTCCAAACATCATCAAGATCATGGAATCCATCATCGTAGTTGACATCAAATCCTGTTTTTTCTCTCCAACAGCCACATCTCAGATCATTGATTCGGATTCAGATCTGGTCACTCTACCTTGAACATGCTGCTTCTACTCATTCAACAACGGATGGAGGCCTTCATTGTCAGACACGAGTTCAGGGCTGTCTCTCTGGACATCTCATGCCTCTGGCATCTGACATCTACAGTCAGATACAGTCTGGCATCCTACCTTGCTCTCCAAACTCTCTGCCTATGGCATCCAAGGCAAACTCCTCGACTCTCATAGCCATATGTGGCACCCATCGGAATCCTTTCATCTCCTCTCCCTGTCAAGGCTGGAGTGCCCCAAGGTAATGTTCTGAGCCCAGTCCTATTCCTGATCTTCATTAATGATCTCTCTGACTCTCTGGAAAATCCTCTTTTTCTATTTGTTGATGATTTTCTTCCCTCGTCCTTCAAACAGACAAACTGCAGCCTCTTCACTTTCTCAACAACTTGAAAAAAAGAAGAAAAAAAATCAGAAGCTGGTCAAACATTTGGAATTTGTCTTTCAATCCTGACAAATCTCACACTTTCACACATCCACCTCTCGAGGCTCGCCTCAGCCTGCTCCCTACTCTCCCTACAGATCATGATGTCATCCGCGAACATCAGAGTCCATGGAGACTCCAGTCTGATCTCGTCCGTCAACCTGTCCATCACCATTGGAAACAGGAAAGGGCTCAGAGTCGATCCTTGGTGCAATCCCACTTTAACCTGAAACCGGTCCGTCATTCCTACCGCACACCTCACCGCTGTCACACTGTCCTCATACATATCCTGCACGATTCTCACATACTTCTCCATCACTCCAGACTTCCTCATACAATGCCACAACTCCTCTCTTGGCACCCTTTCATAAGCTTTCTCTAAATCCACAAACACACAATGCAACTCCTTCTGGCCTTCCCTATAATTCTCCATCAACATTCTCAAAGCAAACATCGCATCAGTGGTGCTCTTTCCTGGCATAAACCCATATTGCTGCTCACAGATCGTCACCTCTCCTCTCAACCGAGCTTCCACTACTCTTTCCCACAACTTCATGGTGTGGCTTAAAAACTTTATCCCTCTGTAATTTCCACAACTCTGCACATCACCCTTGTTCTTGAAAATCAGAATCAGTACACTTAATCTCCACTCCTCCGGCATCCTCTCACTTTCCAAGACTTTATTAAACAATCTGGTTAACAACCCCACTGCCATCTCTCCGAAGCTTTTCCACTTTTCATCTTCTTCATAGCAGTCCTCACTTCATCCTTACTGATCCACCCCACTTCCAGATTCACTATCTCCACCTCTTCCAACCTCTCTCTCTCTCATTTTCTTCATTCATCAGCTCCTCAAAGTACTCCATCCACCTTCTCAACACACTCTCCAAGCTCGTCAACACATTCCCATTAACGTCCTTTATCACCCGAACCTGCAGCACATCCTTCCCAGCTCGGTCCCTCTGTCTTGCCAATCGGTATAAATCCTTTTCCCCTTCTTTTGTATCCAATTTCTCATACAGCTCGTCATATGCCTTTTCCCTGGCCTTTGCCACCTCTCTTTTTGCCTTTCGCCGCCACTCCTTGTACTCCTGCCTACTTTCTTCATCTCTGACTATTCCACTTCCTTTTTGCCAACCCCTTCTTCCTTATACTTTCCTGTACTTCCTCATTCCACCACCAAGTCTCCTTATCTTCCTTCCTCTGTCCAGATGTCACACCAAGTACCTTCCTAGCTATCTCCCTCACCACTTCTGCTGTAGTTGCCCAATCATCCCACCCATCTTTACCACCATCCAACGCCTGTATCACCTCCTCCCTAAATGTCACGCAACAGTCTTCCTCCTTCAGCTTCCACCATCTGGTCCTTGGTTCAGGATCCGGTATGGAAATTCGTTTTGTTGTCCGCATAATGATTTGGCATAGGTTTTTACGCCGGATGCCCTTCCTGATGCAACCCTGGTCGCCTCTTACGACACACAGGGATATGGTACACCTATTCTAACCGGGGCATACACCGGGCCCAGTACACTGGTACTCATTTCGCCAACCTCGGAAGGATGACAGGCTGAGTCAACCCCCTGGTGTTTTCGACTTTGTATATATATATATATATATATATATATATATATATATATATATATATATATATATATATATATATATATATATATATATATATATATATATATATATATATATATATAAATTCAGTGTCCCAACGGGGCTTGAACTCAGGACCTTTTGGGTCCCAAGCCACTGCCCTAACCACTGCGCCAACACCAGGCTTCAATTGTGGTGTATATATATATATATATATATATATATATATATATATATATATATATATATATATATATATATATATATATATATGTATATATATATATATATATATATCTGTATATGTATATGTATATATATATATGTATATATATATATATATATATATATATATATATATATATATATATATATATATATATATATATATGTATATATATATATATATATATATATATATATATATATATATATATATATATATATATATATATATATATGTATATATATATATATATATATATATATATATATATATATATATATATATATATATATATATATATGTATATATATATATGTATATGTATATATATATATATGTATATATATATATATATATATATATATATATATATATATATATATATATATATATATATATATATATATATATATATGTATATATATATATATATGTATATATATATATATATGTATATATATATGTATATATATATATATATATATATATATATATATATATATATATATATATATATATATATATATATGTATATATATATATATATATATATATATATATATATATATATATATATATATATGTATATATATATATATGTATATATATATATATATGTATATATATATATATATATGTATATATATATATATATATATATATATATATATATATATATATATATATGTATATATATATATGTATATATATATATATATATATATATATATATATATATATAGAAAGGCACAGCCAACAAATAATTAATCCTGGACTCTACTCTCCAATAAAACTCAACACCATGAAAATCGGTGGAAATTTATTCAAGTTATGATCAAAAATGTGTTTCTTGTTAATTAGATCCGAAAATCACAATTCGAAAAATGTACGTCAAGGACACTAATCAAATATCAGGTGCAAAACTTCAGTGCAGATCCACTATGATGATGCAAGAACATCTTGGAAGGCCAAGCGTGGAGATTCAGCATTGGCGAAATGGAGCGATGACAAAAAACGTGTTTGTGTTTTTTTCAGACCACCATTTGACCTTGACCTTTAACCTGGAGGGGTATGATGTATATGAAGTGTAAATGTGCCTTGCTTTAGCCTATCTGGTGAGAGCAATTTCCTTCTGATTGGACAAACCTTCATTGAGGTTTGGTGAAAAATGTCTATAATTGAGTCATGACCTTTAAAATTTGTTCAAAGTCAAAATAATTTTTTATATCAATCCCACATACTTCCTTGTCCCATGATTGATGCAAAATTTCATTCTAAAAGTTACAGCTGGCTCTGAGATAAAGCTCAAAAATTAGGAATGCAGGAAGAAGAAAAAAATCAAAAACGACGCAAGTGGTGGTATAATACTCTTGGAGGTCGAAAATTCTGGGGTACATTAAACATTGGGGGCACAAATTGAAGAAACAAACCCAACAACAGGTATAAGCCTCTTCTATCATATAGGGTGAGGCTTAAAGAAGGGAAAACACATCAACAGCCGAGTTCATGGACAAAATAGAGGAAGACAGACAAACAAGGGATGCAGGTAAGAATGAGGGGTAGAGGAGTATGCAGGAGGTGGACAAGATAGACACAGAAACTAACAAAGGAGAAGTACAAGCAGATACTGCAGCACCATGCAGTTCCAAGTAGGAATCGTTTCAACAAGATAATGATCCAAAATACACTTCCCATATGAAAATAAAACAGTGTTTGAAGAGCAAGGTTACAGCTGGTGTGCTCCAAGTGTTAGAATGGCCACCCGAGTGTCCGGATACGAGTCCCATCGACACCATGTGGGATTACCTGGAAATAGTGAAGAACACGAGGAACACAACTAACCTTACAGAACTGTGGAATGTACTGCAGGATATTTGGCACAATATTCCTGCAAGAGTGCTTCAGTCATACAGAGGAAGCATGGCTAAAAGAGTGATTGCACTCAATAAGGCAGAGTTGAAACACAAAGCATTGACTGACACTATAAAATGACACTTATTGTTATTTACTTAAGCAGTTTATTTCACATGCATTTATAAAGGCTGTTAATTTACAATAATATGAATTATCGCTGATAAATTTGATGAATTTACCCTGAAGTATGAATATGTATTGTGACGGGTAACTCTGGATAACTCCAAAAGGACGGCGAGTCTTCAAAGATCACAAACGCCCTCCATGCCGCTCATCTCGGGACGGCTCCCCATGTCCGGCATCATGTTACTGTTTCCGGTGATAGGATCATCACGATAGACTGATAGATTATTGTGCTGGCAGCTACATAACTGATATTAACCAATTGGCTGAGTGGAACCAAGGTTACACGCCACTTCCTGCGATCTATAGCCCATCAGCCTGAGCAATTAACCCCAGTTGCTTTATACTGCAATTGGAATAGGCAGAAGTCAGAACACAAATTCTTTCTAAAATGTATTCATCACAACATATATTTACAAGGAGCAATATTTACAACACATTTTCAAGGTACATATACATTCCCCTTATCCCCTATGAAAATATTCCCACCATCAGATTCCTTACAGGCTTAGAGCTTAGACAGTCACCCATCACCATTACAATAATGGCGCCAATCTTACACCCGACAATGGAAGGGAGGAGGGAGGAGGGGACGAAGGAGAAGGAGAAGGAGAAGGAGAAGGAGAAGGAGAAGATAAAGATGGGAACGAACTGAGCTCGTTCACACCTTGCGCTAACTCGGTTGAGTTACCACTGCCCAGCAACAGTGGCACAATTTGCTGTCCTGCTCCATGGTCCTCCTTGCTCCACCTCGACCCCACTCCACGTGTTGTCTCTCTGTGACGGAGAATGGTGGTGTTCACAGCATGGACTCATCGTGAGTTTTGGCAGAAATGCTCGGGGGATAAGACAAAGGCTCCAAAGCAGGGCAAAAGCTCAAGGTCATGGGGGCACGAGAAGTCAGAATGGAAACGAGAAGAAGAAATGACCAACAGATGGACCCAGCAGAGATGACTGCCGAAGCCAGAGACAGACCCAAAGCCAGACCCCAGACAGCAGCTCTTTTTGAAGCAGACTCCACAGACAAAAGCCCAAGCCAGACAGATTCTGAAACAGACTCCCTTTTATTGCGGGCTCACTCTCCCCCTTTGCGGCCCTCCACCCCCATGATCGGTGGAATCTCAGCCCAGGGAGGACCCTCTTCTCCGCCCTTGATTGGTGTACTCCTTATCCCAATCCTAGTGATAATTTGAGATTGGCTCTCCACGGATCGGGAAGTGGATCACTGCCGGGAAAGGTTTTGGCGCACTGTCACATTTAATGGTGATTGATGGGCCATCTGTTGCTGACTTATTGGCAGGATACCCATGAAGCTGGTTTGGCAGATTTGTTGGGACTTGGGAGGCTGTAGGAAGAGAGGGCAAAGCGTTGTGCTGAGTTTTAGCGGAGAAAAAGGTGGGAAAGTGTGCTTGCACTGTGGGGTGTGAGAAATGGCTGTACATTAGAATGTAGAAGCAGCAAAATCACGTTTATTAGTCATCTATCCACACACTCAACGTATATCTTACATGAACACAGTACGCTTATCCAAACAAAACACGACAAAATAACTAGTTATACTATGAGAGTGTCTCCATTAACTCCTTGAAGCTCGAACCATCACAATATATCACACACACACACACACACACACACACACACACACACACACACACACACACACACACACACACACACACACACACACACACACACACACACACACACACACACACACACACACACACACACACACACACACACGACCTGTATGCTTCAGTAGATCTTCCTCTCTGGTGGTATTGGACTTGCTCTGTTTATATGTTGCTGCGATTCTTCCATTACTTCCTGCTTTAGCTGTTGTCCTTCGTCGGTCAGCCGGACATTTCATATTTCAGTTGTACTCCATCTTGATGTTTCTGTACTCCATCTGGTTCTGTGTTCCCTTCCATTATGATCTCCATTTTTATGTGACCTGTCAACCGGTTGCTTTCTCGAACTCTCTTACTCGCTGATCTTTACTTTGTGGTGTTAATCTGTCGTTAATATCTTCCATTCTGCCAGCATTCTTGACTCTCTTTGGCAATGATATGACAACACCTCACCACAACCTTGTTCTCGTTCTTCAACCACCGCTTTCGGACCTGTCATCATTTCCCACACCATCAGACAGGATGTGATTTTGTTTTATGATCACCCTCTTTCCAATGGCTGCCTCACTTCCTCCAGCAGCCGAAACCATCTTTGTTAATCTCGGCGGCAAAATATCCAGTGAATGAAAGTTTTTGATCACCACATTGGGTCGTAAGCTTGTTTTAACGGAGACTCCGCAACAGTCTCTCCTCCCCTCTCAATCAACCTTGAGACTGACAATGGTGGAATTTGTTATTATTAATAGTAGTATTATTGAAACAATGATAATATACACAATGCGTTTTGTTTTTCTCACTATCCTATTAAGAAAATCAAAGCAGAGAGAACAAGCTAACCACAACTTATTCTTGCGGAGGAGACTGATGCATAATTCTTGAAAAGCACAAACCCTGTGATACCTCACACCTCGAGCCACCTTGCTTTCCGTCACTGGACTCGAGGTGGAAAAAGACACCTCAAGGCAAAGGCGACAATGAAAACGATGAGCATGCCATGTTTTTACAACATCCTGTAGTTAATAGGCCAAGGGCACATGCTTGTGAGTTTATTGTCCCTCTTATTCAGGCACCTGTGTGCTCATCCTGTTGAATTATAGAACTGGCCTGTAATGACCTTCACATGGTCCTTCCCTAAGGTTTCAGTTCCAAAGTCATTTAAAAAAAAAAAAATTTCTTGCCCATGGTACATTAACTCGTACCTGGCTACTCGTCACCAATGAATCGTCACCTTGTTTACGTGTTATGGCCTTGTGGGACCTCTGGGATGTTTATTTCAGCTTTCAGTTCCACCACGGCAATTCACTGAATTATCTCGAGCACACAACAGAAGCATAAACAAATGTGAACATTTTTTGAATGTTTTCAAAGCTATAAAAAATTTAACGCGTCAAATATGATCTAAGTCGGCATGGGTGTTTGCACTGCTTCGGTCTTTCATTTCTGGTCTCGCGCTCAAGGGATGTTATTTCACTGCTGTGAGAGATCGAATTTACCTCTTGTATAATAAGACAGTACAGTAGTAATGTTACACCAGCCAGGGGGTGGATGTGTGGGATTCACTGCCAATGTTGAAACTGGGAAAAAAACCGCAACTGAAATTTTTCAATTTTTACGAAAAAAAAAAAATAACTTATCACAATGAAAGAGAAGGACAAGTTCAGAATATCCTTGTCAGAGAAGCGAAGCACTCGATTCTATTATCCTGTCTAATAGTTGATCTCAAACAGGGATGGGGAAAGGGGGAAGGATTCGGGGAGGTGGTGGAGGTGGCACGTGGAGTTCTTTGATTGAATGCCGTAGCAAATGAAGGAGTGGGGGGCTCACAAGGCCATAACTGAAGGCAGATTTTTGAGCAGGCATCAACAAAAATTAACGTAGGCCATTCAGATGCTTTAGAAGGCTTGAAAAATGTAAAAAAAAATACTCAAAATATGTTTCTGAATAAATATTCATTGTTCGTTAAAATGGAAGCCAAATGCTCAAACAGCCTCGATGCTAACTGCCATCACTGTCTGCACTCACTGCACATCCACCACTGTCTGCACCTGCTGCACCTCCACCACTGACTGCACATCCATCACTGCCTGCCCCCACTGTACCTCCACCACTGCCTGCACATGCTGCACATGCACCACTGCCTGCACATGCTGCACCTCCACAACTGCCTGCCCCATGCACATCCACTACTGCCTGCCCCATGCACATCCACCACTGCCTGCCCCCAATGCACATCCAACACTGTCTGCACCTTTTGCACATCCACTATTGCCTGCACATTCTGCAGCTCCACCACTGCCTGCCCCCACTGTACCACCACCAGTGTCTGCACCTTTTGCACATCCTCCATTGCCTGCCCCCACTGTACCTCCACCACTGCCTGCGCCTGCTGCACCTCTGCCACTGCCTGCCAATGCTGCACATCCACCACTGCCTCCCCCCGCTGTACCTCCACCACTGCCTGCACCTGCTGCACCTCCATCACTGCCTACACATGCTGCACATCCACCACTGCCTGCCCCCGCTGTACCTCCACCACTGCCTGCCCCCGCTGCACCTCCACCACTGCCTGCCCCCACTGCACCATCACCACTTCCAAATATCCTCAACAACCTCACTCCACAACCATAACCAACTATTATCTCTAAATTTCTCACATTCTGCCCCTTGCTGCAAATTATCTATTTGTTCCTTCAACCGAGTCATAACTATCGTCAAGTGAGCAATTTCCTCACACTTCCTGCAACAGTAAGAACCTTCTGCCTCCCCTATTGTTGACGTGGCCGACATTGAGCAACTATTACATTTTATGAACTCCTCTTCCTCCTCCATTTATACCCTTTTTTTGTCCCCATACTCCCAAGGCCCTAACTGACTTAATGCTAAACTTAACACGAGGCCTCCCCCTGCTTCATTCAATAAACTCACACAAATACCCACTTAAACCGTTATGAACACAAATACAGCTTTATAAGTACAAGTACAGTTCCACAGCCCCCGACACAAATGACGAAAACAAAATAAGAAAAACAACACACAAAAAGCACTTGTTTTGTTCTGGTCGAGCTGACCCTCTTGCGAACTCCAGAAAATAACGTCCTCACAGTTGTTGTTGTTATTGGTAATTTATTTATATTATATTTGCCTGGGGGGGAGGGGAGTGAAGGAGTAGATACATCTTGCTTTAATTTTTTGAGGGCAGAGGGGAAAAGGACTAAGCTCACATTTCAGAAGCAACAACTAGAACAAGGAAGCAAGAATGGGGCAGAAGACTGAGGGCACGTGCACCCGACTATCACAGGTTGGCCCAACTGAGATTGAGAGACGAACCAAACGATTCAACACAACAGGACACGATTCGGGACAGAAAAGTTGATGAATAACAAAACAGGAATTAAAAAAGGAAACCGCAAAAAAAACGCAAATGGTCCAGGAAACTTCGCTTTAGAAGAACTGGTGGGAGAGCTCGCCACCCATCCGTCCATATGTGTCAATCCCCAAACCGGAAGTGGTTAATTCTTCTTTTCTTCTTTTCTTCTTCATGCTCAGCCATGATGTCATATCCGGGTGTCGACCGCCACATTCGTACTGTGTACAGTTACATCGCAGCACGACACAGATAATGAACGATGACTTACATATGCCCGTCATTTTTTTTCGAGATCAGATTAAAGATGGCCTACTGGCAGCCATTTTGTTACTTAAATGTGTCTACAGTAATTTCTCAGAAATGCACGGTCTGATTTTGTTCAAACTTGGCACAAGCTCAGTACACAATGGCGTACACTTGTATATAACTATATTTTGTGATCTGATCAAAGATGGCCGACTGGTAGAATGGCTGCCATTTTAGTTGTAAACATAATTATGGGCCTGCCCTTTATCGCGGGACAACTAAATTAGTAAAACGACGGGGGCTATGACATTTTATGTCTTCTTTTGGTTCACGAAAAAATACTTTCACGAAAAATATGTGACCACGATATTCGTTATTGTGTGTCTGTCTGTCTGTCTGTCTGTCTGTTGGGTAGTCGATCTAGTCGAAAAAAAATTTTTTTTGAGATTTGTTCTACCCTTATTATCAGTATTTACAATGGCGATTTCAGTTAATACGATGGCGATTTCGATAAAACTTGGTTGGGAGGTTCATACCATGACCTAGTTGTGTGCAAATGAGAACCGTTGCTATGGACACCACCGTTGCCAAGCAAAGGGACTTTGAAATTTTCGAAAAATCATAAAAAATTAATTTTTTCGAAAATCAAAAATTGGGGCGCGAACAACTGTGGGCAGTACATTCAGCCATATTTTCAAAAACATTTCCAGCCGAATCGTATGAAAACTGTCGGAGAAGATAGACTTTGAATGAACCCTGGTCGAAAACAATAAAAAAAACGAAGTTCATTATATCTCAGAGATTATGAGTCAGATATACATGAAACTGGTATGGTAGGTTCATGGTATGTCCTAGTTATGTGTGAGAAAGAACCGTTGCTATGGACCCCTCCGTTGCCGAGCAACGGCGAAAAAACCTCGAAATGTGGGGCTATTTTAACGAAAAAACAATCTGCAGCATTAACCTTTGAAGCGAGAATCATGAATTTTCTTGTGCTTAATCCTCAGGTCATTCCCCCATCGAACGGGCCCATCGCGTCAGGTTCTATTGGGTAGGTGACTACCCATGTCCACCTACCGGCTTGTCTGTCTGTCTGTCTGTCTGTCTGTCTGTCCCGAGCATAGCTCCATGGGTTTTGATCCGATCCTGATGAAATTTTGGTGGGAGGTTTATATCATGATCTAGTGGTGTTTTCCTGAAAATGGGCATGGTCCGCCCAATATGGGTGGAGCCACGCCCAAAAAACATGTGTTTTTAGGGGTAGCCGATTTCAATTTGCATCTTCTTTTGTTGAATCTGACAGGGGTTTCTGGTTAGCCCAATGGCACCTGCATTGCCCCACGGAGCTCGATTTTTCATTTTCATCCCAAGGTCAAGGTCACAAGGTCACGAACTTAGAAAATTGCGATTTTGACATAAAAAAAATTTCTTCTCCGAGGGGTTTGTCGAATCTGGCAGGGGTTTCGGTATTTGGTTAGCCCAATGGCACCTGCATAGCCCCACAGAGCTCGATTTTTCATTTTTGTCCCAAGGTCAAGGCCACAAGGACACGAACTTAGAAAATTGCGAATTGTGTTTTTAGGGGGTAGCCAATTTCAATTTGCATCTTCTCCTAGGGGGGTTTGTCGAATCTGGCATGGGTTTTTGGTATTTGGTTAGCCCAATGGCACCTGCATAGCCCCATGGAGCTCGATTTTCCATTTTCGTCCCAAGGTCAAGGTCACAAGGTCACGAACTTAGAAAATTGCGATTTTGACATAAAAATCCATCTTCTCCGAGGGGGTTGTCGAATCTGGCAGGGATTTCGGTATTTGGTTAGCCCAATGGCACCTGCATAGCCCCACGGAGCTCGATTTTCCATTTTTGTCCCAAGGTCAAGGTCACAAGGTCATGAACTTAGAAAATTGCGATTTTGACATAAAAATCCATCTTCTCCGAGGGGGTTGTCGAATCTGGCATGGGTTTTTGGTATTTGGTTAGCCCAATGGCACCTGCATAGCCCCACGGAGCTCGATTTTCCATTTTCGGCCCAAGGTCAAGGTCACAAGGTCACGAACTTAGAAAATTGCGATTTTGACATAAAAATCCATCTTCTCCGAGGGGGTTGTCGAATCTGGCAGGGGTTTCGGTATTTGGTTAGCCCAATGGCACCTGCATAGCCCCACAGAACTCGATTTTTTCATTTTAGTCCCAAGGTCATGGTCACAAGGTCATGAACTTAGAAAATTTCGAATTTTGACATAAAAATCAGACGACCACCCAAACTTTGAGAGCGAGGATGACAATATTTTTTTATGCATAATCTTCAGGTCATTCCCCACCTAAAGTCTATCTCTATCTCGAACACCTTGCCCGTGGCGCCCCCTTCAAGTGTTTTTACGCTGATTTCATCAAAATATGGATAATCCGAGGAGTGTGAAATGCCATATAGCCTATATGACGTTATATTGTTCCTGGAATGTTCCAGAGGAAGTTTTGTACCAAAGGTCATAATCCTTGACCTTTGACCTTTAAAGTTCACAAAGGTCAAATTTTCAAAGTTGTGGGAATCGAACCGGGTTTTTGACCTTCTTCGACGAACTAACTCCATTAAGCTATAGCACGTATCCTGTTTCCTTATTTTAATGTCCACAACATTGTTTTGTGACCTTTAAAGGTTATGCAAAGGTCAAATTTTTAAACTTGTTGAACGAAACCGGGTTTTCGACATTTTGCAGCTAATAACCTGTCACTCGTACCACATCATGTTGATCATTTTTATAACTTGGTCAAACATCATCACATTGTCTCATCCTTGACTTCTGAAACAATCTACATCGTCAAATACCGCTCGTGAACCATCGTCGTCTTCAGACTTGTCCTTGTTTAAAATGGTTTTATTACTTGTTATACAAAGAATTATTGACTGACACTTTGTCTCATAGAATAAATGAAGGGTAAATACACTCGAGAGAAAGGTGGAATTTCTGTGAGCAGTCTCACTCTGCTCTTCATTACAACGCTATTGGGAAGAGTTTGATTCAAACATAATTCATAAAGTAATTAAATATATCCCAAGAGGAATTGAGGTAGTTTTCAAGGCAAAAGGGGTATTATTGATCAAACATGATTATTGATTATATACATCAAGACAGATTTCATTTTTCCTCTTTTAATAAGTTGTTATATCCTAAAGAGTTCATGGAAACCTTTGAAAGTGCTTATCGTTTCATATTACCCATGATTACCACCATCACTGAACGTGGACGGAGTTGATGTTTTCACCTCTGTCTTTATTTATTACTTGTAAAATCGAAGATTTTTCAAATATATTGGTTCGTCGATTTTGTTATTCTGTCTGTCTGTCTTTCTGTCTGTTTGTCTGTCCTTTTGTCGCCTTCAGGTCACAATTTTTAACCAATCTTCACGAAACTTCACCACGTGGTAAAGTTTGGAATATGAAAGAAGCCTATTGTTTTTGAAGTTAAAAGGTCAAAAGGTCAACATAGACCAAAGGTCAACATCTTAGGTGAGATTTATAAAATTATCAGTTTTCTTCCGATTGACTTGAAATTTGAAGAGGATTTATATTTCAGGTCACTGAATTCATGTAGCCAATTATTTTTGAGATCAATATTGAACAAAAGGTCAACATAGGCACAATGTCAACAACTAAGGTGGTATTTCTAAAATCCAAATTTTCATCTGATTAACTTGAAATTTGAAGAGGAGTTGAATATTTGGTCATTTAATTCAACCAGCAATTATTTTTGAGGTCAAATTTGTTTTATGAATTTTGCAAGTATCGTGCTCTGCACGATGTCTTCTGTACAATTATTGAACGAAACCGGGTTTTCGACATTTTGCAGCTAATAACCTGTCACCCGTACCACATCATGTTGATCATTTTTATAACTTGGTCAAACATTATCACATTGTCTAATCCTTGACTTCTGAAACAATCTACATTGTCAAATACCGCCTGTGAACCATCGTCGTATTCAGACTTGTCCTTGTTTAAAATGGTTTGTCTCACAGAGTAAATGAAGGGTAAATACATTCGAGAGAAAGATGGAATTTCTGTTAGCAGTCTCACTCTGCTCTTCATTACAACGCTGTTGGGAAGAGTTTGATTCAAACATAATAATTGGGATTGGGCACAATCCTGGACAGGTCACCACTCCAACACAGGATACCAGTAAGCTGGCACTCGTTTTGCCAACCTCAGAAGGATGACAGGCAGAGTCAACCCCACCTGGTATTAATTCAACAGCCAAGGGGGATTTTAACTCAAGATCCTATGATCCCAAGCCCAACACCCAATCATTAAGCCAACACCAGGCATAACAACTTTGGTGAGGTTTATAAAATCCTCAAATCTCATCCTATTGACTTTAAATTTGAAGAGGATTTGCAGATCATGCCACTGAATTCAACCACGAATTATTTTTGAGGTCAATTTTGTTTTATGGATTAAGCAAGTATCATACTCTGCCCAACGTCTTCTTCTTCTTGTTTGTTTGTATGTATGCAGCCTCTGGCTGCTTGGCTGCATCATTTTCTGCGGACGCAGCTGTGCCGCTGATGCAGACCCCTATTACCAATAAGCTCGTACTCATTTTGCCGACCTCGGAAGAATGAATGGCTGAATCAACCCACCTGGTGATTCAACGGAAATTAAGGGGCTTGAACTCACGACCCTAAGATCTTAAGCCAGCCATTTTAATCGATAAGCCAACACCGGGCTTATCCCTGTCTGTCTGTCTGTCTGTCTGTTTGTTACTTGTGAAAATCGAAGTGTTTTCAAGCATATTGGTTGGTCACTTGTGTTATTCTCTGTCTGTCTGTCTGTCTGTTTGTCCATATGTCAATCGCCTACAGGTCACAATTTTAAACCGATATTCACGAAACTTCACCACTTGGGAGAGTTCTTCATAAGCAAGAAGCCTATTGCTTTTGAGGTCAACAGGTAAACAAAACCCAAAAGTCAACAAATTTGTCATCAAAAATGATCATTTTTCATCCATCTGACTTGAAATTGGAAAAGGATTTGCATATTTGGTCATTGAATTAAAGCATCAATTATTTTGAAAGTCAAACTTGTTTTAGAGATTTCACAAGTATCGTGCTCTGCATGACATCTTTTTTGTTTGTTTGCCTATCTGTGAGCATGACATCTGAAAAAGTTATGGATGTATTTGGACGGAACTTGGTGGACAGTGTTGTGACAAGGAAGAATTTGTTCGATTTTGATGAAGTTCCGAATCCGGACACGAGAATTTTAATGTGATTCTTCACAATCGAGAGATTGGGCAAAAACTATATCCATTACATCTCAAAAAGTTATGGATGGATTATGACAAAAAAAGGTGGATGAGTTAAGTGGGTGACAAGAACAAGCCGATTCGATTTTAGTTCAGGTCCGAATCCTGATCTTGCCCATCAGTGGGATACAAAACGTAAACTATTCAGCCTGGTGGAGATATACACTCCACCGAGTGCTGTTTTAGTATTCCAAGATGTAACCAATGGGTCAGGAATGAGACATAACCCAACAAAGAACCATTCATCCTATGAAAGCAACTCTCATGCCTTGGCTCCTGTAAAAAGGGAAAAGTGAGAATGTGACACGTTGCAGAGACTACAAAGCGAGAATTAACCTTTAATTTGATATTGACGAATACCTGCTGACTTTTGCTGAAAATATCTTCACCGAATTTGCAAGACGTGAGATCTTTACAAAAATTGATCGGCCAGAAGCTAATCTGCAATTGTATTTGAATGAAGCATCGAGTGGCTGACTATCATCACACACAAGTTTCTGTCTTGTTATTGGCAATTTAATTAAAATGTATCTTCTGCCCCAGTTATTTCTCAAAATATGACTAATTAGATGTTCCAAGGAATTCCTCACATCTGCTGTTTCCTGGCTCCGATTGTCATCTCTGCTGGGGATGATAACTCTATAAAGATGAGAACATAAGTGACAAATCAACATTTAAAAAAAAAAAACAACATGTCAAACATTCCAGTCGTAATCTTGCTGATGCAAAATGATGTATGCTCTAAATAGTCTGTGATATGTGAAAACTATTTTCAACATTGTGGAACTGCATGCTCTCACTTGGTGGTACTCGACATAATGAGAAGAGGAAGATTCAAATGGAACACAGAACGTACTGTATACTTATTGTGTCGGGGTAGTGTTTTCTCAATTCAATTCAATTCAAAATGGTTTCTGCGATTCCACGTATCCTGACAATATGTCGAATTACAGATGAATTACATAATAAAATATCAGATGGCAGAACTAATATTGCAGTAAAAATTAGTATTTGTTAAATAATGTATTTATATTGGAGTTGAATAACAAAAACAATGGAAAGCATCTGAAAATGCAAAGTCTGTCCACGTCCTCTTTGTATTCGGACTTCTTCTTCTTCCTAATCCTAAACATGATGAAAATAGCTAAAAAGAATTGACGATTTTAGGCGTCCTTGACCTTTTGACCTCAAAAGCTTCAGTCATCGAATATGCAAACCCTGTTCAAATTTCAAGTCAATCAGATGAAAATTTATGATTTTATGCGACTTTGACCTTTGACCTTTTAATCAAAAAAACAATATTGGCTTCTAGCTTTGTTTGGTGGACCACAATTTCGTGACTCACGAAGCAAATTTTTTAAACTTCAGGTTAATCGGATGAAAATGGACGATTTTATTTCACGTTGACCTTTGACCTTTAAACAAAATTATGAATTTGTCTTCTCCATATTCTCATAATAAAGCTTTGATGACAAAGCTCAAATGGTGAAAAAAAGGAAAGTTATGGCCTGGACAGACAGACAGACACGCACGCACGCACGTACGCACATCACCATCTCGTGCGACACGGGAGACGGGCCATGTGTGATTTCCCCAAAACAATACAAGGATATCTCAATTAATGGGAATTATGTATATAATCTCAAATATAAACTAAAAGGGAACTCAGTAGAGTGTATACCTCCACCATGCAATGCCTGAACCACAACAACATATCGGGACCAATACATTTTTGAGATATCGTGCGATATATCGTTTTTGGCCCGATCTCTCAATGGTGAAGAATCACTTTAAAAAGTTAAATAATTCCCACATCCGGATCCAGATTTGTATCTTCACCAAAATCGAATGAATTCTTCTTCATAACACACCCAATATGTCCACCGAGTGTCGTCCGAATTAGTCCACAACTTTTTGAGATATTGTGCCACATTTTGTTTTTGGCCCTATCTCTCAATGGTGAAGAATCATTTTAAAAATTCGACTAGCCGGGTCTGGATCGTCACCAAATTCTAATCAGTTCGTCCTTGTCGCACACCCAACCCGACCACAAAAATTTTCATCTGGATCCGTCCACAACTTTGTGAGATATTCTGCGCACACAGGTAAACAAGAAGAAGATGTCGTGCAGAGAACGATACTTGCAAAATCCATGAAACACATTTGACCTCAAAAATCATTGGTAGTTGAATTCAATGACCTGATGTGCAATTCCTCTTCGAATTTCAAGTCAATGCGATGAGAACTGAGGATTTTAGAAATACCACCTCAGTTGTTGACCTTGGGCCAATGTTGACCTTTTGACCTATTGACCTCCAAAACAACAGGCTTCTTGCTTATGACAAACTCCACCACGTGATGAAGTTTCGTGAAGATTGGTTTGGAATCGTGACCTGGAGGCGGTAAAAACGACAGACAAATAAAATGGACTGACCAATATGCTTGAAAAATCTTCCATTTCACAAGTAACAGACAGACAGAAAGGGGTGAAAACATAACCTCGTTCACCTTCGGTGGTGGAGGTAATAAGATAAAATAGTCAAGGAGGACGGGATGAACAAAAATATATCCAAACAGTCATAATCATAATCAAGTACTGGATGTGATCGTGGCACAGAAAAGCCAATCACTTTTCCTTCCTGGAGATCATCACCTCAAGTAATAGAAAAATCATCAGCTCGATAAAGAACAGTTTGCTTTCGTCTTCTGGATCAATACGTTTTGTAAGTACCGTCATGGCATCCCGACATGCTTCGAGAAACACTTCCCAGAACCACTGGTTGGATCCCCTCACAGTTATTGTTGTCAACCAATATCAAGGATGTTATTGTTATTGTCAACCAATGTCAAGGAACAATGCTATTGTTATTGTCAACCAATGTCAAGGAACAATGTTATTGTTGTCAAAGATGTGAGGAAGGGCTTTTACAGAAGATCCAGGTTGGAGTGGAGGAAGTAAAGGAAATAACAAGGTAATCTAAGATGGATACGGTTCCAGGTCCAGATAATATACACCCGAGAGTATTGATGGAGGTGGCTGATCAGGTAAGCGAGATGTTAACGGATATTTTCAATAGTTCACCAGAGTCAGGACAGGTACCGGAGGATTGGAGAGTAGCAAATGTAACATCATTGTTTAAGAAAGGATCCAGAGAAGAATTGGGAAACTATAGACCTGAAAGTTTGACTTCAGTTGTGGGAAAGGTGTTGGCGGCATTAATTAAGGACCGGATGAAGAACCATTTAAATAAACACTAATTAAAGGTAATCAGCATGGGTTTACCAAACGTAGTTCCTGTTAAACAAATATTTTCGAGTTCTATGAAGCAGTTTCTGATTGGGTGGATGAGGGAAAGGCAGTGGACGTGGTATATCTAGACTTTCAGAAGGTATTTGAGAAGGTACCACATCGGAGGTTGTTAGCCAAGGTGAGGGCTTGTGGAGTGGTTGGTTCGGTGGTTAATTGGATTGCAAACTGGGTGAGTGATAGGAAGCAAAGAATGGCTGTAAGTGGCAGGATGTCTTGCTGGGAAGATGTAAGTAGTGGGATACCTCAGGGATCAGTACTCAGTCCATTACTATTCATTATTTACATTAACAATTTGGATAATGGGGTGAAGAGTAGAATTTCCAAATTTGCAGAGAACACAAAGCTATTTTTTTGCATACTTTGTCAAGACTAAAATGAGAGCTAACACACAACACACAGCAAGGGGGGCATGAGACAAGAGGGGCAGGAGTAGGAAGGACAAAACAGTTGGGAACAGAGACATTAGGGGATATGTGGAAGGGAGAGGGATGGGGCAGAGAACATGGGGTATACAAGATGGACATTACAGGGACTTTCAGGAAGGAAAGCAGGGAATTTGAAGGAGGTGGGTTGGGGTGGATTAGCGGGGGTATATAAGATCGAGGACTTGTATGGGAGACGATAAGATGTGGTGGTGAACAGCTGTTTTGAAGGCCTGGAGGGAAGAATGGGATTGAATAGAGTGAGGGAGTTCATTCCAAAGGTGGGAAAAAAAGAGGAATGAAAGAGTGAAGTTGAGCAGTGATTCGTGATTTTGGTAGTTTTACCAGAAGGAGGTTGCTGGTGGACCTTGAGCACCCTGCGGAAATAAGGTGGGGACAAATCGCAGACATAGCGGGGGGGGCGAGACCGCATAGGAGATGGTAGAAGACAGAAAGACCACCGAACTGCCTGCAGTGAGAAAGTGAGAGGCCCAAAGACTCAGCCTCATTGCAGGAAAAACCAATGATTCGAAATTCCTTGGTTTCTACAGCGTGAAGCCGAGAAAGGTGAAAGGCAGGAGCACCAGCCCAGAAGGGAGAGCAATACTCCATCAGGCTGCGGACAAAAGCTTTGTAAGTGGTCAGGAGCTCAGGTGGGCCGAGGAATGACTTTGCATGACGGAGGATTGCCAGTCGGCGACTGGCTTTGGAGTCGAGGTTTGAAATATGGCTTTCCCAGGAAAGGTCATGGTAGGTATTGAGACACAGAAACTTGAAAGAAAGGACTTCTTCCAGAGGATTGTTGAGAAAGTAGATGGGGGAGGGTGCGGTTCCAAATGGTCCTTTCAGAGAGACATAGTGAGAGTGTGAGATTTGTCCGGATTGAAAGACATGTTCCACATGTTGGACCAGTTTGTGATTTTACACAGATCTGCAGTGAGCGAAGAAGCTGCTGCTTGCTGATCCGAGGGATGACACATGGTGCGGCAGAGGGTGGAGTCATCAGCAAAGAGATAAAGAGGATTTTCCAGAGAGTCGGAGAGATCATTGATGAAAACCAGAAAAAGAACAGGGCCCAGAACGCTGCCTTGAGGAACTCCAGCCTGGACAGGAAGAAGGGATGAAAGAACTCCATTTAGGGCCACACGGTGAATATGACAGGAGAGGAAGTTTGTGAGCCATGAGTGGAGATGGCCTTGGATACCATAGCAAGAGAGTTTGGTGAGCAGGCCAGGGTGCCAGACCGTGTCAAAAGCATGCAATGTGTCTCGGGATATGGGTCTGATTTCATGTCTGGCATTGATGACCTCTATCCATTGTTGGGAGAGCTTAAGCAGCATATCCAGGGTAGAATGACCTGGTCTGAAACCAAATTGATAATTGGAAATCAAGCCATTGGAGAAGAGAAGGATTTAATGTCTGAAGCGATAATGAATTCCATAACCTTGCTGATGATGGGCAGAAGGCTGATTGTAGGGATCTGTTTTGCACCTTTCGATGAAGGGCAGTGATGTTTGCCGATTTCCAAGTAGCTGGCAGATGGCCAGAGGAGCAGGTTTTTAGGACATGTGGGCTGATGCCGTCTGGACTGGTTGCAGAATCTGAGTCGAGGTTTGACAGCAAGCTCTCCACCTTATCAGGAGAAAAGGACACAGAATCCAGGGATAGATGGGTGCGACTGGGTAAGGTGGGTACAGAAAGTATTGGGTTTTGGACACAAGATGTCGATGCAAACATCGAGTTTAGGTATTCAGCCTTTTCACGTGTGGTATCAGCGGTGCGGTATTTGAGGTAAGGGAGAGGATGGAGGAGGAACATACACCAGAAACAGATTTGATTAGACGCCACCAGGATTTGCAGGAGGGAGAGAGATTTGAGAGTTGACTTGAGATTAGAAAGATGTTGTTTTCTGGCTCCCATGAGGGTAGATACACACTTGTTCCGAGATTTATGGAAGGAACTGAGATGCCCATCAGTTGGGTTTGCTTTCCATGAGGCAAAGGCAAGTTGTTTCAGGACAACTGTCTCACCATAACCTTCAGTAAACCAAGGGCGGGAGGAAGGGAAGGACAACTGAAGACGAGAGGGGATAAATCTGTGCATGAGGGAGAGCAAGTTTCTTTGAAAGAATTCCCAGGATGAGTTGATGTTGGAGAAAGTAGCGATGGGAGAACAGTCTTGAAGTTCGATGGCTGTTTCGAGACCCTGCCAGTTGGTTTGAGTGAAATGCCAGACTCAACGGCAGTGAGGTGGTTCTCTGATAACAGCCAGAGAGATGTCCACTTTGTCAAGCATGTGGTCAGAGGAACCGATTGGACCGGAGGAAGAACAGCAGATATTTTCAGGGAAATTTGTCAAAATCAGATCCAGAAGAGATGGAGTACCATTGGTTGAGATCCGGGTAGGGAAGTTGACCGATTGAGTCAGTCCCAATGAGTCGCAGAAAGCTTTTGCTGAGGTGCCATGACAGGTGAGAGAGGTACCCACACCTAGCCATCTGGCATGATGACAATTGAAGTCACCACATATGAGGAAGAGAGAGTTTGGATGAGAAGATAGAAGTTGGTCCATGTTTTTGGATGGTGAGGTGTAGATGGAGTCACCACTGTTTGGTAGACGGTACAGTACACATGTAAACATGAGGTGGGAGTGAAGGGGAAGCTGTAGCCAGAGGTATTCCTGGGGGTGTGGGGGAGTGAGGGCAGTGCATGGAGAGTGAGGAATAGAGTCTTTGATGAAGAGAGCAACTCCTCCACCAGGACGAGGCTTAGGTCTGTAAAACCGGAGGAGGGAGTAAGCAGAGAGAGATACTTGGGAGTCAGACACGTCTTGGGAGAGGAAAGTTTCTGTTAGGTAGATCATGTCTGTTTTGTCAGTGGCAACCTGTGTGGAAAGATCTGTAAGGTTTGAGTGAAGGCCCCAGATGTTAGAGGTCCACACTGTTAATGAAGAGGTAGGGGAGGGGGCTTTGGGTGCAGGGAATGGAAGGGGAGGGGAAGTGTTGGACAAGGGAAGGGGGGTAAGGAGGGTTGTTGAAAGAGTGTGGGGGATTGCAGAATAGTTAGGGGAGGGGCCGAATGAGGAGGAGAAAAGGCTCTGTGGTGCTGGGCGAGAGGGGGAAGAAGAGAGGGGGAAGAAGGCAGTTGAGGATTTGAGAAGGTGGAGTGATGAGATGGAGGTGAGAGGACAGGGGAAGGAGGCAGCTTTGTGGATATGAGGGGGGGGCAACTGTGAGAAGGGTGAGTGAGGGGGGTGAATGATGGGAGGAAGGTGAGGGGGGAGTTTATGAGAGGGGTGAGTTGGCACTGAAGTTGGAAAAAAAGAATGGTTGATGGAAAGCGAGCATCCATCGCAAACTGGAGTTTTTTCTATTTTTAGGTCAGAGATGCGATTTAACACATTTCTTGATGGATGCAATGAAGGCGAATTAAGAGAATGGAGAGAAGAAACGCTGTAACAGTTGGATTTTTTCGATAAGGTATGAAGGAGAGGTCCAATTTGGAGCAGTCTGTTGAAATAGA
Source organism: Eptatretus burgeri (assembly GCF_056783735.1). NCBI lineage: Eukaryota > Metazoa > Chordata > Myxini > Myxiniformes > Myxinidae > Eptatretus > Eptatretus burgeri. The sequence continues at coordinate 3,685,338 of NC_140967.1, read as the reverse complement.
AAAAGAGTGCATTATGATACAGTGATGAGTACCACATGTGTGAAATAGGAAGAATAAGCATGATAAGAGATCGTTTTTATTGTAATTATTATTATTATTATTATTTGAGAGAGTTTTCATCAGATTAGGTAATGGAAATGTTGTAGAAAAAATCGTGAGGTGAATGGTGAATTTGGATCGGTAAACACAGGGGTGTAAACGGATCACGTGGTTACGGGAGAAGCACGTGACTGTGGGAGGTGTATAGTCAAAAGTGGATTAATTTATTTATTTTAAATAAAGATTGCGTAACATTCGGAAAAGGGAAGGTTGAAGTAAAATCGTGGAGGTGTGTGGTGAATTTGGAACGGTAAACGCGGGGTGAAGCTGATGGATCGATGAAAAGTTTCAAGAAGGTGGAGAGAGAGAGAGAGAGAGTCACGTGGTTACAGGAGGTGTATAGATCGAAAGGATACAAGGAAGATAATTAATTTTTGATGGATTTTTGAGGATTAGGTAAGATTCGGGAATGGGAGGTTGTCGGAAGAAATCGTGAAGGTAAAGGAGAGAGAGAGGGTCAGCTCAAGTAGAATAAAGAAAAAAAGAAGAGGAGGAGGAAGGGGAAGAGGAGGAGGAAGATCGGGATGCGTGGATATGCAGGGAGAAAGGTATGGTTTTTTTCTTTTCCTTTAAATTTAAGACAAGAAACAGAGTGTTTATTTGGGAGGCATGGGAGACGTTGGGAAAGTGAGGAAAATAGGAATTGAATGTAATAGGGAGAGAATACAAATAAAAACGATCGTACACCTCGAGGGGAATGATGGGTGAAATGAAAACGAGAGAAGAACCTTCAGAGTGTAGGCTTTATTCCATTTGATTGAAGCCGCTTCTACGGGCACATCAGGGGATACAGGTGCAGCAAGGAGTACATAAGCAGTAATGTATACACGTGCAACTAATCACCGCAAAATAAATCAGTATAAGCACGGAGTCCGATATACTCTCAATTCTCACCATTCAACGAGCACCAAGTGAATCGCCGCCGTAAACGACAATGCCACTGGGACAATCCCCCCGACCGAGCGGAACCTCAGCTTTATCTATTCCGTGCTCGAGCCGTGCAACATGTGATCACACGTCACGACCTTCAATTCACCACATTTTCCCCGTCTTTAAAATGTAACTAGAGGCCCAACTAACGCACCATGATTACTTCAGCGCTACAGGAGTATACATTTCAAGCAACGCGAACTATCTAAACTACAGAAGCATACATGCCAAGCAGTGAGGATTATTTTGAGTTGTAGGAGCATGGTAATGAGCATCGATATATTATGTAACGAGCATATAGGAGCATGAGCATCGAGGATGACGATAATCCCCTTTACAGATTGAGTCGGCGAGGGGGTATTATCCGTCGACCTCTCCAGGAGTAAATGGTGGTTTCACTTGAGGGAGGCTTCCGATCCTCTTGGTGAGCCTCGACTCGTGCCGGGGATGACTCCCCGATCGCTCTCGGGTGGAACGCGGCAGCTCCGTCGCCACCATTCTCGGGTGGAGTTCCTGGGGGGGGGAACACCTGGGGAGGGGATGTCAGAGGGAGGAGTGCCAGATGGTGGTGTACCTGCGGGAGGAGTACCTGAGGGAGCCAAATGGCGAACCGACACAGTGGTCTCCCTGCCATCTGGGAGCCTGACATGAGCATACTCTGGATTAGTATCGATGAGCTCGACCCCTTCCACCATGGGTTCATACTTGCTTTGTCGTACCGGGCGTTTCATGAACACTGTTCCGGGATGGGTTAGCCAGTTGGGCACCGATTGGCCGTCAACATAACGTCGCTGGTGAGTAAACATTCGTTCGTGAGGAGTTGCATTGGTGGACGTGCAGAGCAAAGAGCGTATGGAATTCAGAGCGTCGAGAAGGGTAACCTCCCACCGCTCGGGGCCCAGTCCTCTCGATTTCAACGCCAGAGTTACGGCTTTCCAAATAACTCCATTATATCGTTCCACCTGCCCATTACCCTGTGGGTTGTAACCCGTCGTTCGACTAGTTGCTATGCCGTGCTCTAATAGGAATTGTTTTAGCCCGGCCGACATGAAACACGGCCCTCTGTCTGAATGTATGTACGAAGGTTTCCCAAACATAGCGAAGAGGTCAGACAGACATTTCACGACAGTGCCCGAGGTCATATCCGAGCACGGAAATGCGAAAGGGAACCTTGAATATTCATCAACAACAGTGAATATGTATCTGTTGTCTGTCTCGGTCGGCAGGGGCCCTTTGAAGTCAATGTTTAGTCTCTCGAAGGGAGAAGTGGCCTTGATCAATCTGCCAGAAGCCGCGCCATAGAATCTGGGTTTTAGTTCAGCACAAACAGGGCATGAAGCATTCATTTGTTTAATATCTTCGATAGAATAGGGAAGGTTTTGTCTGTACACGAAATGTGCCATTCTGGTTACCCCCGGGTGGCACAGAGACACATGGAGGTCTTGCAAAGCCCGACTGATTGTCGCCGAACAGTAGACCCGAGAGAAGGTGTCTGCAGCAGGGTTTTCCCTCCCGGGCCGGTAAACTATGTCGTAACTATAGCAGGCTAGGTCTATCCGCCATCTCATAATTTTTTCATTCTTAATTTTCCCGTTATTTTTCCCATCAAACATGAATGCCACGGATCGTTGGTCCGTGACGAGCGTGAAATGGTTTCCCAGTAAATAGTGTCTCCATTTACGTAGGGCTTCGACGATGGCGTACGCTTCCTTCTCTATTGCTGAGTGTCTCTGCTCGCTTCCAGAGAGAGTTCTCGAGAAGAACGCGACGGGTCGCCCAGACTGATTAAGCGTAGCAGCTATCGCGTGATCAGAAGCATCTGTTTCCACCACGAAGGGCACCGAGCTATCGATCGATAATACCACGGAATTACTGATATCATCTTTGAGGCTGTGGAAAGCTTTTACAACAGCGGCATCTGGTGGGAAGTTTTTGCAATGCACTAGGGGATGTATTTTCTCGGAGTATTGGGAAATCCATCTTGCATAGTAAGCGAACATGCCAATCACCCGGCGCATTGTCTGCAGGTCCTGAGGTGGGGGTAGCTCACGAAGTGGGCGCAATCGTTCAGGATCAGGCTTAATCGTGCCGTCGGCTATTGTGTAGCCGAGAAGGTCAATTGACCTTGCCGAGAATACGCATTTCTCGTAGTTGAGGGTCAGATTATATTTTCTAGCAATGCTCAAGAATCTGTCCAGATTCATATCATGTTCCCCCTGATCCCTACCGCACACTGTGACATTGTCCACGTAAACAAAAGTGTCTGAGGTTTTCATCTGAGATGATGTCGTCCATAACTCGTTGGAAGCAAGCTACTCCATTCGTGACACCGAACGGAATCCTCCTGAATTGGTAGAGGCGTCTACCTGCCTGGAATGCGGTGTAAGGTTTGTCTTCCTCTCGGATGGGAATTTGATGATAGGCGCTTCGCAAATCGATGGTGCTGAATATCTTATAATTGGCCACGCGTTCGACCATCTCGTCTATGCGCGGCAAAGGGTAGGCATCGAGTTGGGTGAAACGATTGACCGTTTGGGAATAATCGACAACCATTCGTTTCTTATGATTCTGATTGGCGGTGACCAACACCTGTGCGCGCCATGGCGAATCGCTCGGTTCTATAATTCCTTCTTCCAGTAATCGCTTGGTCTCTGAAGTGATGAAGTTCATATCAGCAGTGGTATATCGCCGCGATTTGATCGCTATCGGTTTACAGACCGGCGACAAGTTAGCAAACAGCTGGGGGACGTTACCTCTGCGGTGGTCAAAGCATTTAAAATTAGACGAGGTTTGCTTCCTCCAAAGGGTATTTCGACGCTCGTGTGCTGCTTGAGGACATTATGACCCAGAATTACGTCTGCGCATAAATCACGAAGCACCAGTACCCTTACATCCCGATGCGTGTACCCTTTTACGTCCAATTCAACATTGCAGTACCCTCGTACGCGGGACTGTAGTGATGTGGCGGCCATGCATACCGTATTGTCTGTCGGGTGGATCTTCCATTTCCTGCCCTTCACTAGCGAGCTGTTGACGAAACTTTCAGAGCTACCGGTATCAATCAGAGCCTCAGCCATATGCCCGTTAATTCGTACGTTGATGATAGCCTTGGATAGATTCCCCGGTGAGGCTGCAGTTAGTTTCTTTTGTGAGTAGAGAGCCGCAGAAGTGGGTTTATTTCTCCTTAGAGTAGATTTACATACCCTGGCATAATGCCCTTTCTTGTCACAATTCATGCATGTGGCATCTCTGGCGGGGCATTTGTGGCGGAGGTGTCTTTTGTACCCACAAAAGAAGCATTTACCAACCGGAGTAGCAGCTGAGGAGTTTGACGAGGTCTGGGTATCCGACTCCTCGGGTTTTTCTCCATCCCCTGTGTCAGGCTGTGTCTGTGTCTATGGGGTTCCTTGAGTTTCCACCGTAGCGGCGTTCATTAGCGGCATCGGTGTCCCAAATGACTCAGATTGCTGCTGAGCCGTATCCATCGCTCGAGCCTGGTCGACTACCTTTTCAAGAGTGGGTTGCGCTTTCTCTAGTAAGCGTTGCCGTATGTGGGCTGACCTGAGTCCTTGGATAAATGCCTCTCGGGTCGCTTCATTTCGGTGTTCCTCGGCGCTTACGGCCCGGAAGCTGCCGTCTTTTCCCAGCTGTTTCAGAGCTTGCAGGAACTGATCGATTGTCTCCCCGGCTGCTTGCTTGCGTGTGTTGAGAAGATGTCGTATGTATACCTCGTTCTTGCGCTTCACGTAGAGCGCCTGCAGCACGTCGATCGCTGCTTCGTAGGTGTCACACTCCGAGAAGAGCCTGTATACGCTGGGCGAGACATGATTCACGAGGGCGGCCAATTTGTCGGCTCCCTCTTCGATGATGGTCAGATAGTGTGAGAAGGAACGGAACCAATGCGACCATTTCATTTCTGAGTCAGTCGCGTTTGGGTCTGCCTCGAACCTCTCTGGTTTGTAGATCTTGTCCATCGTTTTTTGAGAGAGCCGAGAAAACCAAATGGAATAAATTGAAATGAAAACGAGAGAAGAACCTTCAGAGTGTAGGCTTTATTCCATTTGATTGAAGCCGCTTCTACGGGCACATCAGGGGATACAGGTGCAGCAAGGAGTACACAAGCAGTAAGGTATACACGTGCAACTAATCACCGCAAAATAAATCAGTATAAGCACGGAGTCCGATATACTCTCAATTCTCACCATTCAACGAGCACCAAGTGAACCGCCGCCGTAAACGACAATGCCCCTGGGACAATCGCCCCCGACCGAGCAGAACCTTAGCTTTATCTATTCCGTGCTCGAGCCGTGCAACATGTGATCACACGTCACGACCTTCAATTCACCACAATGGGTAGGCCTCAAGCCTCAAGGATAGGCCTCAAGCACCCTGTAAGACAAGTTCGACGAAATCTCACAAAATAGCACGATTTTTGAAACAAAACCGAACGAGGAACACACAGTAACATGTCGGTGAGGAAATAAACAGTTAAAATGGGACAAATAACGACCTGAAACTTAGCTTTGAGAAAGTCGGAGAGACCCCTGAGAGAACCTGCCGATGCTCCAAACCCAGAACAGAAAGTGGAGGTGAGGTGGATAGCAGGAGGTGGTGATCAGATACAGGAAAGTGTTGATACTTGTATAGATTGGGGATAAGATTGGCAGATGTAATTTAACCTGAGTCAGTGTAAGGTGTAGGGGATGGGAAAGAACAATGAAAATAGAGATTACAGGATGTAAGGGGTAATTTTGGAGCGTGTCACACGGGAGAAGGATCTGGGGGTGTTAGTGTTGCGAATTTGGAAGCTTACTGCACACAGCAGCCAGGTCTTATAGATCAGTTATATCGGTAAGTATGTGCTTCTCGGCCAGGCCCGTCCTATGTTTAATGGGTGATTAAGTGTACCTGCGCTGCGCTCCACAGTTATTTTATAGATAGGATTTTTACATTACCAACAACAATGACATCAACGCCCATCTTCGCTTCAACAACAACAACAACACTCTGCTCGTGGCATTCTTCGCACGCTCGCCGCATGCGGGCGTGGGCAGAATTCCATATCTCAGGCGGTGTGGATTTTACACCGAATATGGTCACGAAGCGTTTCGTTCTGGCTTGGCACCAAATAAGGGTATGCGTCATTTTCCGCCCAATGGGTGACGAGCGGACCAAAAGCCGGGCGGTCCTTTGCAAGAAGGCGGAGCCGCGGCACGCCATGCACCCAATGAGAGCATGCCACGGGGAATGGACCGCGCCCCGAAGGACGGAAGAAAGGATGAATGATTGCATCCCATCTGCTCGAGGCGAATCTGTCTGGCTGACTGTATCTCACGCATCCGAGGTGTCTCTTCTGGCACATTACAACAAGCGGTCGACCATCTCATCACGGGAGATCACCTCGTCTCGCCTCCTTTTGGTTCGGCTGCCCTGGTCCGTTCTTTGGCGACTGGTGCTTCCGGGAAGGTGCGGACGTCGAGCCGCGCGAACGCGGCCAGGTAACCAGGACGTTCTCTTCCCTCAGCTTGTCTCCCCTCCTAACTGAAGAGGCAATAAAGACCTCTAGGTCCATCTCTTTCTGGGTATTTGTGTGTGTGTGTCTGTGGGCCCTGTCTGACAAGTAGAATTGTTAAGGGCTTTTTGTTGTACATTATTTGCATTGCTTCGTTGGATAACTCTGCCCTTACGTGCTCCCCTCCTCCCCCGTTTATTGTTAATAAATCCCCCTCTTGTTGAATGTACCAGCTCGTTTTGTGATTTCTATCATTGGTTTTCCGCGCTGCGAACAGGAATTAGGAGGCCTCATTGTTGCCGTAATCGTGCAATTGGCCGGCAGGGTTCTGGTACTCTCTGCTCGGGGTACGACTAGGATCTAGCTCGGTAATGGCCCGGATCGTGCAGATCCTGCCAAGGGAGAAGTTCCCCAGTAGTTTGGACGACATGGGTATTTGTGTGTATTGAAATTGGCAATTGACCCGACCCCACGTGGTCGACCTATTGGCGGTCTTCGGTCCTATAAGGGACCAGTGACCTTTCGGATTTATCTGAAAGGTACGACCTAAATTACAGTGTGTTCGGTGGAACCGACTCTTCTGCTCCCCCTAGCAGTCGTGCTCGCCACCGACACCCAGCCCCACAACAGTAATAGATGCATTAGGTAAGCAGGCAGCACAGTGCCAGGCAGCTATTGGTAAAGCAAATAGGGTTTTAGGTTGTATTCGGAGGGGGATTATTTATAAATCAAAAGAGTTGGTGTTAACATTGTTCAGGAATTTAGTGAGGGCCACATCTCGAATATTGTGTGCAGTTTTGGTCACCACAGCTCAGGAAGGACACAGATGCCATGGAGAGGGTTCAATGTAGGGCACAAGATTGATTCCGGGCCTTGCGAGACTCAGCTATAAGGAGCGGCTGAAGGAGACAGGGCTTTATACACCAGAAAGGAGGCTGTTACAAGGAGATATGATGGAGATGTTTAAGATAATGAAAGGTATACATCGATAAAATAAGTGCAGATGAATTATTTAGCAGAGTAGACAGTGATACGACCAGGGGCCATAGCCTGAGAGTAAAGAGGAGGAGAGTCAAGATGGAAGTAAGGTAGGGAACATTTACTCAGAGTAGTTAATTCATGGAATGGTCTTCCTGGAAAGGTAGTGGCAACAGAAACAGTAGAGAAGTTTAAATTAAAATTAGATAGGGACCTGGAAGTCATGGAGATAGAGGTGTAGAGGGATGTTGGCAGGATGTTTCGGTAGTTTGAGCATTGATGGGTGATTTTTTTTTTTTTGCATGTTTATGGAGTGCTGTTGGTGGGGGTCTTGTCAAGTGGGGTTGTGTGGTTGATGATGTATGTTTTTAACCAAGCCCATGCCCCCTCCCCTGAGGGGAAGAAGAAAAATAAAAATAAAAACGACAAAAAAATTATATGTAAATATAAATAAATAAAAAAAATTATGCATTTTCTTCCTTGAGTCTTGTGTAGATAAATTAGGATGGTGTTTGTGTGCAGGCATGGTGGACTGAATGGCCTCCACCTGTGTTCGATTTCCTTTTATTTCCTTGTGTTGTATAATGACCAGTCACTGATCAAGCCAAGTCTTTCGCTCGACATGTTGAATTGGATGATCAAGCTGGGTCACCATCAGGTCTAAGCTGGCAACAAGATTAGACGTTGATGTTAGCAAAGGGTTGAGAATGAGGAACCTTGACAAGATGTGTGATCGATAATTACAGAGAAACTTTTTGAATTTGTGATTGATGGATGCACCGTCATTTAAATGGGCCTTTTTGCTCCTCCTTTTTGTATCGGCATTGCCTTGCCTGCAATGTCAGATTCAATCCTCGACAAAAGGTATTGCAAGGGTGAGTTGGACAGTTTATTAGACGTGTCTACTTTTCAATCTTCAAAACCAAGAAGCACAATTTCTTTGTATTACACATTTCATTTTGAATGCAGTCTATGGTGTGCATTTGAAATTTGTTTGGGAAACACTTGTGGTTTGTGACATGTCGCTCCGTTTCGTTGGTGAAATGTCATGTCTTGATCGCCCATTGATAATCGCTTGGGATTCACATGGATCAATCGTTGCCGAAATGGAGAAGTTTATCGAATCGGACAAAACAATATTTTGAAAATAAATAACTCGATATTGATACAACACAGGTCTGATTGACCAAAGAAATGATTCTTGCTTTATCGGACTTCTTTATATGTGTTGGAATGGAATTTCTAAAAAAGACACTTCTTTATGACAAATGTTTGGTTGTTGTTGGAAGGTTTTTCCTTTTTCTTTAAAAAAAAATTTTTTGACTCCAACAGTGTATCCATTTTGTGTCACAAAGTAATGGCAATGCAAGCTGAGTCCAGGAATTGAACTTCAGACCTAATGATCCTGGACAAATTCATCGATCCAGTGTCATGTATATCAAGGATACAGAAAGCATGAGGCCTATAGTCAGTGTTGGTCCCAAAAATACTTTTACCAGATATAACAAAATATTTTGGACAAAGGCCGGATAGTGGTCAGCTTGTTGATATATTTTATACTCCCGAAACAATTCGTGTGCAGTTCCTGTGCACCTTAAAGGAAATGGCCACACCATCGAATGCATGTTTTGCAAAAAATCATGTTAGATTAATTTTCCAGAGGAGAGTTCACTACCAAAGATGCAAAATAGATTGATCATGTGACGTGTGCCACTTCAAGTACGGTACCAGTCCAGTGATAACGCAACCTCTTGATTTATAATTTATCCCTCGACGAATACAACCTAAAACCCTGTTTGCTTTACATTACCTACAGTATAGGTACGGGAGGTAAGCAGAGAACACTGTGCTGTCTGGTATCCCCCCCTTCCCCTCCCCGTATGTATTACCACCTCCAGATCCTTCTCCTGTGTGACACGCTGCAAGACCACCCCTTGTATTATATTGTTACATGGAAATGGGGAGGGGATCCATAGCTACACTGTGGTAAATGTAACATGGTCAGTGTGCTTCGAGTAAGTGAGATTGCCATGTAACGGGGACCTGTCAGTGTAAGTTGTATTTTTTACGCGTGATGCTGAGGAGGCAGCATTTGTAATTCATAGACAGGATAGTCATGGTAATATTGTATGCGTAAACACCTCGTGTTTGCGGGCGGGGCCAGGTGAGGACTTCCCAGCACAAAAAGCGTCACACATTCCAAAAAGGCTGATCACGATCTGTCTGGCCAGTGTGTGGAAGCTATGGTGACCTAGTGTGCTTTGGGGCACAGAAGAGGAGATCGACATATTTTTAATGGGGCCACCCTATGGGCAGAACAGCCCAGGGGACCATCCAGGATGAAGAGGGGTCGAGAGAAGGGACACCCCAAAGGTCCCGGCCTGCAGAAGGAGGGTGAGGAAGAGGCACCAACGTGAAAGGGTCATCAGGGCTGGTTCAGGGTGCATTTCCCAAGGTGCTCATCGTCACTGGCACTCCTCATTGCTGGCGCTCCTCAAGCCTGGCTTGTTGTGTCTTTGGCTTACTTCATCACTGGCTTACTTTGCCGTTGCTCATGGAGAACATCTCTGGAATGTGGACACTGTTCCTGAGCTACACCATCATCCTGTACTCCACACATCGCCTGAGGAAAGTCCTCGTCATCAAGCTTTTGTCATCTGCAAATTTGGAAAGCCAAATCTTCATCTCACAATCAAAATCGTTCATGTAAATCATAAATAACACGAGCGAGAATTGCTTTGCAATACATGTCCTCAAACAGTCCCAATTAACGTCCGGGAGATAAAAAATGTATTTGAGTTTAACTCACACCCAAGCAGATACTGGAACAAAAAATGAAGAAGAAGAGGAAGAAACCCGATAACCCAATGTGCTTGGGTTGATTCGGCAAAGTAAAAGGAAAAGCAATTTTCTTTTGGAGATGAGAAACCAATAAAGATAATGAGGATAACAAACTGGGGATAAGAATTAGTTTGCTTTAACACACGCTCGAGCCAATACCGGAACCAAAATGAAGAAACCGTGTTTCATTCTTTCTCAGCTTTACCTATTTCATATAAAAAATAACCCAATGTACATCGATGAAGCAAAAACGTGTACGGATTATGTGCATGTATGATACATTGTGGTTATATACCTGGGATCATTCCAACTGCACTGGGCCATGGACCCAGGCCTAACATCCAGGCCTAAGGCCTGAGGCTTGCCGATCTGTGCTGCTTCATTCAATGGCGGCGCATGATTTCATTGGGGTGGAGTCAGGGTGGCTGAACACTAATCCATTTATAATATGTGATATTTTCTCAGTCCAAAAGTGGCATAACTCTGTGAAAAAATTGATGAAACTCCCTGAAACTCGAACTTGTTCTGTAACTTATCACAACAAAGCCATGTACCGAGTTTCAGTTGAACGTGTTTAAACGTATGGGGAAAAAGTGTGAAAAACCACAGTTGGGACGGATGGACAGATGGACAGACAGAAGGAAAGCAAACCTATAGTTCCCTCTGGTTAAACCGGTAGGGGACTAACAATGGTCTAATAACTGGTCACTGAGGTACGCCACGACTGACATCCTCCCAGCCAGATACATAGCCCCTCTTTAGTTCCTATCAGTAATCCAGTTTTCAATCCATTTCGCTACTGGACCAGCCATTCAGTAAACCCTCACCTGAGCTGAAAGGTATTCTATGTGGTACCTTAACAAATATCTTCTGAAAGTCCAGGTATACTATATCCACAGCATTTCCCCCATCCACTCAATCAGAAATGATTCATAAACTTAAATAAATTAAATAAAAAGGAGTTCATTGAACTCCAATAAAGTTGTAAAACGTAACCCTCCCTTTCATAAATCCATAGTGACTACCTTCAATTCGTTCACATTTATCCAAATGGTTCTCCATCTGATCCCAAATTAACTTGTCTGAAATCTTCCACACAATTAGAGTTAAACTCTCTGGATTCTTCTCTGGGTTCTTTATGTAAAAGGTGTTACGTTTTCTACTCTCGAATTCTCTAGTACATTCCCTGACTCGAATGAGCTGTTAAAGGTACGGCCGAAAATCATGCTTATCCACTCTGCGAACATCACGTTTATCTTCTCTGTTAACATCACATTCATCCACTCTGTTAAAATCACATTTATCCGCTCGGTTAATATCACGTTTATCCACCCCGTGAACATTACATTTATCTGCAATGTTAACATCATGCTTATCCACTCTGCTGGCATCATGTTTATCCACTCTGTTAACATCACGTTTATCCATTCTGTTAACATCACATTTATCTGCTCTGATAACATCATGTTTATCTGTTCTGTTATCATCACGTTTATCCACACTGTTAACATCACATTTATCCACTGTTACCATCACGTTTATCTGCTCTGTTAACATCACGTTTATCCGTTCTGATAACATCACATTTATCCACTCTGTTAACATCACATTTATCCACTCTATTAACATCACATTTATCCGTTCTGATAACATCACATTTATCCGTTCTGATAACATCACATTTATCCTCTCTGTTAACATCACATTTAGCCGCTCTGTTAACATCATGTTTATCCGCTCCGATAACATCACATTTATCCGCTCTGTTAACATCACGTTTATCCACTCTGTTAACATATTGTTTATCTGCTCTGTTAACATCACGTTTATCCACTCTGTTAACCTCGCACTAATCTGCTCTGTTAACATCGCATTGATCCTCTCTGTTGACATCACATTTATCCGCTCTGTTAACCTCACACTAATCCGCTCTGTTAACATCACATTTATCCTCTCTGTTGACATGTTTATCCACTCTGTTAACATCACGTTTATCCACTCTGTTAACATCACGTTTATCCGCTCTGTGAAAATCACACTAATCCGCTCTGTTAACCTCACACTAATCCGCTCTGTTAACATCACACTTATCCCTTCTTAACTTCACACTAATCCGCTCTGTTAACATTGCATTTATCATCTCTGTTGACATCATGTTTACCCACTCTGTTCCCGTCACGTTTATCCACTCTGCGAACATCACATTTATCTGCTCTGTTAACATCACTCTTATCCGCTCTGTTACCATCACATTTATCTGCTGTTAACATCACATTTATCCACTCTGATTTTCTGAATATCATGTTTATCTGCTCTGTTAACATCATGTTTATCTACTCAATTAACATCATGTTTATCCGCTCTGTTAACATCACACTTATCTGCTTTGTTAACATGAAGTTTTTCTGCTGTGATAACATCACATTTATCCATTCTGATAACATTACATTTATCTGCTCTGTTAACATCACGTTTATCCGTTCTGATAACATCACATTTATCCGTTCTGATAACATCACATTTATCCTCTCTGTTAACATCACATTTATCCGCTCTGTTAACATCATGTTTATCCGCTCCAATAACATCACATTCATCTGCTCTGTTAACATCACGTTTATCCACTCTGTTAACATATTGTTTATCTGCTCTGTTAACATCACGTTTATCCACTCTGTTAACCTCGCACTAATCTGCTCTGTTAACATCGCATTGATCCTCTCTGTTGACATCACATTTATCCGGTCTGTTAACCTCACACTAATCCGCTCTGTTAACATCACATTTATCCTCTCTGTTGACATGTTTATCCACTCTGTTAACATCACGTTTATCCGCTCTGTGAACATCACACTAATCCGCTCTGTTAACCTCACACTCATCCGCTCTGTTGACACGTTTATCCACTCTGTTAACATCACGTTTATCCACTGTTAACATCACGTTTATCCGCTCGGTGAACATCACACTAATCCGCTCTGTTAACCTCACACTAATCTGCTCTGTTAACGTCACACTTATCCTTTCTTAACTTCACACTAATCCGCTCTGTTAACATTGCATTTATCCTCTCTGTTGACATCACGTTTATCCACTCTGACATCATGTTTACCCACTCTGTTCACATCACGTTTATCCACTCTGCTAACATCACATTTATCCGCTCTGTTAACATCACTCTTATCCGCTTTGTTACCATCACATTTATCTGCTGTTAACATCACATTTATCCACTCTGATTTTCTGAATATCATGTTTATCTGCTCTGTTAACATCATGTTTATCCACTCGATAAACATCATGTTTATCCGCTCTGTTAACATCACACTTATCTGCTTTGTTAACATGAAGTTTTTTGCTGTGTTAACATCACGTTTATCCATTCTGATAACATCACGTTTATCCATTCTGATAACATCACATTTATCCATTCTGATAACATCACATTTATCTGCTCTGTTAACATCATGTTTATCCGTTCTGATAACATCACATTTATCCACTCTGATAACATCACATTTATCCACTCTGTTAACATCACATTTATCCATTCTGCTAACATCACATTTAGCCGCTCTGTTAACATCAAGTTTATCCGTTCTGATAACATCTCATTTATCCACTCTGTTAACATCACATTTATCCGCTCTGTTAACATCACATTTATCCACTCTGTTAACATCACATTTATCCACTCTGTTAACCTCACACTAATCTGCTCTGTTAACATCACATTGATCCTCTCTGTTGACATCATGTTTATCCACTCTGTTAACATCACGTTTATCCGCTCTGTGAACATCACACTTATCTGCTCTGTTAACATGAAGTTTTTTCTGCTGTGTTAACATCACGTTTATCCATTCTGATAACATCACATTTATCCACTCTGTTAACATCACATTTATGCACTCTGTTAACATCACATTTATGCACTCTGTTAACATCATCTTTATCTATTCTGTTAACATCACACTTATCTGCTCTGTTAACCTCACACTAATCCGCTCTGATAACATTGCCTTTATCCTCTCTGTTGACATCATGTTTATCCACTCTGTTAACATCATGTTTATCCACGCTGTTGACATCATGTTGACCCGCTCTGTTCACATCACGTTTATCCACTCTGCGAACATCACATTTATCTGCTGTTAACATCACATTTATCCACTCTGATAATATCATGTTTATCTGCTCTGTTAACATCACATTTATCCACTGTGATAATATCATGTTTATCTGCTCTATTAACATCACGTTTATCCATTCTGATAACATCACATTTATCCATTCTGATAACATCACATTTATCCATTCTGATAACATCACATTTATCCACTCTGTTAACATCACATTTATGCGCTCGGTTAACATCATGCTTATCCAGTCTGTGAACATCATCTTTATCTATTCTGTTAACATCACATTTATTCGCTCTGTTGACATAATGTTATCCATTCTGTTAACATCACGTTTATCTGCTCTCTTGACATCACGTTTATCTGCTCTGTTAACATCACGTTTATCTGCTCTGTTAACATCACGTTTATCTGCTCTGTTAACATCACATTTATCCACTCTGTTAACATCACATTTATCCACTCTGTTAACATCACATTTATCTGCTCTGTTAACATCACGTTTATCCACTCTGTTAACATCACATTTATCCGCTCTGTTAACATCACATTTATCCACTCTGCTAACATGACGTTTATCTAATCTGTTAACCTCACACTAATCTGCTCTGTTAACATCGCATTGATCCTCTCTGTTGACATCATGTTTATCCACTCTATTAACATCACGATTATCCGCTCTGTTAACCTCGCACTAATCCGCTCTGTTAACATCGCATTTCTACTCTCTGTTGACATGTTTATCCACTCTGTTAACATGACGTTTATCTGCTCTGTTAACCTCACACTAATCTGCTCTGTTGACATCATGTTTATCCACTCTGTGAACATCACGTTTATCCGCTCTCTTAACCTCACACTAATCTGCTCTGTTAACCTCACACTTATCCGCTCTGTTAACCTCATACTTATCCGCTCTGTTAACCTCACACTAATCCGCTCTGTTAACATCGCATTTCTACTCTCTGTTGACATGTTTATCCACTCTGTTAACATGACGTTTATCTGCTCTGTTAACATCGCATTGATCCTCTCTGTTGACATCATGTTTATCCACTCTGTGAACATCACGTTTATCCGCTCTCTTAACCTCACACTAATCTGCTCTGTTAACCTCACACTTATCCGCTCCCTTAACCTCACACTTATCTGCTCTGTTAACCTCACACTAATCTGCTCTGTTAACATCGCATTTATCCACTCTGTTGACATCACGTTTATCCACTCTGTTGACATCACGTTTATCCACTCTGTTGACATCACGTTTATCCACTCTGTTGACATCACGTTTATCCACTCTGTTGACATCACGTTTATCCACTCTGTTGACATCACGTTTATCCACTCTGTTGACATCACGTTTATCCACTCTGTTGACATCACGTTTATCCGCTCTGTGAACATCACACTAATCCGCTCTGTTAACCTCACACTCATCCGCTCTGTTGACACGTTTATCCACTCTGTTAACATCACGTTTATCCACTGTTAACATCACGTTTATCCGCTCGGTGAACATCACACTAATCCGCTCTGTTAACCTCACACTAATCTGCTCTGTTAACGTCACACTTATCCTTTCTTAACTTCACACTAATCCGCTCTGTTAACATTGCATTTATCCTCTCTGTTGACATCACGTTTATCCACTCTGACATCATGTTTACCCACTCTGTTCACATCACGTTTATCCACTCTGCTAACATCACATTTATCCGCTCTGTTAACATCACTCTTATCCGCTTTGTTACCATCACATTTATCTGCTGTTAACATCACATTTATCCACTCTGATTTTCTGAATATCATGTTTATCTGCTCTGTTAACATCATGTTTATCCACTCGATAAACATCATGTTTATCCGCTCTGTTAACATCACACTTATCTGCTTTGTTAACATGAAGTTTTTTGCTGTGTTAACATCGCGTTTATCCATTCTGATAACATCACGTTTATCCATTCTGATAACATCACATTTATCCATTCTGATAACATCACATTTATCCGCTCTGTTAACATCATGTTTATCCGTTCTGATAACATCACATTTATCCACTCTGATAACATCACATTTATCCACTCTGTTAACATCACATTTATCCATTCTGCTAACATCACATTTAGCCGCTCTGTTAACATCAAGTTTATCCGTTCTGATAACATCTCATTTATCCACTCTGTTAACATCACATTTATCCGCTCTGTTAACATCACATTTATCCACTCTGTTAACATCACATTTATCCACTCTGTTAACATCACATTTATCCACTCTGTTAACCTCACACTAATCTGCTCTGTTAACATCGCATTGATCCTCTCTGTTGACATCATGTTTATCCACTCTGTTAACATCACGTTTATCCGCTCTGTGAACATCACACTTATCTGCTCTGTTAACATGAAGTTTTTCTGCTGTGTTAACATCACGTTTATCCATTCTGATAACATCACATTTATCCACTCTGTTAACATCACATTTATGCACTCTGTTAACATCACATTTATGCACTCTGTTAACATCATCTTTATCTATTCTGTTAACATCACGCTTATCTGCTCTGTTAACCTCACACTAATCCGCTCTGATGACATTGCCTTTATCCTCTCTGTTGACATCATGTTTATCCACTCTGTTAACATCATGTTTATCCACGCTGTTGACATCTTGTTGACCCGCTCTGTTCACATCACGTTTATCCACTCTGCGAACATCACATTTATCCGCTCTGTTACCATCACATTTATCTGCTGTTAACATCACATTTATCCACTCTGATAATATCATGTTTATCTGCTCTGTTAACATCACATTTATCCACTGTGATAATATCATGTTTATCTGCTCTATTAACATCACGTTTATCCATTCTGATAACATCACATTTATCCATTCTGATAACATCACATTTATCCATTCTGATAACATCACATTTATCCACTCTTTTAACATCACATTTATGCGCTCGGTTAAAATCATGCTTATCCAGTCGGTGAACATCATCTTTATCTATTCTGTTAACATCACATTTATTCGCTCTGTTGACATAATGTTATCCATTCTGTAAACATCACGTTTATCCGCTCTCTTGACATCACGTTTATCTGCTCTGTTAACATCACGTTTATCTGCTCTGTTAACATCACATTTATCCACTCTGTTAACATCACGTGTGTCTGCTCTGTTAACATCACATTTATCCGCTCTGTTGACATTACGTTTATCCACTCTGTTAACATCACATTTATCTGCTCTGTTAACATCACGTTTATCCACTCTGTTAACATCACATTTATCCGCTCTGTTAACATCGCATTTATCCACTCTGCTAACATGACGTTTATCTACTCTGTTAACCTCACACTAATCTGCTCTGTTAACATCGCATTGATCCTCTCTGTTGACATCATGTTTATCCACTCTGTTAACATCACGATTATCCGCTCTGTTAACCTCACACTAATCCGCTCTGTTAACATCGCATTTCTACTCTCTGTTGACATGTTTATCCACTCTGTTAACATGATGTTTATCTGCTCTGTTAACCTCACACTAATCTGCTCTGTTAACATCACATTGATCCTCTCTGTTGACATCATGTTTATCCACTCTGTGAACATCACGTTTATCCGCTCTCTTAACCTCACACTAATCTGCTCTGTTAACCTCACACTTATCCGCTCTGTTAACCTCACACTTATCCGCTCTGTTAACCTCACACTAATCCGCTCTGTTAACATCGCATTTCTACTCTCTGTTGACATGTTTATCCACTCTGTTAACATGACGTTTATCTGCTCTGTTAACATCGCATTGATCCTCTCTGTTGACATCATGTTTATCCTCTCTGTTGACATCATGTTTATCCACTCTGTGAACATCACGTTTATCCGCTCTCTTAACCTCACACTAATCTGCTCTGTTAACCTCACACTTATCCGCTCCCTTAACCTCACACTTATCTGCTCTGTTAACCTCACACTAATCTGCTCTGTTAACATCGCATTTATCCACTCTGTTGACATCACGTTTATCCACTCTGTTGACATCACGTTTATCCACTCTGTTGACATCACGTTTATCCACTCTGTTGACATCACGTTTATCCACTCTGTTGACATCACGTTTATCCACTCTGTTGACATCACGTTTATCCACTCTGTTGACATCACGTTTATCCACTCTGTTGACATCACGTTTATCCACTCTGTTGACATCACGTTTATCCACTCTGTTGACATCACGTTTATCCACTCTGTTGACATCACGTTTATCCACTCTGTTGACATCACGTTTATCCACTCTGTTGACATCACGTTTATCCACTCTGTTGACATCACGTTTATCCACTCTGTTGACATCACGTTTATCCACTCTGTTGACATCACGTTTATCCACTCTGTTGACATCACGTTTATCCACTCTGTTGACATCACGTTTATCCACTCTGTTGACATCACGTTTATCCACTCTGTTGACATCACGTTTATCCACTCTGTTAACATCGCGTTTATCCACTCTGTAAACATCGCATTTATCCTCTCTGTTGACATCGCGTTTATCCACTCTGTTAACCTCACACTAATCCGCTCTGTTAACATTGTATTTATTCTCTCTGTTGACATTGCGTTTATCCACTCTGTTGACATCGCATTTATCCTCTCTGTTGACATCACGTTTATCCACTCTGTTGACATCACGTTTATCCACTCTGTTGACATCACATTTATCCACTCTGTTAACATCACGTTTATCCACTCTGTAAACATCGCATTTATCCTCTCTGTTGACATCGCGTTTATCCACTCTGTTAACCTCACACTAATCCACTCTGTTAACATTGCATTTATTCTCTCTGTTGACATCATGTTTATCCACTCTGATAACATCACATTTATCCACTCTGCCATCTCTTTCATTACTCTTGGAGGTATGTTATCTGTCTCTTGAGCTTTATCTTCTCTTAGCTTTCTTCGCTGCTTCTCTATTTCATCTGCTCTCACCTGGATCACAAAAAGCCCCTCCTCACCTTCTTGATATATACACTCAGCTATTGGCATTTCACCTGACTTTTGTTGCATAAATTTTTAAAGAAATATTACGGTTTAATAAGCCTGCCATCTCATTTTTATCACTCTTCATAACTAAAGGCATCGCTAAGGATACCCATACAGAGCTTGAGCCATTCCTATCTCCATCAGCTGCCCATCATAGCTCAGCCCTTCCCTTTTGCTAAATGTGAACTAATTCAAGGCATCACCAACATCAGGTTCAGGTCAGGTCAGGTCAGGCTTTAGTCAGGTCAGGTTCGATCTGTGACCTGCTACAGGTACCATGTAAACCTGTACTAACCTGTTCCATGGTCGGGTTGTCGGCGACTAAACCGTCTCCCCCACCAGGTTTTCTGGTGAGGAGGGTGTTTGGATATGGACACCCAGCAGGAGTAAAAACAAAACCTGTCAAAGGGCGGAGGAGCTCCTTGTGAGCCAACGGCCATCCATATCTAGTGCCCAACTGTGTCTGCGGACGTCCTCCTGCAGTTGGGTTACTTCTTATTAGGAGGTTGGTGGCAGGATTTGCACTCCGGCCACCGTAAAACCCTTCATTCCGCAAAACGCAAAAACGCAAAACAATCTGAAAACCCAGGAGGGAGTACCTCCTGTGCAGCTTACCTTCGCAGGGCAGCTCACCGGATGACGGGATTGGGGCAAAGCCTTCGGGACCCCCAATCTTTGATGATAGGAGGGAAACCACGGGGTAACATCCCTGGGTCAGATTGCGGGAGAGTGTGTCGGAGTGGTGCTGAGGTGTCGTCCACCAGACGGCGGTCCCTTGGGTTAACCTGAGGCGGTCCCTTCGGGTGGGTGCCTGGAATGTCCCATCCCTAAGAGAGGATGATCACCTGTCTCTGTTATCATCTGAGCTCAAGCGTTTGGACATCGGTATTGCAGCTCTCTCTGAGGTTCGGAGACCGGATTGCGGCGAGATAATGGTGGGTGGTTACACCTACTATTGGTCTGGTCGCTCTGATGGTTACCATACCCAAGGAGTTGCTGTAGCTGTGTCCAATAAGCTGACCCCAATGATAATTGAGGTAACACCGGTCAACGAGCGTATTATGAGATTAAGGATTCGTCACTCCTTAGGTGTCATTTCCCTGGTCTCTGTTTATGCTCCGACTGAGGCGAGTGATCTCACCGTGAAGGATGCATTCTACGCCACACTCGAGTCTGTGGTTGATCAGTGCCCCAGACGAGATACACTACTAGTCTTGGGGGATTTCAATGCATCGACTGGAACTGATAGGGATGGTTATGAGGTATGTATTGGTCCCCATGGGTCAGGAACTATGAACCAGAATAGCACTAAGTTCCTTGACTTTGCAAGAAGTCATGGACTTAGGGTGGTTGGTTCATGGTTTCAGCACCCACAAGCTCATCGCTGGACTTTGTATTCCAACGCTGGCGGTGTGGCAAAGGAGATTGACCATGTCCTCATTGACGGTCGTTGGAGGATGATCCAGAACTGCAGGGTCTACCGGAGTGCTCAGTTCCTCAATACTGACCACAGGCTTGTTGTAGCAACTCTAAAGCTGCACCTTAAATCCTGGAGAATGGTACCATCCCAGCCTAGGCTGGATGTTGCCAAGCTCAGGGATGAGAGAGTAGCTGAGGAGTTTGCGAACAGGCTGAGTGGACACTTGGGGGGTCTGGGTGCTTTGGGGGTCCTGAAGAGTTGTGGAGCGCCTTCAAGACCACCGTCCTTGATGTTGCCGGTGGATGCCTTGGAGCTCACCGCAGGGCAAAGAAGAATTTTGTCTCTCAAGGGACACTGGATACCATTGACCAGAGTCGCAGGGCCAGGCTGAATGGCAGAGCTGAGCTGTTCAGGGAGCTGAGGTGTAAAACTGTACGTGCACTGAGGGTGGACAAGGAGGCCTATGTGCGAGGAATCTGTGAGGGGGTAGAGCATCACCTGTGGACAGGTGATTCTCGTCCCGCTTACAGGGGAATTCGCGCATTACGTTCATCCAAGCCCATCCCTCGGAGCACTGCAGTTCGAGCAGAGAGTGGTAGGCTCTTGACAGAAGAGTCCGAAGTGAAGGCCCGCTGGTCCGGTTACTTTGAGCGGTTGTACCAGGCTGATCCCCCAGCTGTCGAGTTGGACGTCAAGGGTGTTACAATCCCTGTTGCTGACCCTCGAATCAACTGTGGTCCACCATCGCTTGTGGAAACACGGGCTGCGGTGAACCAGTTGAAACGGGGCAAAGCTCCAGGGATCTGTGGCATCCATGCTGAACTTCTCAAGGCTGGTGGAAATGCTGCACTCGTGTCGTTGCATGCAGTTTTGTGCTCTGCCTGGAACACAGGCATCATCCCAACTGACTGGAAGAGGGGCCTTGTTGTCCCTCTCTGGAAAGGGAAGGGTGATCGCCAAGACTGCAACAACTACCGAGGGGTGACGCTGCTCTCATTGCCGGGCAAGGTCTTTGCTCGGATAATTCTTGATAGGGTTCGCCACCATCTGCTTGAGCACCAGCGTCCAGAGCAGTTAGGCTTTACACCAAAGAGGTCAACGATTGACCGTATCCTTGCACTTCGTGTCCTCACCGAACGCAGACGAGAGTTTCGGCAGGGGCTGCTTGCAGCCTATGTTGATCTCTGTAAAGCGTTCGATTCAGTGAATCGGGATGTCCTCTGGAGGATTCTTGGTCTTCGTGGGGTGCCACCAAAACTGATCGATCTGATGTCTGAACTCTACTCTGGTACTGCGAGTGCTGTGAAGTGTGGTGGTACCATCTCTGACTTATTTCCAGTTGTTACTGGAGTTCGTCAGGGATGTGTACTTGCCCCCACACTTTTCCGCACTTGTATGGACTGGATTTTAGGGAGGATGTCGGAGAGATCAAGTTGCGGTGCATCGTTTGGCAATGTCAAGATCTCGGACCTTGATTTTGCAGATGATGCAGTCATCTTTGCGGAGACTTTAGACATCCTCTTGGGGGCCCTCGAGGTGCTGAATGAGGAGTCGGAGCCGTTGGGATTACGAGTTTCTTGGGTCAAAACGAAGATCCAGGCTTTCGGTGACATCTTGGATGCTGCTGTCCTGTCTGTGTCTGTTTGTGGTGAGGATGTTGAGGTCGTGGAGAGATTCACTTACCTTGGCAGTGATATTCATGTCTCTGCTGGCTGCGAGTCAGAGGTAAATAGACGTCTGGGTCGGGCCTGGGGAGTCATGGATTCACTGGATCATGGGGTGTGGCACTGCCGGTACCTGTGCGGGAGGACGAAAGTCCGAGTCTTCAGGTCCTTGGTACTTCCAGTCTTGCTCTATGGGTGTGAGACTTGGACTCTGACCAAGGATCTGAGACGGAGACTTAATTCCTTTGGTACCAGGTCTCTTCGGAGAATCCTTGGCTATCGCTGGTCGGATTTTGTGTCCAACGAGCGGTTGCTGAGAGAGACTCGGATGAGATTTGTCACCTGCATAGTCCGTGAGCGTCAGTTGCGGCTGTATGGACATGTGGCTCGTTTTCCTGACGCTGATCCTGCTCACCAGATTCTCTCAGCGAGGGAGTCTCATGAGTGGAGGAGGCCAGTGGGCCGACCACGTGCCTCATGGTTGCAGCAGGTTGACCATCTCAAGGAGATGGGGATGGGCCTGGCATCTGCCTGGGGGATGGCCAGACGGAGGCCCCTGGAGTACCGGCGGAAAGTGGACACAGCGACGCGCTGTTCTGGCACATGCTCCCATACCTGACACTGACCTGACCAACATCTCTCTGGCTATTGACAGAGAGCTGCCTCCGCACTGGTCTGGCAGTTTAACCAAGCTGACTAGCAGGGTATGCAAGTCACCCTCTTATGTCAAGATTGTTCTCTCATTTACACCTCTCCTGATATTAATACTGCTTGGGAATCCTTCCTCTCAAGCTTGCTGTACCTTATTTACAAATTTATAGCTCTCGTCTCCAGTTACCGTACCCATCCTCTCGTTCCTGGTGCATAGAATCCTTTGGTGAGGTAGTTACCTTTCAAAGAACTTGCCTTCGCTTCCTGGAAAGCAAATCTGACCAAAGGCAACCTCAGATCACTCCATAAAGCCCAAAACAAGTGTGTCCACTCTCAGGAAACAACATCTGGCCAACATCAATGCTGAACTCTCAAACCTGTCTCCTCCTTTTATGACCTGGTGGGACCTTATCAGGTCTATCTCTGGTGTATACTTTCCCTCCATCCCTTCAAATCACACCACAGCTGACTGCTTGTGAGAAGGTTCAACTCTGTGTTTGCTTCCAAATATTGTGTACCCATCCACTCACTCCATACACCAACCCTTCCCTCTCATACCCAACTGCTCCAGGATACTGTCTTTCTCACTTGAGAAGGTGGAGAGGTTTCTGGCAAACCTGGACACGACTCTGCAACAAGCCCAGACGGCATCAGTGCATGTGTCCGAAAAACCTGCTCTGCAGTTCTTGCTCATCCTCGTTCCACTATGTTCACTCGATCTATCTCTCTGGGTCAGTTTCCGTTTATCTGAGGTTAGCCAACATCACAGCAGTGCACAAAAATGGTGGAAAAATGGACGCTCTTAACTCTAGGCCTATTAACTTGCTTCCTGCATGATCTTGCTTATAATGTGCAAGTTCCTGCAAATTATAAGCAAGATCATGGAATCGATTGCAGTTGCCACCAAATCCTTCCTATTCTCAAATGGACTGAGCTCACATCATCAGTTAGGCCTGGTGTTGGCTTATTGGTTTGGGTGGCTGGCTTGGAATCTTAGGGTCCTGAATTTGAGCCCTGTTGGCTGTTGAATTAACACCAGGTGGGGTTGACTCAGCCTGTCATCCTTCCGAGGTCGGCAAAATGAGTACCAGTGTACTGGTAGAGGGGCACAGCATCAGCGGCATAATCGCGCCCCAACAAAATGATAGCTACCTTGCAGCCAAGCTGCCATACGCAAGAAGAAGAAGAATAAATTATCAGTTCTGTTTCAGACCCAGTCATTCTACCTGAGACATGCTGCTTCTACTCTTCCAAAAATGGATAGAAGCCCTCAATCTCAAACCTGAGAAGGCCGTCTTTCTGGACATTTCTCCAGCATTTTAAAAAGTCTGGTACCCCACCATGATCTCCAAAGTCTCTGCTTATGGCATCCAAGGCCACCTCCTATAATGGATCACTGACTTCCTACACCCCATATTCAGCGTGTCGCTCTTCACGGGATCCTCTTGTATCCTCTCCCTGTCAAGGCTGGTGTGCAGTGATTGTGTCTTTGGCCCAGTCTTGTTCCTCGTCTTCATCAATGATCTCTCTGATTCTCTGGAAATTCTGGCTTAATTCTTTCATAATGATTCCACCCTCTACTGTATCATATCTCATCCTTCAAACAGGAAGGCAGCAGCCTCTTCCCTCTCTAGTATACCCTGATGAATCAGCAGCTGGTCCAGCACTTGAAATATGCCTTTCAACCCCAATAAATCCCACACACTCACCCTGTTTTTCCAAAAGGACTGTCTGACAAAACCTCACGTCTACTTCCAAAGCAAACCACTTGAATAGGTTAAGTCACTCAATCTTTTGGGCTTCACGAACAGCCAGGTCTTTCTTAGGCCAACTATATTTCCAAGATGGCCTCCAAATGTCCCTGTATTATTCCGCAAAGGGCTCACCCTTGTATTTATCTGTTCTTTATCCCTTATGTACTTGAATAATACCTTGTTATTATGTTTAATATTCTTGGCCATATCCTTCTCATATTCCCTTTTGGCTTGCTGAGTTATTTTCTTAACGAGTCTCTGTTTACTCCACTCCTGTCATTTTGTACCTGATAAATTCCTTCTGTGTATCCTTAATAGTACTTTTATCCCTGCTCAATCATCCTGGTCTCTTTCTGCCTCTGGCTTTACACCGTATCGGAATATACTTACTCTGGACACTGCACATTTGCTCCTTAAGGGTTTTCCATTTATCTGATACCGATTGCTCGCTTGATGCTTTGTTCCAATTAAGAAGACTCAACTCTCTTCTCATCTGCTCAAAGTTTGCTTTCTTAAAATCCAATAGCCTTAGTCTGCATTCCTGAGCTCTAACTCTTCGCAGAATCCTTGCACATACCGTGTTATGTTCACTAATTGTCCCTTAACGCTGTCCTCCATCCAATTTATCCAGACATTGCATGCCTCTACCAATGCCATTATAGTGTATGTAAAAGTGCACTTTCTGCTAATGTCCTTGTCCTGGGTATGATTTATGCACCAGCTCTTCCATGAGCCTTAGAAACCCAAAAATATAAATGTACGGTACTCCAACCTTCAATCAACAAGTGCAATTGGCAAACAGACATTGGAGTAGGTTTTGGTGTGGGTCTTAATTAATTTGCCACATTCTTATTATCTAAATTTAATAACCCCATCCTGTCAATGAAATAATGAACTGCTCATGATTAACTTTATAAACTTGCACAGTTTCAGTTTGGAAGTTTGAGTTATGATTACCAGGGCTTGGATTTGAAGAGCTGCAAAATATAAAGGCAATGGTACATCAGTCTGATCCCTTCTTTGCTGTCACTCAAGGATTAAATTTGCAAATATCGTCAGAAATTACTGATATGTGGATTGACATTCACTCAAAAATAGGGAAGTGCAGCCACATCTGCAATGAGAGTGAGGGTGTGATCGTCTCTCACACAAATGGCAAGCATGCGCTGCGTGGTTTTTTTTTACTGAGGCCATGTGAGGCCTCATAAATAACCTACAGGACCTTCTGAGCCTCAAGCTGGTTTGTCCATCCTGATGTGTTACTGTTGTTGAGGAAGTCATTGACAACTTGGGTGTGTGCTCCGACTCGAGACCTTACGACAAATGCAGAGTGCAAGTCAGACGTTCCGTATGCACAATGTAAACATTCCTTGAATTGCATCACTCGGTCCAACACTCTCTTACCTCACTCCCGCATCTGTCTTGATAAAACACCAATCAAATGTGTAGGCCTTGGAGGGTAGGTCTTTCCTCTGATGATCTTTTCCTCTCGGCATTTGAAGTTGGTTTTCTTTGCTCTGGAGTGTTGCCTCCATGTCACGTACATTCACTCCTGAAAAATAGGAAAGTGGAGCCACATCTACAATGAGAGTGAGGGTGTGATTATCTCTAACACAAACCTGAGTGTCAGTGTGACAAAAACCAAAAAATAAAACGAGTAAAGCAGCAGGAGCATGTAGTAATCAAGTGAAGCAATCTGTAAGTTTTATCCACTTCAAGCATGTTGTTCTCCAGTTATTCTAAGGTGCAAATGTCCAGGGATGTTCAGATCCAAGTGTGCCCGAGCCAAGCAAGAGCTGGAGCCTCTTCAAATAAATAACGTGAAAGTCCAATGGCAGAATGAATATGTGAAGGAACGTGTGATGATGATGAACAATCAAACAAGTAGTTGCCTTGCTTTGCTGGATGTCCAAAAGTGCTTCATTAATTTCCTCAACAGCTACAAACATGACGTTCTCCCATCGTGTTAAAAAATATGTGCATGTCTGTGCCCTTTTACCCCAGACACTGCATGCACCTTTGATCCAGATAACTTTGGCTGGACTTTACCAGTTGGAGGGTTTGTCTGCACCGTTTCTGCACAGCATGCACCAGAGTGGCTGAAAGGTGCCCAGAGGGCTGTTTCTCCTGTCATTGGGGATAGCAAAGGAGGTAACGATGGCTGACCTCACAGTGCCCTTTCAAACAACATCACATGTTTACAATGTTCGTGCACAAGAACATGTGAAACAGACAATCTGAGTTAATCTTCACTCTTAGTAATGATTATAACAAACTGAGTGCAAGAACTAGTGAGCTATTCACCTGTGCATGCCTTGTCTTGTCAGTGTTTGCAATACTATTTTGAAAACGTCACAAACATACTTTTCATTGGTGAAACATAAACGATGCATGCTCTGCGATCACAATTATCTCCAGTGGATTAGCACTTGATCCAACAGATTTTGGGCAGAAAGAGAATGACGGTATTCGATCACCTTTTAAGCTTGTGTTGTACTTAGGCAAACTTAGTTAGGTATGACTCTCTTGGAGCAATATTACAACTCCCCCCGAGGAGATGGTAGCTTCAGGAATACCTGCAAGTTGTTTCTGGTCATCGAGATCAGTTGTTTTTGGATGTGAATCAGGGCAATTCTGTTTGATTCAAAGATAATTGTTTGGATGGACAATAATCTGACAATATCCAGGAAATTCAGTCAGATAAGGTGGAAAAAGTCTGCACTGAAAATAATTTCCCTTCAACTCTCAAAGTGTAAGTTTTCTTCAAATGAAAAGTTGGATTTCTGAAGATTTTTTTTTGAACTGATATTGATGCCAACACTCCACTTTACCCTCTCTCTACTTATGGAATATCAACACACACACACACACACACACACACACACACACACACACACACACACACACACACACACACACACACACACACACACACACACACACACACACACACACACACACACACACACACCCTATAGAAAGTCGACACCCCCTTCAAAATTTTCATCTTTTGTTACCTTATAGCCTGGAATTCAATTGAATTTAATAAGTCTTTTCCCACCTGTATTTACACACTGTAACCCACAACATCCAAGAGAAAAATAATTCTACAAATTTCAGAAAAGTAATTAAAAGTATAAAACTAGAATATCTTGGTTGGAGAAGTGTCCACCTCCCTTATCATAGGAATTGTAAATTAGCTCAGGTGTCTATACTGGAATCACCTTCAAAATCACACACCAAGTTAATTCACCTCCACCTGTGTGACGTTGTAGTGATTCTGATTATTTCAGAATAAAATCTTCTGTTCCTGTAGGTTTCCTCTGCTGAGTCGTGCATTTCACAACAAAGACTCAACCATGACAACCAAGGAGCTTTCAAAAGACCTCCAGGATAAAGTTGTGGAAAGTCACAGATCAGGGGATGGGTATAAAAATATTTCAAAGGCTTTGAATATCCCTTGGAGCACAGTCAAGACGATCATTAAGAAGTGGAAGGTGTATGGTACGACCAAGACCCTGCCTTGATTAGGGCGTCCCTCCAAACTGGATAACCAAGCAAGGAGGAGGCTGATCAGAGAGGCCACCAAAAGGCCAATGGAAACTTTGAAAGAGCTACAGGCCTTTATGGCAAAGATTGGTGACTGGGTGTATGTGACAACAATATCCCAAGCACTCCACAAATCTAGCCTGTATGGTAGGGTGGCAAGAAGGAAGGCAATTCAAAAAAATCTCCCCTTGAGTCCCGTTTGAGGTATGCAAAAACAACACTGGAGATTCTGATGGCATGTGGAAAAAAGTTTTGCGGTCTGTGAAAACCACAAAGAACTTCTTGGCCGAAATGCAAAACGTTACATTTTGCGCAAACACAACACAGCACATCACCAAAAGAACACCATCCCTACTGTGAAGCATGGTGTTGGTAGTATCATGTTATGGGGATGTTTCTCATCAGTAGGAACTGGGGCATGTGTCAGGATAGAAGGGAAAATGGATGAAGCAAAATACAGAAAAATCCTGGAGGAAAACCTGCTGTCCTCTGCAAGAAAGCTGAAATTGGGACGGAAGTTCACCTTTCAGCATGACAACAACCCGAAGCACACAGCGAAAGCTACATTGGAGTGGTTTAGGAACAAAAATATAAATGCCCTTGAGTGGCCCAGTCAGAGTCCTGACCTAAATCCAATCGAAAATCTGTGGCATGACTTGAAGATTGCTGTCCATCAACACTCCCCATGCAACTTCACTGAGCTTGAACTGTTTTGTACAGAAGAATGGGAAAATAATGCCCAATCCAGGTGTGTAAAGTTGGTGGAGACCAATCCCAACAGCTGTAATTGCTGTCAAAGGTGCTTCCACCAGGTATTAACTCAGGGGATGGACACTTATCAAACCAAAATATTCTAGTTTTGTATTTTTCATTAATTTTCTGAAATTTGAATAATTTCTTTTTCACTTGGAAGTTGTGGTTTACGATGTGCAAATAAAGGTGGGAAAAGTCTGATTTGTTCAAATTTAATTCCAAGCTATAAGGCAACAAAAGGTGAAAAATTTGAAAGGGGTTGTAGACTTTCTCTCGGCATGATTATATATATATATATATATATATATATATATATATATATATATATATATATATATATATATATATATATATATGTATATATGTATATATATATATATATATATATATATATATATATATATATATATATATATATATATATATATATATATATATATATATATATATATATATATATATATATATATATATATATATATATATATATATATATATATATATATATATATATATATATATATATGTATATATATATATATATATATGTGTATATATATATATATGTGTATATATATATATATATATATATTGTTGCGAATTCGCACGTGCCGGCGTGCGAATGGCCATGTAACTCGAATCGCGGCACGTCGCCCACTGGACGGACAATTCAGTCGTGACCCTCTATGAACAACGCCGGGAGCTAGTCACGGGTGGGGGTCTAACCTCACCACGATCGTGCCAATTGCCCACCCGTGCAGGGTGGGGATTATACGTTCGTTATTATATTATTGCCAAATGATGCCACTATTATAATTGTTGTTATTATTATTATTAGGATTAATTAATGTATGGTTTCTTACAATGTTATGATAAGCCCATGCTCACGTAGTGAAAGGTGTGGTTAAGCAATCGGTTGCGTACGTGCATTTTGTTATTCCCTTTTCTCTGTAACCGCTTGTCGAATTGACACAAATTTTTCACCAGAGATTGAAACTTGGCTCCTGTCCTGTGGGGGATAAGTGTGATAAAAAAAAATGATGTCATCGGTGCCTTCGCTATGATGTCATAATTGCATACATAGAACACTACATGCAGTTAATATGAAAATGTTTGAGGGTCATCAAGGGATAAATCGGTCAACAGAAAAAAAAAAAAAACTTGCGTCATTGGTCACATTGTTCAGCAGCTATATCTATCTATAATTCCAGGAATGTGTCTGTGTGTGTGTGTCTGTGTGTGTGTGTGTGTGTGTGTGTGTGTGTGTGTGTGTGTGTGTGTGTGTGTGTGTGTGTGTGTGTGTGTGTGTGTGTGTGTGTGTGTGTGTGTGTGTGTGTGACCGCTGTTTCTCGACAACGACTGGTCCGATTTAATTGAAACTTGCCAGGTATATTTCTGGGGACCTGAGTATGTGCCTTTTCAAGGTTTGATATTAATCGGACAAGTGGTTCCCAAGTTATGGCCATTTATTTACCAAAGCAATGACAGGACACGTTGCTGCAGCCATTTATTTACCAAACCAATGACAGGACACGTTGCTGTGGCCATTTATTTAACAAACCAATGACAGGACACGTTGCTGCGTAGGCGTGGCCGATGGGAAAAGGGCGCCTTAGTTACCATGGCGTTGGAGTGGCAATGGTCATTGGCAGCGAATGTCATGGCGAGCAAAGACAGGGAGGTAAACTTGATTTTAATTTGGATTTTAATTAACTCTGTGTGTGGAAGTAGCACAGCAGTTGTTACTTCAATGCAAGCGATAATTAGTGGAATGCATATGAACATTCCGTACGGGCACGCACTACTTCCGGATAGTGATTACAGTGTATTCTAATAATTTCTCGATTTCTTTTGCGCATTTATAAATAAACACAATGCCCCAATCCAGTCGTCGTTTACGAGAGCAAAGGAATGGCCTGTGGGTTTGTTTCTGGCACGCGGTTTGAAAGTTGTTTTTTTTTGCACATACGGCCACGCACGTACGGGCAAGCGAGAGTGAAGGAACGGCCTGTGTGGTTGTTGTTTCTGGCATGCGGTTTGAAAGTTTTTATTTTTTTTGGCACGTATGGCCATGCACGTACGCCCATGCACGTACTGGCACGTACTAGTATATATAAAAAGCTTCATAAATCTTCTTCTCCAAAACGGCTGAACAGATCGAGGCGAAACTTTATAAGTATGATTGCCTATCTTTCAGTTCCCCACCAATGACGTCAGAGGTCACATGGTTTGGCAGCCATATTGTATTTACCATAAAAACTTTTAAAATTTTCTTCTCCAGAATGGCTGGACAGATTTTGAGGGGAATCTTCACACACATATTCTCCAAGCCTTTGGGATACCACGGTGTTCATGATTGATAGGTCACATTGTTTGGCAGCCATATCTGATTGAAGGAAATTAAAAAATATATATTTCTTGAACTGCTGCATCAATCAAAGTGAAACTTCACAATTATGATCTTGTAGTGATGGGGAATACGTGTTTAAAATTTCAACCTGATCGGACACATGGTCTGGCAGCCAGGATTATTTAATTTTTTTGAATCTGGCTTTTATTTATTTATTTAAATAAGGCTCACTTGGCTGTGCCTGGATGGGTTTGAAGGTAGAGGAGAAGCAGTTGAATCCGAATCCTATCCAGTTTCCTCCTGATGACTTCATCTTTGCTTTTTGCTTGTTTGGGTTCCTTCTGATTACTCCAATGCAGGACTGCACCTATTTGGTCTTCAATTTGATTTGAATTGAACTTATTTTCATCCCATTGTGAATTCAAATGAATAAAGAGGATATAATGGGTGAGGTGGCCGATCAAAGTGGGGTCTCATCAAAGCGGGACGTCTTTGTACCCGGTCATCAATGCAGGCGTATTTTACTTGGTGTACGTATTTTACTTGGATGATGGACGTCTCCTCAGAACTTATGTGGTGAATTTAACAAAGCCCAATGCCCAGAGACAATGGCACTTCCACACATTAGGAATTATATTCATTGTAATCGCTTCAGCCTTTTTTGTGCTCTGCTGGTGAAAAAAGCGAATAAGAAGAAGTACAATTTGACATTTTAAGAATCTATTCTGGTGTCGTTATCAGCCTTGGTAGTTATGAAAACCCTCGAACGAGAATGAAAGCGAATTTGTAAAGGCTTATGGCCGAATTTTTCAAATTATAATTTGTACACATTAACCTCAGAAATGTAGATAGATGTAATTACAAATTTTCTGCCAGAAGTGTTTTGTGTGCCACATTGATGGAATATTTAATTTTAAGTGATTCTTCGCCACTGAGAGATGGGGCCAAAAACTATGTATCACATGATATCTCAAAAAGTTGTGGACGAGTTATGACAAAACTTAGTCGTTGAGTTGGTTAGATGAGACGAACAAGCCGATTTCGATTTTGGTTTAAGGTCCGGAATCAGATCCGACGGATGAGTGGCATACAAACCGTTAACTGTTCAGTATGGTGGTGGTGTGCGTTCGACCAGGTGCCGTTCTTTTCACATAGTCCAGCAGATATGTGAAATATTCTGGTAGTTTTGTGCCTTTTATGATACAAGCATGAAATTTGGTACACAGTTATAGCATACCCTTAGGAAACATTTTGGATTTAGGGACATTGCAGATTACCCCGAGGGTCAAAATGGTGGCCATTTTACAAAATGGCTGCCACGAATAACAAATTCTGCCTTTCGAGGTCAGCAAAGTCATATGTGCTTAGTGCAAAACACAATGTAGTGAGTATAATATGATTATTATCAACTAGTATGCACATGCTTCATTATCTACTTCATATTTGACTAAAAAATGCATCTACCGTGGTCTATGAAGGACACCGATAACAGTTTACCATCGCAATAATGCATGGCTGGAACAAGAGCTCTGCAATATGATCATGCATGTGAATGTTACCTGAATATTGTTTCTGGAAATATAAATTGATCAAAAATCAAATTTGGTGAAAGGAACTTAGACTCCATGAATATTTCCATTATTAATTACATACTGGTAGCTGGCAATGTTGCGATTAAATGCATAAATTTGCGAAATCGATATTGATGTACTCACTGTATTAAATTTCATGATTGCATAATAGAAATGTTCAAACTACAATGGTGTGTTCATATTGATTTGGGTTTAACATGGTCCTGTCCAGCGCAAAGAAATAATGTATGGTGGCCTATTGGGGACATCGAGTGACAATCACCCAAGATCGCCATTGTGTATATATGCATCTCCTCTGGGCTGTGGTTCGTAGTTGAAAACATTTTATTGTCATCAAGACGAGGCATGTCGGCAACTGAGGCAACTGAGGCATGTCGGCAACTACTAAGGTGTGGCTGCAAATGATGGACGTCATCAAGACAGCAGTTGAGATTCTGAACCCTAGTCAGATCCCAGTCCTCACAGTCGATCAGCCACTGTACGCACTCGCCAAACAGATCCAGTGGAGATGGCCAGAAACACATGGAGAAGATCACTTCGTCATCCTATTTGGTGGACTCCACATTGAGATGGCTGCACTGAAAACTATGGGTGATCTTCTGGATAGCAGTAGGTGGACAGGAGCTCTGGTGCAGGCAGGAGTTACTACAACTGGTACTGCTGCTTCCTTCCTGAAGGCTGCCCATGTTACACGCACTCGGCGAGCTCACCAGGTCACAGCCAGTAGCCTCTATCTTCTCCTTCAGAAAGCCTTCAGCCAAGGAGCAGATGAGGGACAGGATCTAGACGACTGGTGTGCTGAACGTGTGCAAGCCAGTCCGCAGTTCCACTTCTGGTGGATCATTCTACAGTTGGAACTCACTGTCCTAATCTACGTCAGATCGGTCCGTGAAGGGAACTTCCTGCTATACATTGATGCCCTGAGCAAGATTGTCCCCTGGTTCTTCGCCTTGGGTCATACCAACTACGCCAGGTGGATACCAGTTCACCTGCGCGACATGGTGACACTGGCGACCAAACATGCAAGTGTATACACGCAGTTTCTTGCCGGCAACTTCACAGTAAAGAAGACCACTCATGCGTTTTCTGCGATGGCCATCGACCAAGCCCACGAGCAGAATAACGCATTAGTTAAGGGTGACGGAGGAGCTGTAGGCCTGACAGAGAATCCCGCTGCATTATTCCGCTGGATGGTGTCTGCTCCAAAGATGGCCAGAGTGATCGCTGAGTTCCAGGCCACATCAGAGACCAAGAAGTCTGTTCACAAACACCACGAGCAGACCAAGCACACACAGGTAGCCTTTGCTAGAGATGTGTGTTCACTCACTCAAGTCATGGGGGAGATGGGCAACCCATTTTGTGATGACAGCAAGGATCTCCTGGTGCTAGACAGCAGAGACCTGGCAGACCCAGCAGTTATAAATACTGTACGCCAGATCGAGAAGCTGGGACAAGAACCGCATGACTCCTATGTCCATGAGAGACTTATCAACCAGACAAAGCCCATCACCGACCCAATCAAGAGAAACAACCTCCCTCTCTTCAGCCGACCTCCAGTCAGAGAGAAGTCAAGAGCACAGCTGCAGGTTTCATCTCTGAAGAACGACTGCTCCCTGTTCTCCAGGTTGTTCATTGCGTCCCAGATACGTGATGGAGATCTTGATGAGTTCTTCGCACATGAGAACCAAGCATGTCCCCCTGCACTGTCACACATGGGCAAGATGAGACTTGGAACAAAGTCTGATCTGGTTGGCTGCTTAGAAGATATGGTCCCTCCACAGGAGAATGCTGCTGCTGCTGCTAGTCCAGCAGTTGAAGTCATCATCCTTGATGGTGCAGCGATCATCAGTATGCTGCCACCTGGCACAGCAAAGACCTTCAACGAGTATGCAACAGAAGTATTCTTGCCATGCATCACATCTCAGCTGCAGCATACGAGCAGGATGGATATTGTCTGGGATGAATACCTCACAGACAGTTTGAAGGCAGACACTAGGAAGAAGCGAGGCAAAGGCATCAGGAGACGAGTCGAGTCATCTAGTTCCATTCCTGGAAAATGGCAGACCTTTCTTCGCACAGATGAGAACAAGATGGAGTTGTTTGACTTCCTAGCCACCAGAGTAGCAACAACAGACACAGACAAACAAGTCATCAGCACCCACCACAAAGATGTGGTTTGTACGCAGGCCCGAGATGTTGCTGGTCTTGCCCCTTGTAGCCATGAAGAGGCTGACACAAGAATGCTACTCCATGCTGAAGACGCTGTGATGCAGGGATACAGCAAAGTGTCGATCTGTACAGTAGACACTGATGTCGTGGTCCTTGCGGTGACAGCAGCTGGACGTCTGGACATTGATGAGCTCTCGGTTGCTTTTGGCACAGGAAAGAACTTCAGGTTCTTGGCAGCTCACGAGATGTCTGTGGCACTGGGACCTAACAAGTGTCGAGGTTTGCCATTCTTCCATGCCCTCACTGGATGTGACACCGTTTCAAGCTTCGGAGGCAGGGGGAAGAAAAAAGCATGGGAAACCTGGAAAGCCTGTGATGAGGTCACTGATGTCACTGCAGCATTATGTGCCTTGGCTGCCACGCCAACTCCTTGAGCCGTAGATGACCACATGGATGCACTGGAGCGTTTTGTTGTTGTGCTCTATGATCGCACCAGTAGCCAGGAACATGTCAATGAGTGTCGCAAGCATCTGTTCACCCAGAATGGCAGATCAATAGATGCACTCCCACCAACTCGTGAAGCCCTGAAACAGCACATCAAGAGAGCTACCTACCAAGCCGGCTACTGTTGGGGCTAGATGATGGTGTCCACACCAGAGCTCCCATCGCCCAGTGACTGGGGGTGGGTTCACACCGATAATGGCTGGGACATATACTGGACAAACCTCCCAGAGGCAACTGAGGCATGTCGGCAACTACTAAGGTGTGACTGCAAAAAGGGATGCAGAGGACAGTGCAAGTGTGTCAATGCTGCACTCCAGTGCACAGCTCTATGTCACTGTGGTGGGAAGTGTACAAGAGAGTAGAACTGGGACAAGAGAGATCACAGATGATAATTATGTAACATGTACACATGTATCCATGGATCATAGTAGACTCTGTTACCTGGATCTAGAGGTTCCACTGTATAATTTTGACTCTGTAAGTTGATGTTAGGATCAAACAGAAGCACTTCCTCTGAGTTCAAGAGTGTTAAATGAACAACAGTCATTGCATGGTGCTTGATAACAGTTTTTTGAAGAGTTTGTTGTAGAAAACCGTCCAAAAGTGCAAAAATGCACCAAAAAATGACCAAATAAATGGTTTATTCACGCTTTGTCACCTTTATTTGCTATTTCTTATTTGCTAGAATCTATATTTAGTTAAATAAAACCACTGGTATGCTTCTTAAATATAGTTGTATCCACATGTATCCTCCTTGTACAACACAAAATCGGCTATTTTGTAAAATGGCCGCCATTTTGGCTCTGGGAAGAATCTGGAATGTCCCTATATCCAAAAATCTTTGTAAGATACTGCCCTAGCAGTGTGCCAAATTTCATGCTTGTATCACTAAAGGCACATTTTTTTCACATATCTGCCAGACTAACAATGATTCTCTAATACATTAAAACTAGAGCACCGATCAAAGGTGATCATCAAGTCGTCACCATTTTCATTGAATGTTCATTACGAAAGCCTTCTGGTGTAAACAGTGAACTTGTTAAGTTGTCGAAGACAACTTCTGTCACTTTGTACAGTTAAGAGTTTGTTTGTTTGTTTGTGTGTGTATGTGTGTGTGTTTGTCTGTCTGTGCATCGATTTTCTCAGCGGTCCTTGTGTATATGTCCACGAAACATTTTGACATGAAAGATAATCACCCAAGGACTGAACCTATAAATTTGGGTGAACCTGGATCATATGATGACGTCACGAAAATTCACAAAGTTTCAAAAAATCCCAATCATTTACATGGGACGAAATTTCAAAAAATCATTTCTCCGCCATTTCTTGTTCAATTGCTTAGATATTTAATGTGCTTATGTCAGGTCATAATATCTTTCATCCTGCCATGTTTCAACCGGATCGGATCCAGATTGTGACGTCACAAAATGTTTGAAATTTGCATTGAAAAGCCCATTTACATGACAAAAAATTCTTAAAATTCGAAAGTTTTATATTTTTCGCTCAAACTTTTAGGGAATGTAAAACATACGATTGGCCATTAGCTGACGTAATTTTATCAACTTCCGGTTTGTATTCTGGATCCCATCAGCAAAAATGTGTCATAATTTGGCCATTTTTGAAAGCACGTATCTCCATCAATTTTTGTGATATGTGGCTCAAACTAGGTGAGAATGTAGTTCAGATATTACTCTTTCATGAGATATCCAGGCCTTCGTTGTGACTGTTCCGTTTCAATAGTTCGCCTGACACCGAAAATTCGTCTATCGCGCTCAGGCGCCAATGGCACTATTCTGCAAACGTGATGTATTATTTTGCAGTGCAGGCCAGTTTTATTAACAATGAAAGGCCCTCCACATCGTACCAATCCATTATGGCGTTACCATCACGCAGGTGTGTCAATTTTCCGTTTTCAGTAAGAATTTTGCTTGTTTTTATGTGGAGGAGGTTGAGGTGATGATGGACTTTTTGACTTAAACCATTGACATCACATTCCACATTCGAATGTTGTTCATGATGACAACTGACTGAACTGTAAATGCTGTTTCTTGTGCTGTATCCGTGTGACTGCAATGAAGTTATAATAAATTTTCAAACAACTTCCTCACTCCATGAGTGATTCATTATAATATTACACTGTTAGAATAATGACGTGGTTACAACCACATTGACAGAATAATGAAGTGGTTACAACCACATTGAAAGAATAATGCCGTAGTTACAACCACATTGATAGAATAATGATGTTACAACCGCATTAATAGAATAATGAAGTGGTTACAACCACATTGATAGAATAATGAAGTAGTTACAACCATATTTAGAGAATAATGAAGTGGTTACAACCACATTGATAGAATAATGAAGTGGTTACAACCACATTGATAGAATAATGAAGTAGTTACAACCATATTTAGAGAATAATGAAGTGGTTACAACCACATTGATAGAATAATGAAGTGGTTACAACCGAACTGATGGAAAAATTATCATACATATTTCATTCAAATACAAGCATGCTCATTGGCTGATCGAATAATCTATTGCCAGGTCAGGTCAGATCTGTGACTTGCTTCAGCTATTATGTAAACCTGTACTAACTTGTTCCATGGTTGGGTTGTCGGCGACTAAACCATCTCCCCCACCAGGTTTCCTGGTGAGGAGGGTGTTTGAACGTGGACACCAACAGGATTAAAAACAAAACCCATCAAAGGGCGGAGGAGCTCCTTGTGAGCCAACGGCCATCCATATCTACTGCCCAACTGTGTCTCCAGACGTCCTCCTCCAGTTGGGTTACTTCTTATTCGGAAGTTGGTGGCAGGATTTGCACTTCAGCCACCGTAAAACACTTCATTCCACAAAACACATGGAAAAAAAAAACATTAAAATATCTAAAAACCCACTTCCTGGGAGTACCTCCTGCCCTTTGCTGGGCAGTTCACCGGATGACAGGATTGGGGCAAAGTCTTCGAGACCCCCATTCCTTGATGACAGGAGGAAAACCACGGGGTAACCTTCCAGGGTCAGATTGTGGTGGTGTATGTCGTGGTGTTGAGGTGTTGTCCACCAGACGGCGGTCTCCTTGGGTGTCATTTCCCTGGTCTCTGTTTATGCTCCGACTGAGGCGAGTGATCTCACCATGAAGGACACATTATTTTCCACGCTTGAGTCTGTGGTTGATCAGTGTCCAAGGCGAGATACTCTTCTAATCTTGGGAATTTTCAATTCATTGACTGCACTGATGGTGATGGTTTTGAGACATCACCATAATAACATTTCCTGGATACCATTTCCAGTGTACCTTGGGTGACAAAGTTGCAGGCTAGGCTTAATGGCAGAGCTAAGCTGTTCAGGAAGTTGAGG
Organism: Eptatretus burgeri; assembly: GCF_056783735.1. Classification (NCBI taxonomy): domain Eukaryota; kingdom Metazoa; phylum Chordata; class Myxini; order Myxiniformes; family Myxinidae; genus Eptatretus; species Eptatretus burgeri. The sequence goes on along the minus strand of NC_140967.1, from coordinate 3,646,007 downwards.
CATAAAACTGTACGTGCACTGAGGGCAGACGAGAAGGTCTGTATGCGAGGAATCTGTGAAGGGGTAGAGCATTTCCTGTGGTCAAGTGAATCTCATCCTGCTTTCAGAGGAATTCACACATTGTGTTCCTCCAAGCCCAGCCCTCAGTGTGCTTCAGTGAGAGCGGAGGATGGTGACTCTTGACAGAGGAGTGAAGAAGTGAAGGCCCGCTGGGCCGGTTACTTTGAGCGGCTGTACCAAGCTGAACCACCAACTGTTGACATGGATGTCAGCGGAGCAACTATCCCGATTGCTGACCCTCCAATCAACTGTGAACTGCCTTCGTTTGTGGAAACACAAACTGCAGTGAAGCAGTTGAAAGGAGGTTAAAAAGGAGGTCAAGGGCCTGGATTCTGTAGCATCCATGCTGTACTTCTCAAGACCGGGGGAAATGCTGTGTTCGGCTCATTGCATCTATTTCTGCGCTTTGGAACACAGGTATCACAACTGACTGGAAGAGGGGCCTTGTTTTCCCTCTCTGGAAAGGGAAGGGTGATCACCAGGACTGCAACAACTGCCAAGGTATGATGCTGCTCTCAGTGCCGGGCAAGGTCTTTGCTTGGATAGTTATTGATATGGTTTACCACCATCTGCTTGAGCACCAGTGCCAACGATTGACCGTGTTCTTGCTCCTTCGGTTTTCACTGAACGGAGACAGAGTTTCAGAGTTTCAGCAGGGGGCTGCTCACAGCCTTTGTTGGTCTCTGCAAAGTGTTCGATTCAGTGAAACGGGATGGCTGGTACTAAGAGTGCTGTGAGGTGTGGTGGTTACATCTCTGACTTATTTGCAGTTGTTACTGGAGTTCATCAGGAGCGTGAACTGCTCCCCGCACTTTTCAATGCTTGTATGTCCTGAATTCTGGGGAGGATGTCAGAGAGATCAAACTGCTGTGCATCGTTTGGGAATGTCAAGATCTCTGACTTTGATTTTGCAGACGATGCACTCATTTTTGCGGAGACTTTAGATATCCTTTTGGGGCCCTCGAAGTGCTGAATGAGGAGTCGGAGCCGCTGGGTTTACAGGTTTCTTGGGTCGTAACTAAGATCCAGGCTTTCAATGACATCTTGGATGCTGCTATCCTGTCTGGACCTGTTTGTGGTGAGGATGTTGAGGTCACAGAGCGATTCACTTGCCTTGGCAGTGATATCCATATCTCCATATGTTGTGAAACAGAGGTCGATAGATGGCTGGGTTGGGCCTGGGCAGTCATGGATTCACTGGTTCATGCGGTGTGGTGATGTTGGTACCTATGCAGGAGGACTAAAGTCCGAATCTTTAAGTCCTTGGTTCTTCCAGTCTTGGTCTATGGATGTGAGGCTTGAACACTGACTTGGGCTCTGAGATGGAGACTTAACTCCTTCGGTACCAGGTCTCTTCGGAGAATCCTTGGCTATCACTGGTCAGACTGTGTCCAACGAGCAGTTGCTGAGAGATTCTCAAATGAGAGTTGTTACCTGCTTAGTCCTTGAGCGTCATCTGCGGCTGTATGGACATGTGGCTCGTTTTCCTGACACTGACCCTGATCACAAGATTCTCTCAGCAAGGGGAGTCTCCTGAGTGGAGGAGGCCAACGGGCCGACCACGTGCCTCATGGTTGTAGCAGTTCATCGGCATCTCAAGGAGATGGGGATGGCCAGACGGAGGCTCCTGGAGTACTGGAGGAAAGTGGACACGGCGACGCGCTCCCATACCTGACCTGATAGAATAATTAAGTGGTTTCAACCATTCCTTCAAATCCAAAGATAAGGGCAATCTTGTGTTTTGAGTGGAATTCTGAGTTTGTACAAGCTTGTTCAGTGATTGGTTAAATAATGCATATTGGGAACGAACTCCTCATTACAGTGATGAATCCGAATTTCTGCAACGTTAAATTGCATTTCAAAGCTCATAGGAATTGAATCGAAGGCCTCGAAAGTTGCAGCTTGGGAGGAATGCTTGTGTGTTGTAAGTACAGTGGTGTTTTTTTTTTTTTTGCATGTTTGTAATCTTTGCACCTCTGTCACTAATCTATGTAATCACCACTTTGGAGACCGATGACGGATCATAATTAGATGTTTTTGTCTCGTTCATCACGCGCTCTCTTTATGTGCTGTGTCGAGTTCTTGGGAAACAAACAAACGAAAATAAACAAATCTCCTTTAAAAAAAAAAAAAAAAAACATCTCGATTTCAAACGTTAAACTGCATGTTCAAGACAAATTCGAATTAAGGAAGAATGCTACCTTTGTTAATTCCTTATTATTATTTAAAAAAACGTTTTTGTCTGTTTTGTTTCCTGAATAATGGTTACTTGCATTTGCTGTAGGGATCCCATATTTGGTATGGGGTTTGACCTCTGTTGATGAACAAAAAGTCGAAAACAAAACGAGATTATTTGTCCGTGCGTTGTCCTCGATCATTGCTGAGCACCAAGCGACAAATTGGGACAATACGTTTTCAAGTCTGTTATGACTTGGTTTGGATCAGAATCGAGCGACTGACCTCCCAGGCTTAAAGTGAATGCTCTAACAATCATGTCAAGCTATCAAATTTCATTAACTCCAACTCTAACCAAATTTCACTGTCATATCGCAAATTGTGTATTTTCCACTCACCAAGCAACCACACCTGTACAAAACCTGGTGACCTTAAAAATCGTCTATAAATTCACCGGTAAACGTTGAGGTACTTGTTTTCTTATTTCAATGCTCTGTGTGTACCTACCTGTATACCTTAAACTTGGATTTGGAGGTCTTTTTGGTGGAGATGCATGCATTGCTGGGTTTTTGATAGCTTACTGGCTCAAATTTTGGTGTTTTCAATGTTTTAGACCTGTTTGATCACAATGAAGACGATGAAGGCAAGAAGTGGTTCAAAGGTGGCTTTTCACCACAATGGTACAGGTTGCTAGCAGAGCCGAAAGGTATCCAGTTGTTACTGGAGTTCGTCCAGTTGTTACTTCCAGCACACTCATCTCTAAGCTGTCTTGCCGAGATTTGAATCCTGTGTTTTGGTTGGAGAGGCGTTGTGTGTGTTGTCACTCATGAGGATGCTCAGCTGGATGCCCCATCTACCGGCATGAGTTGGTGGATGTTAAAGATCCCACGGTGTCCGTCGTGAATAGGAGGCGAGTTATCACCGGGACTTTGAATAAATTGTAAATTTCTGCTTTAACCTGGAGGGTGCTCCAGATCGGTGGCACTTATCGTGCCCCTGAGTGAACTGATGCCAATCCACAGCCACGTGATGGTGTGATACACACAGCCACCTTTAAAAGGGTTTTTATTTATTTTTTTTATTTTAACATATTTTTTGTTTAACGCAAGTTTTAATGAAATATGTGAATTTTCTTACTTGCTGTCCATCAGCACAAGATCCTTCAAACTTTTTCAATCCATAAAGGCAATAACTAACTCTGTCGATGTTCTGTCGATGCCGGACTGCGTGGCCCGTTGAGGTTTACAGAACTCGTCAAATGGACTAAAAAATAAATTATATAATCCGACAACTGGGGATGCTGACAGAGCTTTCTCTTTCTGGTCTGACATTTAATTGAGCTCAAGAGCTGCAGCAATTGATTTCGAGTTCAATTGACTTTTCACGTCGTTTCATGTTGAAAAATTGCCAATTGTCATTTCAGCGTGATTAAAGCTAATATCTGTTTGACTAACGTTGGTTTAAATGGCTTTCCTTTCTGACCATAAATCTTGACCTGAAGTTAAATCCGTTGTTGACAAATATCCTTACGTACATGCTGGCCTTGTCTTTCTACAATTCCTGTCAATGTGGTGTCATTTCAGTCATTTCCCCCCCAAAAAATTGGGTTGATTCAACTCCTCCTTTATATGCAGCACACGGCTGCAGGTAGAATCATTGGCTGGGGATGCAGCTGTACCGCTGATGCTGTGCCCCTCTACCAGAACACTGGTACTCATTTTGCCGACCTTGGAAGGATGACGGGCTGAGTCAACCCCACTTGGTATTAATTCAATGGAAAAAGGGGCTTAAACTCAGGACCCTGAGATTCCAAGCCACCCACTTGAACTGCTGAGCCAACACCAGGCTTATTGATTCTGTTAAACCTTCCTTTTGTAATCCAATGTTGCCTTTGAAAGAGCATGTCCATGATTTCATTTTATTTCATTGAAGGCAAACCATTAAGTCTACTCTGTGTGTAATCATGGTTAGAGCGTCCACTCTGAGTCTGGGAATTCAGTGGTTTGAACCCTGCCTGAGTCATACCATATACTAACTCTTAAAAACAAATGGTATGTGCTGCTTCCTTGCTTGATGCCTGGTATTAAAAGGATATAGCATGGACAAACAACCACAGGTTGGTAATTACCAGCACAGGCTTTTCTGGGCCCAATGGCCTCCTCCTGCGTTGAAGTTCATTGCAAGGAAACATTTGTACCCCGCGCACGCGAAGCGAAAAACGGGGTTCAGCAATTGCTTAATGTCCGTCAATCCGTATTTTATCAGTTTATAAATCAAGGAACAACTTATTTAAATTGAACGCTATATTTTGAACATGAATAGGAAGGAAGACGATTCTTTTGTTTTGAATTTGTCCTGGTCGCACATAAGAAGAGAGGAGTGAGATAATGTTTGTTTTTTTTTACCTTATCTGCCTACCTGGCAGTAAAACTTAATTTAAAATCATTCCAAATAAGAAACTTACTGTTTTGAAGGACACAAACAACAGGCATGAAGAACTCGTGTAATGTGTTACAATAGCTAATGTAAACACTGTGGAAAATGGTGGTAAAACCCGGAACTAATTTACTTGCATGACTTTTACAATCTTTATTTTATTACCCTCGCCAGACGAGAGGGTATGATCAAGTATATTGGTCAGTCGACTTTGTTATTCTGTCTGTCTGTTTGTATGTCAACCGCCTACAGGTTAGAATTTCAAACCGATTTTCACGAAACTTCACCACCTGGTAGAGTTCGTCATAAACAAGAAACCTATTGTTTTTAAGGTCAAAAAGTCAGAATGTCAACACAGGCCAAAGGTCAACAACTTTGGTGGAATTTATAAAATGCTCATTTTTCATCCCATTGACTTGAAATTTGAAGAGGATTTTCATTTCAGGTCACTGAATTCAACCACCAATTGTTTTTGAGGTCAACATTGGCTAAAAGGTCAACAAAGGCCAAATTTCTAAAATTGACAATTTTCATCCAATTGCCTTGAAATTAGAAGAGGAGTTGCAGATTTGGTCATTGAATTCAACTACCAATTATTTATGAGATCAATGTACTGTAGAGTCATAGACCAAAAGGTCAACAATGGAGGTGAGATTTTGGAAATCCTCAATTTTCATCCCATTGACTTGAAATTTGAAGAGGATTTTCATATCGGGTCACTGAATTCAACCACCAATTATTTAAGGTTAAATTTGGTTGATGGATTTTGCAAGTATCGTGCTATGCACGACATCTTTCTTGTTTGTTTGTCCGGACAGAATGCAAGCGAGTATGGTTCTTCTCTGCAACCGCTTGTTGGATTGGCATGAAATTTTCACCGTCGGACTACTCATGTCTAATGGTGAAATAGTAACTACTCGTATAGAATGTTTTAATGATAATTATTATGTCATTGGTCATGTGGTGTTGGAGAAAAGGAAAAACCTTGGACCTCTGTGTCTCCAAAACCACACCAAGGAAAAAAAATTGAAACTTGGCACATGACAAATGCTCCGCCTGGGGAATGTGATTTTTTTTATGATGTCATAGATACCTTCGTTATGACATCATAATTGCATACATAGAACACTTCCGGTTCCGGTTTTGGAGCAGCAAGAGGTCTCCTTCGGGGCTCCCTGCTGACATTCTCAAAGCTAAGTTTCCGGTTGTTATTTGTCCCGTTTTAACTGTTTAATTTTCTCACCTACATGTTACTGTGTGTTGCTAGTTCGGTTTTGTTTCAAAAATCGTGCTATTTTGTGAGTATTTTTGTCGACGTTCTTACCTGTGCTTGAGGCCTAGGCCTAGACTTGAGGCCTACCGGTTCCACTCGGTGTTCGATCGTTTTTTTTTTGTTTGTTTGTTTTTTCTCCCCATTACCTTCAATTTCTATCCTCCCCATTACCTTCAATTTTGATCCTCCCCACTTTCCAAACATCCCCCATTCTCCCAACTAATCTCTTTCTTATCTCAAAAAAAAAAATAAAAAAATAAAAAAATAAAAAAAACCCTACAACAACAATAACAACACGCTCACCTTCTCCCGATTTTGCTTCTTCTTCTTCCTCTTAACTTCCTCCTCGTCTTCTTCCTCGATTTTTTTTTTTTTTTTTTTTACACTTCCATGACCTAATCTGTTGAACTCTCTCATACATTAATATTAACAAAAAAAAAAACATATATATATATATATACCCAACAACAACAACAACACGCTCACCTTCTCCCGATTCTTCTTCCTCTTAACTTCCTCCTCGTCTTCTTCCTCGATTTTTTTTTTTTTACACTTCCATGACCTAATCTGTTGAACTCTCTCATACATTATTTTTAACAACAAAAACGATCTTATAATGCTTCATCTTCCTCTCTCACACATGTGGTACTCTTTACTGTTTCACAATGCACTACTCTTCTGCTATTTTAACAGACTGCTCTCATTTCGACCTCTCCTTCATTCCTTGCCTAAAAAATCCAACTATTACAGCGCTTCTTCTCTCCATGCTCTGAATTCGCCTTCATTGCATCCATCAAGAATTGTGTTAAATCGCATCTCTGACCTAAAACTTTTAAAAACCACAGTTTGCCATGGATGTTCGCTTTCCATCAACCATTCTTTTTCCAACTTCAGTGCCAACTCACCCCCTCACCCCTCACTCTCACTCTCAAAGCAACCATCCCACTCTTCTCCCTCCAAGCCTCCCTCCCACCTCTCTCAAAAATTCCCCCTCACCTTTCTCCCACCTTTCATCCCCCTCACTCTTCCTTCTCAAAGTTGCCCCCCCTCTCTCATCCACCAACCTGCCTCCCTCCACTGCCCTCTCACCTCCATCTCTCCACTCCACCTCCTCAAATCCTCAACTGCCTTCTTCCTTGTCTCTTGTCCCCCCTCTCCCCCAGCACCACAGAGCCTTTTCTCCTCCTCATTCGGCCCCCTCCACTCGTTATTCTGCAATACCCCACACTCCTTCAGCAACCCTCCTTACCTGCCCCCCTCGTCCCTTGTCCTACCCTCCCCCTCCCCCTCCACCTCCTGCACCCAAAGCCTCCTCCCCTTCCTCTTCATTAAAAGTGTGGACCTCAAATATCCGGGGCCTTCGCTCAAACCTTTCAGATCTTTCCATACAGGTTGCCACTGACAAACCAGACATTATCTGCCTAACAGAAACTTTCCTCTCCCAAGACGTGTCTGACTCCCAAGTATCTCTCCCTGGCTACTCCCTCTTATGGTATGACAGACCTGAGCCTCGTCTTGGTGGAGGTGTTGCTCTCTTCATCAAATACTCTATTCCTCACTCTCCATGCACTGCTCTCACTCCCCCACACCCCCAGGAATACCTCTGGCTTCGGCTTCCCCTCCACTCCCACCTCATGTTTATATGTGTACTGTACCGTCCACCGAACAGTGATGACTCCATCTACACCTCACTATCCGAAAACATGGACCATCTTCTATCTTCTCATCCAAACTCTCTCTTCCTCTTATGTGGTGACTTCAATTGTCATCACGCCAGTTGGCTAGGTGTGGGTACCTCTCTCACCTGCCATGGCACCTCAGCAAAAGCTTTCTGCGACTCATTGGGACTGACTCAATCGGTCAACTTCCCGACCCGGATCTCAACCAATGGTACTCCATCTCTTCTGGATCTGGTTTTGACAAATTTCCCTGACAATATCTGCTGCTCTTCCTTCGCTCCAATTGGATCTTCTGACCACGTCCTTGTCAAAGTGGACATCTCTCTGGCTGTTATCAGAGAACCACCTCACCGCCGTCGAGTCTGGCATTTCACTCAAGCCAACTGGCAGGGTCTCCGAGCAGCCATCAAACTTACAGACTGGTCTCCTATCACTACTTTCTCAAACATCAACTCATCCTGGGAATTCTTTCAAAGAAACTTGCTCTCCCTCATGCACAGATTTATCCCCTCTCGTGTTCAGTTGTCTTACCCTTCCTCCTGCCCTTGGTTTACTGAAGCTTGTGGCGAGGCAGTTGTCCTGAAACAACTTGCCTTTGCCTCATGGAAAGCAAACCCAACTGAGGGCAATCTCAGTTCTTTCCACAAAGCTCGGAACAAGTGTGTATCTACCCTCAGGAGAGCCAGAAAACAACATCTTTCTCATCTCAAGTCTGAACTCTCAAACCTCTCTCCCTCCTCAAAATCCTGGTGGCGTTTAATCAAATCTGTTTCTGGTGTATGTTCCCCCTCCATCCCCTCCCTTACCTCAAATGGCCGCACTGCTGATTCCACACGTGATAAAGCTGAATGTCTAAACTCGGTGTTTGCAGCTAAATCTTGTGTCCTAAACCCATCACTATCTCTACCCACTTTACCCAGTCGCACCCAACTGTCCCTGGACTCTGTATCCTTTTCTCCTGACAAGGTGGAGAGCTTGCTTTCAAACCTCGAGTCAGATTCTGCAACCGGTCCAGACGGCATCAGCCCACGTGTCCTCAAAGCCTGCTCTTCTGCTCTTGCTCACCCTCTCTCTGTTCTATTCACCCTCTCATTTGCCCAAGGTCATCTGCCATCTGCTTGGAAATCTGCTAACATCACTGCCCTGCATAAAAAAGGTGCAAAAACAGATCCCTATAACTACAGACCAATCAGCCTTCTCCCAACCATCAGCAAGGTGATGGAATCCATCATCGCTTCAGATATGAAATCCTTCCTCTTCTCCAATGGCTTGATTTCCAATCATCAATTTGGTTTCAGACCAGGTCACTCTACCCTGGATATGCTGCTTCTGCTCTCCCATCAATGGATGGAGGTCCTCAATGCCAGACAGGAAATCCGAGCCGTATCCCTGGACATATCACGTGCTTTTGACACAGTCTGGCACCCTGCCCTACTCACCAAACTCTCTTCCCATGGTATTCAAGGCCATCTCCACTCATGGCTCGCAGACTTCCTCTCCTGTCGCAGTCAACGTGTGGCCCTAAATGGAGTTCTTTCATCCCCTCTTCCTGTGCAGGCTGGAGTTCCTCAAGGTAGCGTTCTGGGCCCTGTTCTTTTTCTGGTTTTCATCAATGATCTCTCGGACTCTCTGGAAAATCCTCTATTTCTCTTTGCCGACGACTCCACCCTCTGCCGTACCATCTGTCATCCCTCAGACCGGCAAGCAGCAGCTTCTTCGCTCACTGCAGATCTGGATAAAATCACAAACTGGTCCAACACGTGGAACATGTCTTTCAATCCAGACAAATCTCACACTCTCACTATGTCTCTTCGAAAGGACCGTTTACAAAACCCCCCATCCACTTTCTCAACAATCCTCTGGAAGAAGTCTTTTCTTTCAAGCTTCTAGGTCTCACTATCTGCCATGACCTTTCCTGGGAAAGTCACATTTCCAACCTCGCCTCAAAAGCCAGTCGCCGACTGGGAATCCTCCGTCGTGCTAAGTCCTTCCTCGGCCCTCTTGAGCTCCTGACCACTTACAAAGCTTTTGTCCGTAGCCTGATGGAGTACTGCTCTCCCCTCTGGGCTGGTGCTCCTGCCTCCCACCTTTCTCGGCTTAACGCTGTCGAAACCAGGGCATTTAAGATCATCGGCATCTCCCGCAATGAAGCTGAGTCTTTGGGCCTCTCACTCAATCACCGCCGGTTGGTCGGTGGTCTTTCTGTCTTCTACCGACTCCTCTCCAGCCTTGCCCCCCCTGCTCTCTCTGCGATTTGTCCCCACCACATTTCCACAGGGTGCTCAAGGTCCGCCAACAACCCCCTTCTGGTAAAACTACCAAAATCACGAATCACTGCTCATCTTCACTCTTTCATTCCTCTTTTTTCCCGCCTTTGGCATAAACTTCCTCACTCTATTCTTTCCCATTCTTCCCTCCAGGCTTTCCAAACAGCTGTTCACCACCACATCTTATCTTCCCCCATCCAAATCCTCGATCTTTTCTACCCCCGATAACACTGAACAACAAATTTCAAAAAATTTTTTTACTGGAGATGTGTAAAGTGATTAAGACTAATTTGGGTACGCTGATTTCAAAAATCATAACCGTTTTGCTGTATCACGTCAGGATTTTCAGGAACAGAAATATTCCCATTGCCTAGAAGTCAGGATTTCAATGAAATTTACATATGTCTTTAACATGTCTATTTCGTACAATTGTTGTTAACTTGTGTTATATTTCTTTCTTTCAGATAAAGATGAGTAGGCGTTCCTGTACCAATCATCCTGACAACTTCTGTTATGTCTGTGGTCGGTATACCAAAAAGATCAACAGCGAAGTATATCTACAGCAGTGAAAATGAAGGCCGCCTACTTTCACTACTTCGGGTGTAAGGTGGGGGACCAAGAACAGAGCTGGGCACCACACATCTGCTGCACAAGCTGTCACACAACCTTGACTCAGTGGTTGGTGGGCAAGCGCGCGAGCATGCCATTTGCGGTGCCCATGATATGGCGTGAGCCGCAGAATCATCATGATGATTGTTATTTCTGCTGCACAAGCATCGCCGGCTTCAACAAGAAGAATAAAGGTCACATCAGGTACGCTGACTGCGTCTCTGCTCGTAAACCTGTGCCTCATGATGACGAGAACCCCGTTCCAACACCTCCAGCTGATCAGAACATAGCTGTAAGCAGTGGTGAAGAGGATGGTGATGATGAACCTTTGAACCCGACACTCAAGAATCACACCTTCTGAACCAGGGAGACTGAAATGATCTTGTAAGAGATCTCTCGCTGTCAAAGGCGAAGGCAGAGCTGCTTGGATCAAGGCTGCAGCAGTGGAATCTACTTGAACCTAACACCAAGATATCCTTGTTCAGAGCACGTCACAGAGACATGGCTGAGTTCTTTGAGATGGAAGACACGATGACATTCTGCAGTGACATCAACGGTCTGTTGAAAGAACTTGGGTGTGATCACGATCCTGCAGACTGGCGCCTCTTCATCGACTCGGGGAAGAACAGCTTGAAGGCTGTTTTGCTCCACAATGGCAACGAGAAACCATCAGTCCCACTGGCTCACGCGTTCGGCATGACAAAGACCTATGAGACTATGCGGCAGCTGCTTGATTCCATCAAGTACAATGACTTCAACTGGCACATCTGCGGAGACTTGAAAGTGGTGGCGCTTTTGTTGGGGCTGCAGTCAGGCTACACGAAATACATGTGCTTCCTTTGTCTCTGGGATAGCAGAGACGACAAGAATCACTGGACGAAGAAAGATTGGGAAGAGCGAAAAGAGCATGTACCTGGTCGACACAACGTGAAGCATGTCGCCCTTGTCGACCCAGCCAAGGTTTTCCTTCCACCACTCCACATAAAGCTCGGCTTGATGAAAAGTTTTGTACGGGCAATGGATCTGAATGGGCGTGGGTTTTTTTTTTTTTTTTTCCTCAAGGAAAAGTTTGGCAACACCTTGTCGGAGGCCAAGATCAAGGCTGGTGTCTTTGTTGGACCGCAAATCCGACAGATTATGAAGGACGAAACTTTTCCGACAACTCTAAACCCCAAAGAGCTGGCAGCGTGGAGGAGCTTCAAAGCTGTGACGGACAACTTCTTGGGGAACGAGCGCGCGGACAACTATGAAGAAATAGTGCAGCAGCTGCTGGAGTCCTTCAGGAAACTTGGCTCCAGGATGTCCCTGAAAATCCATTTCCTACACCAGCACCTGAACTTCTTCCCTGACAACTTGGGAGCAGTCTCGGACGAGCACGGCGAGCGATTCCACCAAGAGATTTCACTCATGGAGACGCGTTACCAAGGGTGGCACAACCCGAACATGATGGGCGATTTCTGCTGGTTCCTGCATCGTGAAACTGACACAGAGCAGCACAAACGCAAAGCCAAATGCCTAAAGCATTTTTAATTACATTCTAGTGGAGTTTTTCTGTAATTTCTATAATTTTGAAGCATTCATGATGAAATAAATGAATAAATGAATTTTTGTAAATTTCATTGAAATCCTGACTTCGAGGCAATGGGAATATTTCTGTTCCTGAAAATCCTGATGTGATACAGCAAAACGGTTATGATTTTTGAAATCAGCGTACCCAAATTAGTCTAAATCACTTTACACATCTCCAGTAAAAAATTTTTGTTGTTCAGTGTAATCCACCCAAGCCCACTTCCTTCATTTCTCCTGCTTTCCTTCCTGAAAGTCCCTGAAATGTCCATCTTCTCTTCGCCATGTTCCCCGTCCCATCCCCATCCCTCTCCCTTCCACAGTTCACCTAATGTGTCTGTTCCCCACTGTTTTGTCCCTTCCACTCCCGCCCCTCTTGTCTCATGCCTCCTTGCTGTGAGTTGTGTGTTTGCTCTCATACGAGCCTCGACCAAGGTATACAAAAAAAAAAAAAAATAAAAAACATCCAATCAGTATCAACATTTTTGAGAATCATCGAAGGATAAATTTTTCGACATGAAAAAAAAATTGATGACGTCATCAGTCACGTGGTTCGACAGCCATATTGAATTACCCTAACATATTCAAAGAGCTTCTCCAGATTGGCTGGACAGATTGAGGGGAAACTTCACACACGTTTTTCCCAAGCATTGGGGATACCAGGGTGTTCACGAATAATTGATATGTCACATGGTCTTACAACTACATTGGATTGAACGAAAATCTTAAATTTTATTTATTTATCTTCATCTGCTTTATCGATCAAAGTGAAACTTCACAATTATGATATCGTGGTGATGGTTAATATATGTTTTAAATTTCAAACTGATCGGACACATGGTCCAGCAGACATAATTATTTGATTTTTTTTTTGATCTGAGCTCTTTTTGCTATTTTTATTTTTTATTTTTTAATAAGACTCATTTGGATATGCGTGGATGGGGTTGAGGGTGGAGGAGGAGCAGCTGAAACCCGAATCGTATCCAGGTTCCTTCTGATGACTTCATCTTTGCTTTTTGCTTGTTTGGGTTCCTTCTGATTACTCCAATGCTGGACTATACCAACAGTATTTGGTTCCCATTTGATTTGAATTGAATTGATTTTAATCCCATTCTGAACTCAATTGAATAATAATAAAGGTCTTGCAGTGTCAAGTGTCCAATCAAAGCGGGACATCTTGGTGTCTGGTCATCAATGCCAGCAGTTATAAAGTGGAAGTTCTCGTTATGTCTATTATTTATTACAGAACACACCAGTGCACAATCACGATAAAAACTACACAAACACCAAACAAAGCAAGTCCTGGTGAGGGTCTGTAATCTCTGATTGGTCTTTTTCTTGTTTAAATTGAGTTACTGGAGATGGTTGAAGACTATAGTATACAAGTCACCTGTCATACTTCCAAGAATCTCAAGTTGTGCAGAACCTCAAATTAAATGTTCAATGGGTTGGATGTTGTGTTTTGGACTGCTTCTGGACTACTTCAAGAGCACTAAATGTTTGGATTTATTTTATTATTATTCCCGCGCTTTCGAAGAAAAGCGGGAATATTATGGTTTTGTGCGTCCGTACGTCCGTACGTCCGTCTGTCTTACCCTGTAACTCCTACACCGTTTGAAATAGGAACTTGAAACTTTGGGACATAGTAGATATATGTATGGGGAAATGCAAAACACTTTTGGATTTTTGATATGACCCCAAGGGGCCGGGCCAGAGGGGTTGGGGTCATGGGGGTCGATTTTTTTTTTTGTGTATTTACCATTGTACATGGTAAATTCTTTTAAAAAGAACTTGCTTATATGGCCGCCATGAGTGACAAACAGTTCAGTTCAGTTGTTGTTGACAAACAAACTTGTTCAGTCACAGGTTTTACTGTATTTATCTAATTGATAATGAAAAATTATACTTAATATTATATACAGTTCATTCCTATGATTAAATTGATGCACAGTTCTATATTGCTGGACAGTGTTAAATTAATGTTTCATGAAATGTTGACATGCTTGCAATGACTTCTGATTTAGTAAACATAGTAAGTCTTTGGTTATCAAGCACATCAAATAGAAAAAAATAGTCAATCCATTTTGCAACATAAAATTTCACCAAGCGTTAATGGGACAAAGCAGTGCGTGCGGGGATATGCGATGGTGTGCCATCGACAACATAGTTCTAGTTTTATTTTATTTTATTTTAATGATCGTTAAAATCATTATTTTATTCCAATTGAAAAACTATGAAGTAACACTGCATGGAGTATCTTGTTCTATGAACTCTCTTATTACCTCCGCAAGACAGGTGATCATCCTCTCTTAGGGATAGGACATTCCAGGCACCCACTTGAAGGGACCGCCTCAGGTTAACCCAGGGAGACCACCGTCTGGTGGATGACACCTCAGCATCATCCCGACGCACTACCACAATCTGACCCTGGAAGGTTAATCCATGGTTTCCCTCCGATCATCAAAGAGTGGGGGTCCCGAAGGCTTTGCCCCAATTCCCTCATCCGGTGAGCTTTTTTTTTGTATACCTTGGTCGAGGCTCGTATGAGAGCTAACACACAACTCACAGCAAGGGGGCATGAGACAAGAGGGGCGGGAGCGGAAGGGACAAAACAGTGGGGAACAGACACATTAGGTGAACTGTGGAAGGGAGAGGGATGGGGATGGGACGGGGAACATGGCGAAGAGAAGATGGACATTACAGGGACTTTCAGGAAGGAAAGCAGGAGAAATGAAGGAAGTGGGCTTGGGTGGATTATCAGGGGTAGAAAAGATCGAGGATTTGGATGGGGGAAGATAAGAGGTGGTGGTGAACAGCTGTTTTGAAAGCCTGGAGGGAAGAATGGGAAAGAATTGAGTGAGGAAGTTTATTCCAAAGGCGGGAAAAAAGAGGAATGAAAGAGTGAAGATGAGCAGTGGTTCGTGATTTTGGTAGTTTTACCAGAAGGAGGTTGTTGGCAGACCTTGAGCGCCCTGTAGAAATGTGGTGGGGATAAATCGCAGAGAGAGCAGGGGGGGGCAAGGCTGGAGAGGAGTCAGTAGAAGACAGAAAGACCACCGACCAACCTGCGGTGATTGAGTGAGAGGCCCAAAGACTCAGCTTCATTGCGGGAGATGCCGATGCTCTTAAATGCCCTGGTTTCGACAGCGTGAAGCCGAGAAAGGTGGGAGGCAGGAGCACCAGCCCAGAGGGGAGAGCAGTACTCCATCAGGCTATGGACAAAAGCTTTGTAAGTGGTCAGGAGCTCAAGAGGGCCGAGGAAGGACTTAGCACGACGGAGGATTCCCAGTCGGCGACTGGATTTTGAGGCGAGGTTGGAAATGTGACTTTCCCAGGAAAGGTCATGGCAGATAGTGAGACCCAGAAGCTTGAAAGAAAAGACTTCTTCCAGAGGATTGTTGAGAAAGTGGATGGGGGGGTTTTGTAAACGGTCCTTTCGAAGAGACATAGTGAGAGTGTAAGATTTGTCTGGATTGAAAGACATGTTCCACGTGTTGGACCAGTTTGTGATTTTATCCAGATCTGCAGTGAGCGAAGAAGCTGCTGCTTGCCGGTCTGAGGGATGACAGATGGTACGACAGAGGGTGGAGTCGTCAGCAAAGAGAAATAGAGGATTTTCCAGAGAGTCGGATAGATCATTGATGAAAACCAGAAAAAGAACAGGGCCCAGAACGCTACCTTGAGGAACTCCAGCCTGCACAGGAAGAGGGGATGAAAGAACTCCATTTAGGGCCACACGTTGACTGTGACAGGAGAGGAAGTCTGCGAGCCATGAGTGGAGATGGCCTTGAATACCATGGGAAGAGAGTTTGGTGAGTAGTGCAGGGTGCCAGACTGTGTCAAAAGCACGTGATATGTCCAGGGATACGGCTCGGATTTCCTGTCTGGCATTGAGGACCTCCATCCATTGATGGGAGAGCAGAAGCAGCATATCCAGGGTAGAGTGACCTGGTCTGAAACCAAATTGATGATTGGAAATCAAGCCATTGGAGAAGTGGAAGGATTTAATGTCTGAAGCGATGATGGATTCCATAACCTTGCTGATGATTGGGAGAAGGCTGATTGGTCTGTAGTTACAGGGATCTGTTTTTGCACCTTTTTTATGCAGGGCAGTGATGTTAGCAGATTTCCAAGCAGATGGCAGATGACCTTGGGCAAATGAGAGGGTGAATAGAACAGAGAGGGTGAGCAAGAGCAGAAGAGCAGGCTTTGAGGACACGTGGGCTGATGCTGTCTGGACCGGTTGCAGAATCTGACTCGAGGTTTGAAAGCAAGCTCTCCACCTTGTCAGGAGAAAAGGATACAGAGTCCAGGGACTGGGTGGGTGCGACTGGGTAAAGTGGGTAGAGAAAGTGATGGGTTTAGGACACAAGATTTAGCTGCAAACACCGAGTTTAGACATTCAGCTTTTTCACGTGTGGTATCAGCAGTACGGTCATTTGAGGTAAGGGAGGGGATGGAGGGGGAACATACACCAGAAACAGATTTGATTAAACGCCACCAGGATTTTGAGGAGGGAGAGAGGTTTGAGAGTTCAGACTTGAGATGAGAAAGATGTTGTTGAAAGAAAGAGAAAGATGCTCTCCTGAGGGTAGATACACACTTGTTCCGAGCTTTGTGGAAGGAACTGAGATTGCCCTCAGTTGGGTTTGCTTTCCATGAGGCAAAGGCAAGTTGTTTCAGGACAACTGCCTCGCCACAAGCTTCAGTAAACCAAGGGCGGGAGGAAGGGTAGGACAACTGAACACGAGAAGGGATAAATCTGTGCATGAGGGAGAGTAAGTTTCTTTGAAAGAAATCCCAGGATGAGTTGATGTTTGAGAAAGTAGTGATAGGAGACCAGTCTGTAAGTTTGATGGCTGCTCGGAGACCCTGCCAGTCGGCTTGAGTGAAATGCCAGACTCGACGGCAGTGAGGTGGTTCTCTGATAACAGCCAGAGAGATGTCCACTTTGACAAGGACGTGGTCAGAAGAACCGATTGGAGCGAAGGAAGAGCAGCAGATATTGTCAGGGAAATTTGTCAAAATCAGATCCAGAAGAGATGGAGCTGCCCTGTGAAGCGCAGCTGCACAGGAGGTACTCCCACAGAGCAGGTTTTCAATTCTTTGCGTTTTTCTTGTTGTGTGGAATGAAGGGTTTTACGATGGCCGGAGGGCAAATCCTGCCATCAACCTCCTAAAAAAACAGTAACGCAACTCCAGGAGGACATCCGCAGACACAGTTGGGCACTAGATATGGATGGCCGTTTGCTCACAAGGAGCTCCTCTGCCTTTTGGCAGGTTTTGTTTTTAATCCTGCTGGGTGTCGATATCATACACCCTCCTCACCCGGAAACTTGATGGGGGAGATGGTGTAGTCGCCGACAACCCGACCATGAAACGGGTTAGTGCAGGTTTACACCTGTAGCAAGTCACAGATCTAATCTGGCTTGACATCGAGGGCAAGGCAACAAGTGGCAAGAGAAACTAGAGCAAGGGGAGCGCTAAGTGCATGCTTGAAGGTGAAGAAAGGGATTAATGCTCTCCGCAGTCACTACAACAGGACATTTGATGAACTGATCCATTTGATGAATGAAGGCTGTGGATGAGTGGCTCGTAGAAGGAAACACATTTCTCATTCAAAAATCTGAAGAAACCCAATTTCCTCACAAATACCGACCCATAACAAACCCACCAAGAACATGCAGACTTCTAACATGAATCACGAAAAAAATAATGTACCATCATCTAACAACAACAAGGACGTTTGCAGGCAGAACAAAAGGGATGTAAGAGAGGTCCTTTTGGAACAATTGACCACCTACTACTGAACAAGGCCGTACTTGAAAATTGCGAAATGTGAAGAACCAAATTTTCCACCGCCTGGATAGACTATAAGAAAGCTTTTGACTGTCCCACATTCATGGATAATAAAATGCATGGAAATGTACAAAATCAATTCCCACATAATCAACCTGATTGAGAAAGCAATGGAGCTCCGGAATACCACATTGATATTACAGCACTCGGGAAAATACCAGATGTGAAGATATGGTGTAGGATCTTTTCGGGAGACAGTCTTTTCCCCCTCTTGTTTTATTTTGGCTCTGGACCCACTGAGTAACCTCATCAACAAACAAGGACATGGATACAAAACCAATAGAAGAACATCCAAAGAAACAGGAAAGGTGACACACCTACTATACATGGATGATTTAAAGCTCTTCGCACCGAATGATGAAAAATTGACAGAATGGCTAAAATTAGTAAAATGGTTCTCTGAGGACATTCAAAGGGAATTTGGAATCGATAAGTGTGCCAAGTGCACATTTGTACAAGGTAAACCAATAAAAAGTCAGAATAAAAATTGACCTTGAAACAACAATACAGCAGTTCAAAAATGAAGCATCACGCAAATACCTCAGAGTAGAAGAGGTCCACCAAATATGTCACAAACAAATGCGCAAAACAATCTCCAAAGAATACCTACGTAGAACCTAGCTGATCCTGAAAATGTACCTCTCCCAACAAACAAAATCAAAGCCATAAACTATCTCGCAGTACCAGTATTCCAATGCAGCTGTGGAATAATAAACTGGCCCCAATCGGAAATCAATTCACTAGACATCAAAACCAGAAAACTCCTTCCCATCCACTAAATGTTAAACAAAAGCTAGTGTATCCCGAGAATGTACCTGCCGAGACGAGAGGGAGGGAGTGGCCTGATGGAGCCGAACCAGGTGCACAGAGCGACGAGTATAGAACTAGCTGAGTATGTAAAATGCTCAACAGACCATCAGATTCAATTTGTAAACAAACATGAACACAACAAACCTGAAAAAGTATCCCTAATTCACTTTTCAAGGAATTTCCAAAAACAGGTGTGAATAGAAGAAACCGCACAGGAAAATGAAACGGCAACTAATGCAGTCGCAACAAATGCAAAAAAGACAAAATAAATATATAAAAATAAATATTAACAAATATACACCAACAACTGGGAGAATGACAAAAGAGCAGGAAAATACAAAATAAATAAATAATTGGACCGAGTTGGGATCGACAAAGAAGGCTCATTGGAATGGCTAAGGTAGCTCAACTGGGACCGAGAACGAATAATAATAAGTACCCAAGATCAAGACACTACACCAATGGATTTTAAAAGATGGCGGGACTGAGCCAGATGGACAAGCCGAAGGTTCTGCAAGACAGAAACAGAAAGTACTCGGGATGCAAAAAAATATCATCAGAACAACTTTACACACAACGGCACAAAAAAGTATACAAAGTGATTCATTGGCAAATCTACAAAAATTTCAACATCCCAGTTCTGGGAAACTCATGGAAACACGAACCAAGAACAATCTTTGAGAATATGGATGTCATTCTCATTTACGACCTGATGATCCCATCGAGCATGAACATCGAAAACAAAGCCTTGCGACTGGACATCATTATCAGGAACAAAAAGGAAAAGACAGCATTGTTGATCGAGATATCAGTACCCAGCGATTTTTGGCTGAAACAATGCAGAAATCAAGAAAATGACCAAATACCAAGACCTCAAAAATGAGATCAAGACATCTTGGAAGATGAAGAGGGTTGAAATTGTACCACCAGTGATAATTGGAAGAACATGAATAACAAAGAAGAACCTCACTGAGGTTTTGAAAATCATCCCAAGGAATATTATCACAAACCAGAATATCACCTCCAACTCTCTGGAAAATCCTCTTTATCTCTTTGCTGATGACTCCACCCTCTGTCAGACCATCTGTCATCCCTCAGCCCGGCATGCAGCAGCTTCTTCACTCTCTGCAGATCTGGGTAAAATTACAAACTGGTCCAACACGTGCAACATGTCTTTTAATCCTGATAAATCTCACACTCACTATGTCTCTGCAAAAGGACTGTTTAGAATAAGTCCTCTCACTCAAGCTTCTGGGTCTCACTATTTGCCATGACCTTTCCTGGGAAAGCCACATTTCAAACCTGACCTCCAAAGCCAGTCGCCGACTGGGAATCCTCCATCGTGCAAAGTCCTTCCTCGGCCCATCTGAGCTCCTGACCACACACAAAGCTTCCATCCGCAGCCTGATGGAGTACTGCTCTCCCCTCTGGGATGGTGCTCCTGCCTCTCACCTTTCTGGGCTTCATGTTGTGGAAACCAAGGCATTTAGGATCATTGGTATCTCCTGTGGTGTGGCTGAGTCTTTGGGCCTCTCACTCTCTCACTGCAGGCAGGTCGGTGGTCTTTCTGTCTTCTACCATCTCCTCTCGGGTCTCGCCCCCCCCACTGTCTGTGATATGTCCCCCCCCCCATATTTCCGCAGGGCGCTCATGTTCCGCCAGCAACCTCCTTCTGGTAAAACTACCAAAATCATGAATCTCTGCTCAACTTCACTCTTTTATTCCCCTTTTTTCCCACCTTTGGAATAATCTCCCTTACTCTCTTCAATCCCATTCTTCCCTCCAGGCCTTCAAAACAGCTGTTCACCCCCACCTCTTATCATCCCCCATCCAAAACCTCAATCTTTTCTACCCCCATTAATCCTCCCCAAACCCACCTCCTTCAAATTCCCTGCTTTCCTTTCTGAAAGTCCCTGTAATGTCCATCTTATATTCCACATGTTCCTCGCCCCATCCCTCT
Organism: Eptatretus burgeri; assembly: GCF_056783735.1. Taxonomy (NCBI): domain Eukaryota; kingdom Metazoa; phylum Chordata; class Myxini; order Myxiniformes; family Myxinidae; genus Eptatretus; species Eptatretus burgeri. The sequence goes on along the minus strand of NC_140967.1, from coordinate 3,625,313 downwards.
CCCTTCCACAGATATTCTTATGTCTCTGTTCACTGTTTTGTCCTTCCCTCTCCCGCCCCTCTTGTCTCATGCCCCCCCCTTTTGCTGTGTGTTGTGTGTTAGCTCTCATATGAGCCTCAACAATGTATACAAAACAAACAAACAAAAAAACTACAATTGGGGACAGTCTGGGGTTCTGTGTGATTCTGAAAAGAACCCTCGGAACACAACTCTGTGAACAACAAAGTTGAACAGCTTGGTCCATGAACTGTGATCCCTTATCAAAGCGGAGGTGGATACTTTGAGTCCTGGGAGGACTTCGTTCCATCCCCTCAAACCCCCAGATGGAGATAACAACCAAAGACACACACTGACACCTTAATATAGACGCAGCACATGGCTGCAGGTAACCACATTTGCTGGGGGTATAGTTATGTGTCTGATGCAGTGCCCCCAGTGGGTTAGAGCAGGAATTTATAATTTGTTCAGGGTGTTGGCGATAGTTCACAGACTTTTCACAAACATTTTTAATGTCCACCAACGAATACCGACAGACGGGGCACACAGTTCAACGTCCATCCAAGGGATGGGACACTTCGTTATGCTTTTTGAAAATAACGAGAATTACTATAAGGGCACTCGGTGGAGTGCATACCTCCACCACGCAATGCCTGATCCATGAGAACATATCTGGCCCAATACATGTCTGAAATATCATGATATACAGCACTTTATAGTTTTTGGCCCTATCTCTCAATAGTATCTGTTCAGTTTCTTGCTCATCTTTAAAATTCGTTTGCCAAGCATCTTCGGCACAGGAAAAGGACAGTTGGTCCAGCATTTCTGCATCGTATTGTCACCCAACATTCCCAACAAAGATGCTCGTGTTGTCCAAAGGGTAAAGGAGTATATTTTGTGATTTTTTTATTTTGTTCATCTTTGTTATATGTATTGTGTGATCAAAATAACGATGAGCCGTTCTCTGTGTGTGACGTCGCCCTCCCCTCTTCCCTCTTCAACTCTTCCCATCCTTTAGGTATTGATGTCCTCTTGCTGGGGATTAAAGTTTCCTCTGACCAGAATAAACTCTTCATCTTGAGCCCAGTCATTACACAGCACAGGCTGAGAATGGCCATTCACTCCTCAAGGACCGTTTCTGTGCATGCTCAGACATTGATTCAAGCACATGGAGCAACTGAGCGCAACACTCTGCACCTGAACAGGTGTAACGCTTCCTACGGGTAAGGATTCATTGCGATGGCACTTCCTCCTCATTTTCGCGGCTCATTTCAGAGTGTGATTGATTCGAACTTGTCGGTGTATATGATGGATAAGGGCTGATGAAGAATGGCAATAAAGTGCGTGAGAGTACAGCTTTGCAGATAGGGCATTTCGCTGGCTGTCCTGTGTGCTTGTACTCACACTTGTTGACCTCCTCGAAATCCTAAGTAAAAGTCATACGAATGCATATGGGATTGATCATGTCATTCAAAATGCAAAAGAGTACAGTGTTGTTAAATTGAATATCCACAGTATTCATTCCACGGACACTTGGATTTTCCCAGAAATGACAATTAACAGACTCTAAACAGGTCATGGACATTGCAATCCATATTGAATGTACATTCCGATTATTTATATATATATATATATATATATATATATATATATATATATATATATATATATATATATATATATATATGGTTTTGTCCTCTTGTGTAAAACAAACAAAATAAAATGGCATTCAGTGAGAGTGAGAGTGAGATTGCATGTGAAATTTGTGTCGCGCGTGTAACTGTGCAAACCTGGTGTCTCTGATTAATACCTGGAGTTGTACGATAGATACGACATGGTACATGTACAATATCCCGTTAATCCGGTTCTTATTTCCGTCCGGTGCATGCGAGCTCATTCCTATCACCAAGCAGCACATAGTCTCATACATTCCGCTCAATGGTGGGAACCACTCACTCACTGCGTGTGTGCTGAGGACCCTCGAGCATTCAGACCCAGACCACCATGGACATCCATTCCACAGTTTTACGAGCACAACTCAGGAACGATTTCTAAATTTAATTTAACAACAACACAGGCGAAATACATTCATAAACAGTGGTAAAGAGGCAGTGGGGATTGTCCGTGCCACTTTAGATCACCAACTGACTTCACAACACACTAAAATGAAATCCTTAAAAAGCACATCCTGATTGTGTATATACTGGACATACACACACCACACACACACACACACACACACACACACACACACACACACACACACACACACACACACACACACACACACACACACACACACACACACACACACACACACACACACACACACACACACACACACACACACACATTGAAGATGCCTGGTGTTGGCTTAATGGTTAGGGTTGTGGCTTGGGATCCTCGGGGTCCTGAGTTTGATCCCCGCTGGCCACTGAATTAACATCAGGGGGGTTGACTCAGCCTGTCAACTGAGGTCAGCGAAATGAGCATCAGTATACTGGTAATTATCCCTGCGTGTTGAAGGCGACTAAAGGGTTGGCACCAGGAAGGGCATCCAGCCATAAAAACATTGCCACAAGAAAGGGTACCATGATTGGAGCCCACAAAAAGCTGACCCGTGCTCAGGGAAAAGGGCTTTAAACTGGTGTGATGATGATGATGATGATGATGATGATATATAGATACTGAAGCATCATAGAATATAAAAAGATTAATTTACCGGCACACTGAGTACAGGTTCAGGAGATTCACATTCAGATAAAGCTAGACATGCACGGATATGAACACGTGTACACATAATGTCACAGAATAATATGGGCACACTTCGTCATGTAATATTTGTATGTTAATAACTACGTTATTATAACTGCGATGGCTCAAAGTAGTATTCACAATGGGCAACAGAAGTCATTAGCTCACTGTGCATATGGTATAGCATATATTATGAATTTGATGGAGGAAGAGCAGGACAGGTACGCGTGTGGGTCACCTGTGCATCTATCTGGGCAGAAAATTTTGCCACGGCTGTCAATCAGTCTGATGGGGGCGGGACCGCGAGATACATTTGCTCAAGGAACAATCAGACCGACATGGCTATGCTTAACGGTGGAATATTGTCAGCCTTGTTCGTGTAGGGCAGTTATGGGGCAAATCAACATCAACAACACACATATTTCGATAAAGTACATGCTATTTAGAATGTTAGATCGTCTATAAAGTATATACAGTACCGATACAATGTGAACACTTCGATAACGTTTCCACTACGTTTGTAAATGACTAGTAGAACATATATATATATATATATATATATATATATATATATATATATATATATATATATATATATATATATATATATATATATATATATACATATATACATATATATATATATATATTATACTTTATACGATATATATATATATATATATATATATATATATATATCGTATAAAGTATAATATATATATATATATATATATATATATATATATATATATATATATATATATATATATATATTATACTTTATACGATATATATATATATATAGTAGTCCAGTAGAACTACACTATAACCTGATACAAATTGCAATAGTTTTTTTTTATTGCTGGATCTTATTCAGGGAGTCCCTCTGAATGTCCCAGAATAAAACAGGACCACGGGAAGTGCCATAATTTGCATAAATTCAAAATGGCCGCCATTGAGCACTTGGGGGCTGATATCTCCTAAACGGTGCGTTTTAGACCCCATAAATGTATCATTAGCAGATAGTAAAGTGACCCTAAGGAATTCAAATATGTCGTCAAAATTTGTATATGACGTTGTATATGTCAGAAATGACGTCATTGATATAATTTATGTTAAATTTATGTTTTCCTCAATGTTTTTGTTGGAAGTACATGTATGACGTTCTTTGGAAATATCCGAGTCTGAAATATGTTCCATGAGCTATGCCTTGTACATTAACAAATTCAAATGTCGACCTCCACAGAGTCTGTCCTATACATGTCCTGGCTTATTTGCATGATGACGTTTTACTTTGTCTGAATCAATATCGGTGGCAACATCCCCCTTATTAGTGCATGATGTCCCTTTGCATCCCATGCATGATGGTGAACACTCTAAGCCATTTTTCCAACAGCTGCAACGAAGGGTGTCACAATCACCCTTACATTGGCACCGGATTATTTTCAGCAGATATTCCGGTGCAGGAAGCAAGTCCATCTTGCTTGGCTGCATTCGACCATCTGACAAATGCCACCCCAATCTGTTGGATTCAGTTCTTCTTTCCCGATCCAAACCTTGGCTTGATAGTAAACCCTCTGTGAGTGATATCTTGCTGCGTTGGATGTTGGAGGTAGCATCTGTATTGGAGACTGCGAGCACTGGTAGCCACATTTTCTGAGAACTTCCTGGCTCTCAGGTCATCCAGGCTTTCTTCCATCTTTCCACCACATAGAAAGACAAGAGCGCTCTCTCCTGCTTTATCTATGTCCTCTACTACCAACCCTTCTTGAGCCAACTTGAGAATTTGCGACTTAAACTCATGATGATTTTGGGATTTCTTCACGGGCGCTCCTTTCCCTATCCCAAATATCCTGGATGTTGTGTCGCATCCAGCAATTGCATGGATCACTGGCAAGAGACTACACAATTCTTTCCCCAACTGCTTCTTGAGGCAAACAATGTCCCACACTCTCCTATTCACCTCCTTCTCCCCACACTTGCGTTCTGACCTGAAGACGAGTCCTTTGCAATCATCACCGCAATTGCATCACTGTTGTGTTTCCCAAAGAAACACAACAGTGCAAGATCTGTATCTTCTCCTATTAGTTGCGTACAAGCAGACGTTGAACACCTTACAGCCGTTTTCACAATGAAGACATCAGCATCACCATCTGCGCTTAGGGTCTTGATGCCGGTTTCACCCATCTTCTGTAATGGAGTGGTATTTGCTTCCCTGTTCTGAAGTTTACACTACAAACTATGTGGTAAATGGCATCTGCCACGTGAAGGTCAATGCAAGATGCCAAATGTCCCCAAACTTTCTCTGCCCAAGGATCGTTTGAGGGCCTTTGGTCGCATGCTTTAAAGATAGACCTCTGGAAGTCCCACGTTCGAACAGGGTAAGAATCATCAGAGTTGGTGTCTGCTGACATCCCACAAAGGAAGCAGTGTTCCAAAAAGTTAAATATGGGTTCAACAGAACGGCGACTTGGCGGCTCTGGCTCCTCTCGAAACTTTCGTTTTAACGAAAACTGTATAGATTTCTTGTTGCAAAAGTCTCGTCTGCATTCAGAGTGGAACTTCTGCCCCACCATCACGTTGATGGCAACTCCTCTTGATTTTGCAGCTTCCCTCACACTATGGGCACCCTTCTCTGTCAAAGTAAACGTTTGTCGGCCATCATCAAGCTGTTTCTCGCACATGGCACACTTTGTGTCATCCATGGTGTAGATGTCGCCATGTGGATGGAAAATTAGTTTTTAGGATATTGTCAAAGCTCTGCTAAATTCCACGAAAATCAGTCAAGTAGTTTACCTAATGCTGTGCGCGTACATACGATGTCTAATACCCCACACAAACAATCTGAACCAAACATCATTTACACAGTACACTCTACAACAGTCACTACACAAAGCATGCAAAATGAAATGAGTCATGCCCACAGTGTAAAAATGAGTCATGCCCTCATAAATCTGATGTATTGTACATAAACTCATGATCACCTGAACAAAGAGTCACCTGGCCGTTGAGTCCATTTACCTTAGGTGAAATGTGCTGGTGTAGGTTACCCGAATGGGGGGGGGGGGTTTGTTGTGTTGCATAGTTTATTTGTCAATCCCGATGTATACTGTATGATAAGGGAAAATAAACTCTTTTGAATTTGATTTGAATTTGTTTGACACCTATGACGTCATTTCTGACATATACGACATCATATACAAATTTTGACGACATATTTGGATTCCTTGGGGTCACTTTTCTATCCACTAATAATACATTTATGGGGTCAAAAATGCACCGTTTAGGAGATATCAGCCCCCCAACAAGTGCTCAATGGCGGCCATTTTGAATTTATGCAAATTATGGCACTTGCGGTGGTCCTATTTTGTCCTATTTTATATTGGGACATTCAGAGTGACCCCCTGAACAAGATCCAGCAATAAAAAAAAAACTATTGCAATTTGTTTCAGGTTTAACCATTCTGGGGCTAAATCGACTGGACTACATATACAGTTGGGAGAATAAGTATTTGATACACTGCCGATTTTGCAGGTTTTCCCACTTACAAAGCACATAGAGGTCTGTAATTTTTATCATAGGTACACTTCAACTGTGAAAGACGGAATCTAAAAGAAAAATCCCGAAAATCACATTGTATGATTTTTAAATAATTAATTTGCATTTTATTGCATGAAATAAGTATTTGATACATCAGAAAAACAGAACTTAATATTTGGTGCAGAAACCTTTGTTTGCAATTACAGAGATCAGACGTTTCCTGTAGTTCTTAACCAGATTTGCACAGACTGCAGCAGGGATTTTGGCCCACTCCTCCATACAGATCTTCTCCAGATCCTTCAGGTTTCGGGGCTGTCGCTGGGCAACACAGACTTTCAGCTCCCTCCAAAGAATTTCTATTGGGTTCAGGTATGGTGACTGGCTTGGCCATTCCAGGACCTTGAGATGCTTCTTACGGAGCCACTCCTTAGTTGCCCTGGCTGTGTGGTTCGGGTCATTGTCATGCTGGAAGACCCAGCCACGCCCCATCTTCAATGCTCTTGTTGAGGGAAGGAGGTTCTTGGCCAAGATCTCGTGATACATGGCCCCATCCATCCTCCCCTCAATACGGTGCAGTCGTCCTGTCCCCTTTGCAGAAAAGCATCCCCAAATAATGATGTTTCCACCTCCATGCTTCACGGTTGGGATGGTGTTCTTGGGGTTGTACTCATCCTTCTTCTTCCTCCAAACACGGCGAGTGGAGTTTAACCCAAAAAGCTATATTTTGGTCTCATCAGACCACATGACCTTCTCCCATTCCTCCTCTGGATCATCTCGATCGTCATTGGCAAACTTCAGACGGGCCTGGACATGCGCTGGCTTGAGCAGAGGGACCTTGCGTGCGCTGCAGGATTTTAATCCATGATGGCATAGTGTGTTGCTGATGGTTTTCTTTGATACTGTGGTCCCAGCTCTCTTCAGGTCATTGACCAGGTCCTGCCATGTAGTTCTGGGCTGATCCCTCACCTTTCTCATGATCATTGAGGCTCCACGAGGTGAGATCTTGCATGGAGCCCCAGACCGAGGGAGATTGACTGTTATCTTGAACTTCTTCCATTTTCTAATAATTGCACCAACAGTTGTTGCCTTCTCACCAAGCTGCTTGCCTATTGTCCTGGAGCCCATCCCAGCCTTGTGCAATCTACAATTTTGTCCCTGATGTCCTTAGACAGCTCTCTGGTCTTGCCAATTGTGGAGAGGTTGGAGTCTGATTGATTGAGTGTGGACAGCTGTCTTTTATGCAGATCACGAGTTCAAACAGGTGCAGTTAATACAGGTAATGAGTGATGGGAGGGCTTCTTAAAAAACAAAACTAACAGGTCTTTGAGAGCCAGAATTCTTCCTGGTTGGTAGGTGATCAAATACTTATTTCATGCAATAAAATGCAAATTAATTATTTAAAAATCATACAATGTGATTTTCAGGATTTTTGTTTTAGATTCCGTCTTTCACAGTTGAAGTGTACCTATGATAAAAATTGCAGACCTCTACGTGCTTTGTAAGTGGGAAAACCTGCAAAATCGGCAGTGTATCAAATTCTTGTTCTCCCCACTTTATAGGGTGTCCCAAAAAATACACAATTTTTAAAATGCTTCGTTTGATCCTAACAAACCAGTAATTTTGTCACTCATGCTTAATTTCTTGTTGCAGAGACCCCGAAGTTTGTTTTGATACCAAGCAAACGCCTGAAAATTGCCAAGACTGACCGTACAACAATGGACGAAAATTGTTGAACTTTGGCACCAGATGAAAAGTGTCGTACAGGTGCAACGTCTTTACTCGAGACATTTCGGTATCCACTTGCGCCATGCACCAAACTTTCGGACAATAAAGTGCACCATCGCAAAGTTTACCAATGTGGGAACCATCTGTGACCTTCACAAGGGTCACAGTGGTCGGAAGAGGACAGGTCGTAGTAAAGAAAATTTGGAAATGGTGAGACAGGCGGTCGTTCAGAGTTCAAAAAAATTGATTCGACGACTTTCTGCCGAGACAAACATTCATAAGAGCACCGTTCAGAGGATCCTTCGCCAAGACATTCATGCCTTTCCATACAAAATTCAAACAGAAACGGTGCTTACTGATTAACAGAAACGTAAACGACTCGACTTTGCAAATTGGTTCTCAGGAAAGTTGGAGGAAGATGCAGACTTCCTCAAAAAACTTCACATGATGGACGAATGCCATACTCACTTGTCCGGGGAGGTAAACAAGCAAAACTTTTGGTACTGGGGAACTGAAAATCCCAGTAATGCATCAACTGAACTGGTGCCTCGATCTGTTCTCAAGGTCACCATGTGGATGGCGGTTGGTTGGTATGGGATAATTGGTCCATACTTCTTTGAAGATGACCAGGGACGCACTTGCACCGTAAACCAGAGCAACTATTGCGAAATGATTCAGGAATTCTATCTGCCTGAGCTACGTACTTAGGCCCGTAGGAGAAACAACCTGATCCAGATAAGAACCCAGTGGTTCCAGCAGGATGGGGCACCACCCCATACAGCCAGGGAAACAAGGCATTTTCTCAACCAATATTTTGAGGGCCGCTTTATCTCCCTCTGCGAAGACGTTGAGTGGCCACTATATTCCCCTGACCTTACTCCTCCGGACTTCTTGTGGGGGTATCTCAAGGACAGGATCTATGGAAACCCTAGGCCTCAGACTCTTGATCAGCCAAAGGAAAACATCCACCGAGAAATCCAGAACATTCCTCAGGAAATGTTTCCCAAAGTGATGGAGAACATGACAACGCGTTTGCAGGCAGTGATCGGACAACGTGGAGCCTACGTCGAACATGTTGTCTAAAAGAAAACGACGATTCTACAGCAAATTTAAATTTTGGTGGCAATTTTGACATTGGTACAATAAACTTCAACCTTTCAGCTTTCTATCCAGCCAAATATATTTTTAAAAAATATATGTTATGATCATCCTCTTTGCAGATGAAAAGTTGTATATTTTTTTGGGACACCCTGTATATGTACATTTCAAATTTATCTATATATTGTTGCAGGCCGGGTTCCGGTGGCGAGAACGACCGCTAAGTGGGGGAAGTTACGTCATCTCTCACCAGACTCACTGAATTGTAGGCTGTCGCTCAGGATAATTCCGTGACGTGGCGGGTCACTGAACCGACCGTGGAACGCCAATATCTCGACCGCGTAGCATAGGTTCTTTTTGTCCAGAACCAGTTTACCTAATTAACCACGCAGTGTCGTCTACCGGGGAACCACGCCCTCGGTACGCCTTGCCCGAACCGGATCACTCTACCAACTACGGTGGAGTACCAACTACCAACTCCGGATCGGATGCAGTCGAGCGGAACTACCAAGGCGTACCGGCTAGAATGAACAGATTATCGGGGATAAAAACCCGGCTAAACTTAGATCCGAACCATGCTGGACCAATGAAGGAAAAGACAGAAACGAACTGGGAACATTTCTACAATAATTTATTTACAAGCACTTACAAAAGAAAGACACAGAGCAGACTTACGCGGGAATACAACAGGCAAGATTTACAATGATCAACTAAAAGCACTTATGCAGTTCTACTTAAAGACGGCGCCACACACTCAGACGAAAAGAAACCCAGATATTTGCAAAGAGCCCCTGCAGCCAGAGAGGGAGGTGAGCTGAGGGTGCAGTTCCTTCTGGTACCTGAACGTTGGAGGGAAGGGACGCTCCATGGTGCGGCACCCATCAATGGTCGTGTGGCTCAGTCCACAGCTGCACGCGTGGTGTTCATGTCTGCGAAAGCCCGGGTCGGGTAGAGCGGAGTCCGAAGCAGGGATCAGGGCTGCAGACAGGGCCCTACGAGAGATCTGGTCAAGGTCGGGTCGAGGGCTTCCCAGCTCTCTCACACTTGAAATGAACGACTCCCAAAGGGCGCAACCACTCCACAACCTTCCTCCTTTCTTTCGCTATCAGCCGACGAACTGTCTCACTCCAACGCTCTGCTCAAGACGACTCACTTTCCAGCTCACTCTCAAGAAGACTCACTTTCCAGCTGACCAGACCACTCTGAACGAATGGTGTCATAATTTAAAGATCTCCCTCAGCGGGGAGGGCCTTGGTGAAGCCGACGTCATTGTTCGCCCTGATTGGACGGGGCTTCCATGGAGCCGCCCTTTCTGGGCGGGGTTTCAGCCATACCGGGAAGTCCACCCACTCCATGCGTGTTCGGACTCGCCAAAAAGGAACTACTGCAGAGATTCTGCTTCGGAAAGCGAGTCACCGGTTTGGACCCTGTCACACCTTGACGTTTTAGCCAGTGTCTGGCAAGGTCTCAAAATGTATGTAAAACGATGGCGTACGCTGAACTATTGATGTTTTTTTTTTAAGTTTTGGGCGTATAATATTGTGTTGGATGTATGCATAACGTATTAGTAACGTACACAGAACGTTTCAATCACATATAGATAACTTATACCAATGAATGCTGAGTGTGTTGTCGGCGTTCACAACCTATGCCCAACGATAGTCTAACTTATGCATAGCGTGGCAGCATATCGCAGACGATCACGTGGCGTAGGCTATTAATAGGCTGCGGCTCGACGATTCAAATCGTAACCGCACTAGTCATCGAAGTGTTAAGCCGCTGTCACACCTTGACGTTTTAGCCAGCGTATGCCGACGTATGAAAAATTTGCCGGACCAAGCTGGCACACGTCGAATACGTTATGGGTTAGTTTTGTGTACGTTAAGAGCACGCTGGCATATTTCGTAGTACGTTGGCATACGTCGTAGTACGCTGGCGTACGTCGTCATACGCCGAGTATGTCGAAATTTTCAGCATGTTGAAAATTTATCGACGTACTCGGCGTATGACACACGTTCCGCATACACTGGCCATAAGTTGTAGGCACGTTACGCGATCGTTGACACACGTCGACACACGCTCCTTGTACATTACTCATAAGTCGAAACGCGTCAATGTAATGGTTAGCGTCAGTGTTTCAGACTCCCTGGTTTTTTATTTTATTTTTTTTTCCCTTCGGTATGACGGTGATGTTGACACTTCCATTTCTAGTGTGGTTATGATTTAATCGTTGAGCGGCAGCCTATTAATTATATTATATTATCACCGCACTAGAAATCGAAGTGTTAAAACACCGTCGTACCGAAGAAAAAAAATAACCCAGGGAGTCTGGAACACTGACGCTAACCATTATGTTGACGTGTTTCGACTTATGAGTAGCGTACAAGTAACGTGTGTCAACGATCGCGTAATGTGCCTACAACACGTTACTCATAGGTGAGAAATAAGTTTCGGGTACGCTAAACATTACCTCGACGTGTTTCGACTTGTGAGTAACTTACAAATAACGTGTGTCAACGATCGCGTAACGTGCCTACAACTTATGGCCAGCATTATGCGGAACGTGTGAGTCATACGCTGGCATACGTCGAAAAATTTCAAGCATGGAAAATTTGTCTAACACCTCGGCGTACTACGACGTATGCCAGCATACAAAGACGTATGCCAGCGTCCTACGAAAAAAAAGCCAGCGTACTACGACGTATGCCAGCGTGCTCTTAACGTATACAAACTTACCCATAACGTATTCGACGTGTGCCAGCGTTTTAGCCAATTTTTTTTTACCATACGTCAGGCATACGCTGGCTAAATCGTCAAGGTGTGACAGGGCCTTCAGGCGAGTAGGTGAACACACGCTTGTTCAGCCCATGCGAGAGTAGCAAGCGAGATGAAGGTGTGAGCAGGCAGAGGGTACCGTGGGTCGTCGTGGATGGGATAAAATGATTTATTAATCTTACTAAGAAAACATCGCAACGCACCCCTTTGATTTCCCACGAAATGCAAGGAGGGGTTCTATCTACACATATACTTAACGGCATAACTAACTTCGGGGCACCTGTATGTTTGTATGCATACAGTTCCGAAAACCGTAACAATATTATTAATAAATATATATCTTCTTCTTCTTTCGGCTGCTCCCGTTAGGGGTCGCCACAGCGGATCATCCGTTATGATCCGCATAATGATTTGGCACATGTTTTACGCCGGATGCCCTTCCTGACGCAACCCTGGTCACCTCTTACGACACAGGGATATGGTACACCTATTCTAACCGTGGCATACACCGGGCCCAGTACATTGGTACTCACTTCGCCGACCTCGGAAGGATGGCAGGCTGAGTCAACCTCCTGGTGTGTATTAATTCAGGCGGCCAACGGGACTTGAACTCAGGACCTTTTGGATCCCAAGCCACTACCCTAAGCACTACGCCAACACCAGGCTATGAATATATATATATATATATATATATATATATATATATATATATATATATATATATATATATATATATATATATATATATATATATATATATATATATATATATACATATACATACATACATATACATACATACATATACATACATACATATACATACATACATATATATATATATATATATATATATATATATATATATATATTCATTCATTCATATTCGTATATCAAAATATGTCTGTGGCGTAGCCAGGCTGAGGCAGAGGAGGCAGTTTCCTCGTCGTTCATTTCATGAAATATGATCTGGCCTGAGCCATCTGGCCAACTGAACTCCCTGGGGAGTAAACTATCGAAGCTACCCGGCAGTGCTCTGAATACTCTTATCTCCACTCCTATCACAATACCTAAATAGGACAATACCCCCCCCCCCTAATATTGCACAGGAAAATAAAATTATCCCTATGTTTTCTTTCTTATTGTGTTTGCAGGATATCGATCATGAACATCCTTTAACAGATTTGGCCTACCAGATATATAATGTCACAAAACTAAAATCACACTCTCAGCTCCCCCCCCCCCCATACCTATCGCAACGCCCACTTTGACATCAACCAAGTTCACCTCTTTTCGCCTCGTCACTTTTGGACCTCTGGCTACGCCCTTGAATAGTGAGTATTTTAGCTTCAGATTCGTGCAAAAAATGATCAAATTACCCGAAAACAAGCTTTTTAAACCAAACAAAAGCATTGTCTGACTAAACTTTTTGTTCTGCATCACTATTCTGAAGCGAAAACGTGTGATTTCATTGAAATACTAAATGTGGAGTGTGATGAGCACTCCACTGATCTCCATTGGACATAGTCCTTCACCAAAGCATCACCTCCAACCCAGAGGCCTCGGCCCAGCAACTCTGTCAAACATACAAAGATTTCAGGGTCAACATCGGTTGAACATCAAACCATTCTTATAACCATCACAATGCCCTTATAAAAATCTCAATATCAATTCAAGCTTGAAAAGATGCTTGGTACAACAAAACTTCAACATTGACATAAACAGACATTTTGAAGGACATTACCATAAAACAGACAAAAAAGAAAACCACAAAGCTTTTCGTTGTGCTCTCTTCAGGTGAAATTCACAGAAAGTGAATGAGGTAATGAAGAACAGTCAAACAGGACACCTATCAACAAAGTCAATTCTGATTGGACGTTCTCTACTTATGAGTCATCACCTCCCAATTGGAAAGGTGGAAGGAGCCTGTTCAGTGTTCAGCTCTCCAGTTGAAGGTTGCAGAGTCTGAAGCGGAGCCCCTAAGGCTGTTGCAGAATCCTCTTCATCAATATTTGTGATCGTGAGAAGTTTGTGTTCCTCTTCTTCTTTGCACAAATAAGCAAAGTGAGTAGACAAACTCTTTTGCTGACATAACATAGGGTCCGTGGAATAGATAACATGGGGTCCGTGGAATAGATAAGTGTCGCTTCGACTATTCGGAGATGCGTTATACTTCGTCCTCCACTCAATATCTTGAATGCATCCACATTATACTGTTCAGCATAGTTTGCATTCTCAATCAAATGCTGTCCAATAGCAGATACACATTATGTTGTGATTGATGCTGGGACCTTCCTACAAGTACGAGCCAGCTGTATTCGTGCACCAATTGTGTTTTTCCTGATGGACAAAGGGACGTGCTGTTTGATTCTGTCAGGGTGTGGGTAGTTCTGCCTACATACAGAGCATCACATCAGCACTTGAACTCGTAAATAATATTGCTACGTTTTGAAGCAGGCAGAACATCCTTCTTAACTGCAGGAATCAGACGTTGAGAGATGAAAATCACTCTTGGATGAACATAATGTTATGAAAAGTCACAGACTTTTAACAACATTATGGTCGTCCAAATTGATGGGATGGCCATGGGCTCTCCTTTGGGCCCAATGTTGGCAAACATTTTTGTTGGCCATCATAAACTGCAGAAGTTGACCAAGTTGCAGGTATCTCAATCCCCAATCGTATACTACAGATATGTGGATGACATATTTTGCCTGTTTGAATCTCGTGAAGTCTGTGACCGTTTCTTGAATGAATTAAATTATCTTCATCCTGCCCTCAAGTTCACAACAGAATTGGAATGTTCTGGTTGCTTACCCTTTCTGGACGTCCTCGTGGAGAGATCTGCATCATCCTTCACTACATCCATCTATAGAAAGCCCACGTTCACCAGCCAGTATAGTCAATGGGACTCTTTGAGCTCAACAAGATACCAGATTGGTTTGATCAATGTATTAGTGAGTCGAGCTAAGAGGACATGTTCCAACTCCAAGCTTCAGACAGAGATGGACAAGATTGCTGGCATTTCCAGTGAGAATAGATTTCCTGAGTATATCATCAGGAGGTTTATGCACAAATTCCTCACTGCTGTAGACGAACGGAAAGTGGGTCCTGAAAAGTGCCCGGTCTACATCAAGATTCCCTGGAAAGGGAAAATGTTGCAAAGATATATGAGGAACAAATCAAAAGGTGTGTCTCAAACACTTATCTGACTGTTCGTCTAAGAGTGATTTTCACCTCTCGACGTCTGATTCCTGCAGTTAAGAAGGATGTTCTGCCTGGTTCTGGGTTGAGAGAGATAAAGAAAAAGAAAGAGAGAGAGAGAGAGAGAGAGAGAGAGAGAGAGAGAGAGAGAGGTTGCGAGAGAGAGAGAGAGAGTGAGAGTAAGAGACAGACAGAGAGAGTGAGAGGAATAGACAGACAGAGAGAGAGAGAGAGAGAGAGAGAGAGAGAGAGAGAGAGAGAGAGAGAGAGAGAGAGAGAGAGAGAGAGAGAGAGAGAGAGAGAGAGAGAGAGAGAGAGAGAGAGAGATAGATAGATAGATAGATAGATATATATATATATATGTATTTATATATATATATATTGTTGCGGATTCGCGCCCGCCGGCGTGCGACGGCCACGTAACTCGAATCGCGGCACGTCGCCCACTGGACGGACAATCCAGTCGTGACCCTCTCGGACTAACGCCGGGAACCAGTCACGGGTGGACCTTTCGGTCTCACCACGATCGAGCCAATCAGCCCCCGCGTGGGATAGGGTTGCTCGCCAAATTCGACCTACCTAAGTACCCACGCGGAGGGTAGACCGGGCGATCACACCTCGCCGCAGGTCGACTTCGGACACGGGCCACTTAAGCGACCCGTTCCGTACTATCAGAATAACCGAGCGGTGTTATCGTCGACCTCGACGGTTCGATTAATTATCGGGCGTATTCAGCCCACTACCAACCCTTTACGTGAAGCAAGATGAGGGTTCAATGGGAGAAATGACGAAGCGAAGCGGGTAACAGTTCAACAATAAAGCACATTTATTCGCGACGAACGGAAAGCACACATATTCAATTCCACCAAAAGCACACAGAAAAAACACAATTCCATTTACACAAAAAGCAAATATAAAAGCGAAAACAATGCAGAGCTAATACCGACTACCGAGCACACGGCAACACTTATACAATTCTACCTCACAGACGGCGCCGACAACACATACCCAAAACCAAGGAAAGAATACCCCCAAGAATGAGGCGGGCCTGAGGCCGAGACCGGGTCGCGCCTACCCGTCTGGTGATGAGACGCGGAGCGGCGATGGCGCCGCAACTCCGCGGACCTCGCGGACAGTGTCTGGCAGGGGGTGGGAAAGGGGCCCCCTTGGTCGCACTATCTCAGCGCGGGGGGAAACAGGAGGGGGTTGCTGATGCTCGGGGTATAGAGGATCTTTATTATGTGCGACGAGCGTCTCCACCTCGGCCAGGTCGCGCTGTCGGCCTCCCTCGGGTGCAGCTTCCTGCACGACGCGAGCACCCCCTCGTCTGGTGTCGCCGCCTTTCCACAGCTCCGTCCCCTCCGTTCTGCACACGACGAGCAGCTCCACCGCCCGCGAAGTCTTGACCCTCTGCTTCCGACTCTCCTACTCTCCGCCTCTCCGCCTCGGGACTCTCCGACTCTCCACTTCTTGACTCTCCGACCCTCCGCCTCTGGACTCTCCGACTCTCCGACTCTGGACTCTCCGACTCTCCCGACTGACGAACACGGTCCTTTTATCCCCCCGTAGCTTCGCCTTTGACCCCCTCCCTTTGACCTTTCACCTCGCTCCCCATTAGCCCGAGAAAAAGTGGGCGTGAAGGCTTTTTGATCCACAAATTTGCATATATCGATCGTCCTGGAGGCGGGGCCAAATCGCCCCTCGCTCACCGATTGGACGGCAAAAAGTGGGCGTGTGTCGTTTTTGATCCGTTTTTGAAGCACAAAATCCGTGATTTTGTACACGCTGTTCGACGCGCGCCCTGCACGAGTCCAACACCGGTACCCACAGGCGGCGCAAGAACGGTGGCGATGCGACGGCTGCGAGGTGTGACGTGAAGGTCGTGGCGGTTGTGGTGAAGCGGCGTTGTGGTTGGTGGTTGATGTTGTGGTTGTGGTGGTAATCATGGTGGTTGGTCCAAAATAAAGATAGTTAAAGAAAAACGGCTATCCTGAAGAGTCGCAGCACGCATATATGACATGTATTCCCACTAGACAACGGGTTTGGGCCTAACTACACATGCACTTACCGAGATACCTCACCTAAGGGACCTGAATGGTGGTTTGCGAATTTGGTAACCACAACAATATATATATATATATATATATATATATATATATATATATATATATATATATATATATATATATATATATATATATATGCTTTTGGTGATGTCGGTGGCATGGCATGGGATTAAGGGCAGAGCTGAGCAGGCAGGCGGCGCGGAGCGCTGGGCGAGTGAACAATTGAGGTTTTGTGCTGAGCGCATCTATGAGGGCAATCTGAAACACAGATACATTTACAGATTTGCATCCACATCATTATTAAGATATCTTCTCATATGTCCTGTCTTTTGTATTCTGTCTCGTCTGCTGTGGACACAAAAGAGCAATCGGTGATGGAAAGTCCTGACAACCGTTCTTTTCAGGGCGACCCCACAGGCACATACCTCTTTCCATTTTTCCTTCACTGCACCTCATCGCACCTCCTCTGACCACACACCTTAAACATCCTCAGTTTTCCTTCTCCTCCCCATAATAAGCGACTGGAAAGCGTGAGCCCATCAGCCACACCAAGTACAAAAAGAGATCGCAAACAGCCTGTCCTTTCTCTTTCTTTGCTTTCTAATTTCCTCGGGTATGTGTCTGATTGCGTCTCTCATGTTTATATAAGTTAAGATTGCATAAGATTAGTATCGGTATAAGTCTGCATTGTGTCCTTTTATTGTGTTTTTGTAAATATTTGCATTCTCTTGTTTATAATAAACCTGTGTTATAAATGTACCCAGGTTGTAGCATCTTCTTCATTCGTCCAACGCAGTCTGCATGTCGTATAACCGGGAAGTTTTGCCCCTTGTAATTTGCTCTGATTAGCCAGTGTGTACTCACAGCTCCACTCAGCTGCATCTGATCCGGTGAATAATTGGAGTACGCATTGAGGGCACAAGACCACCCTCCCCCCATCCCTCTTTGATGTGGCCGTCCACCCATAAGGTATCACGCGAGGTGTAAC
Organism: Eptatretus burgeri; assembly: GCF_056783735.1. NCBI lineage: Eukaryota > Metazoa > Chordata > Myxini > Myxiniformes > Myxinidae > Eptatretus > Eptatretus burgeri. The sequence continues at coordinate 3,607,166 of NC_140967.1, read as the reverse complement.
CCTGCAGAATCGGCAGTACCAATCGGTGCTCATGGTTACTTAGCAATCCGCCAGAGCACTCACTTATTCATGCCTGGTGGCCTCATGACCAGGTGTTCGCAGGATGAACCTGAGCGCTTCCCCTCCTGGTCAAACTCAAACCCCGGATCTGCAACAATATATATATATATATATATATATATATATATATATATATATATATATATATATATATATATATATATATATATATATATATATATATATATATATATATATATATATATATATATATATATACAGGGGGATATGAAAGAGATAGAGATAGATAGATAGATATATTAATTAGTTCATAAGCAGAATCAGTTATATAAATGAGATGTGGATCTCTGGCATAATCGACTGACTGCTTTCTTCCCATGAATAATTACTCATTCTACATAGAAGCCACCAAATCCAAGCTTGTGGGTGAGTGAGACTCGTCTTATCGTAAACGTAATCCATTGATCAAAAGAGTTCACATCCGTCATGTTGATGTTACTCATGCAATAATCCTCCGAATTATAAAATGTGCCTTGAGTTCTCCCCCATCATGTTCTAAGAGACAGAGTGCAGTAAGTCCTCTCAGGTAGAGCACAGGTTCTGACTTTGGTCCTGTTTTGAATGTCATTATCCCCACGCTTTTTTAAAAAAACGGGGGATATTGTAATCGGCTGTGTCTGTCCGCCTGTCACGTGATCTCCTCCTAAACGGTTTTGCAGAAATTCAGCATACCTGGTAGTTATGATCACCACATGGCAAGAAGGTGTGAGAGCAGGATCATTTTTGGCTCAATCCCACGGGTTGGGGTCAAACACCAAAACGTACAATTACGGGCACATTTTACATTTTAAAACATTTTTAAATGAACCTTTGTCTGTTAATTAAACATGGCAGGACGTATGTAATATGTAACTCTGTTTTTTGAAAAAAAATATTGACGGGGAAGAAAATGGAAAGGAGAAAGGTTGAGATGGAGGATGTCGGTGGTGTGGAGGAAATCGAGTCGGGGCTGGGGTTGAGAATTCTGCCTTTTTCTGTAAGGTAACACATGAACAGGCCTTAATATTCAGGATATTGCATCCATAAGATTTGCTGCAGTTAAGAATTACGTTTCCGAATAAATCTTGTCGTTCAACCTGTACAGGTTTTAAAATGTCGTTTCATAGCCTTAGGGGAACTGAGGATTTAAGATTTGCTGAGGCACTATGGCTCACTGGGGTACGCTGCTGCTGTTGCTGCATCAGCACCACAATACCAAGGAGTGCTCAACGCTGTCGTATTCACATCGTTTGCAGAAAATTCCCATCCATGGGACGCCCATGATGCATGGTCATAATTTTGAGATGATATGCACCACGGTAGGATATGATGCCGGGACGAGCACTGGGGAATGTCCTGGCTGAAAAGGCTCCTTGGTCATGGCATTGGTGTGGGATGGCAAGAGAAGAGTGTTTCCTTTTATCATGTCCTGGTATGGGGAGAGAAGAGTGTGTTTCCTTTTATCATGTCCTGTGGACGTTCGATGAAGTTTGTACATTTCCGATTGAATCATCATGTTGACAAAGATGGAGCTTTGCGGGTATTTAATTGTTCGTTCACATGACCCGTCTCTAAGGTTACAAATGAATCTTTTATTCGTCGTTTTATTCCCTCGGAAGAGTTTTAACTCAACCAAAGGTAAGAATATAGACACGGTGTTGACTCTCTCGTAGCCTTTTTTTCAATTCTCAAATTAAATTATTGGATCTGCACAGGTGAGTGATGGTTTCATAGGTTTATTACAATTCTTATGACGCACCTGTGCTTTGAAAATAGATTCAAGATGAGCTGCGAGGTGAGTCATATGGTGCACACTCATGCTATCGGTTTGTGTCCCAATCGAGTTTTCCTTTATGACACCCCTTGAGAGCATCGTATGATGTCTCATTGTCACATGAGCTATGGGGACGTTTTCTCAACCTGTGCCTGACTCCAGCGGAGCAACAAGTTATAATTGTTTCTTCCTGTCGATTTCAGGCCAATCAAGGCTGTGAAACGTTTGATTGTAAAACTGTAAAGGGGAACTTTTTTGACGTTTTTTTAATGTTTCCATTATGTGGTGGAGGTATGCGCTCTACCGAGTGCCCTTCTAGTTTTGTACATGATGAAATGAGATGGGCAACTGTCCCCAATGAATTTCAAATCTCAAACAGTAATCTGTTATGTCACATTGAATGGACCAATGTTATCAGATGTGTGCAAGGAAGGACAATTGGCAGACTGATGGAATTAGGAACCCGAACCTACAAACATTTGAAAACCCCAATGTGAATCGTGCTAAAATTGCCTTTTTTTCATTCAAAGTAGAGCAATCATTATTCCACAGCTCATAAAGCTTCATGTTGTGACAGTGATGAGAGCAAGAAGACTTGTAACAGCTTTTTCAATCTCTCCCAAATATCTCCCTTACCTCGATAGAGAGCGCAGCTGGACGAGTGTTCAAGGATCCGTGCCTGAAAGCTCTGCACCGACACGTGTGCTTCTGACAATCGCAAACAATCCAGAAAAACCGAGACCTGTTCATTTGCTGCTTGCATTTCATTCCCAAGTGTGGCACGTGTCCGACAGGGGTGAGTCGAGCATGGAGAAATGGCTTGCACTGTGTATTGTCTCAACTTGTTTTTGTTAATCATGGACTTGGCACATCAATAAGACTTCATGCTTTTGATTGCAGAATCGATGGGGTGGAACATCATTATACAGCCATACGTTTCGACTGAACACTATCTTGCAATCTTCTTCTTCCTCTTTCGGCTTGCTCCCGTTAGGGGTCGCCACAGCGGACCAACTGTCTCCATTTCGCTCTATCCTCCACATCTTCCATTGACACTCCAACCACCCGCATGTCCGCCCTCACCGCATCCATGAACCTCTTCTTTGGCCTTCCTCTTCTCCTCCTGCCTGGCGGCTCCATCTTCAACATCCTTCTCCCGATATACTCCGTTTCCCTCCTGTGCACATGTCCAAACCATCTCAATCTCGCCTCTCTCACTTTGTTTCCAAACCGTCCGACCTGCGCTGTCCCTCTAATGCACTCATTTCTTATCCTATCCATCCTCGTCACTCCCAACGAGAATCGCAGCATCTTTAACTCTGCCACCTCCAGCTCTGCTTCCTGTCTTTTTGTTAGCACCACCGCCTCCAAACCATACAACATAGCTGGTCTCACTACCGTCTTGTATACTTTCCCCTTCACTCTTGCAGCTACCCTTCTGTCACAAATCACTCCTGCAACTCTTCTCCACCCACTCCATCCTGCCTGCACTCTCTTTTTCACTTCTCTCCCACACTCTCCGTTACTTTGGACAGTTGATCCCAAGTATTTAAACCAATCCACCTTCCCCACCTCAACTCCTTGCAACTGCACCATACCACCACCCTCCCTCTCATTTACGCACATGTACTCCGTCTTACTCCTACTGACTAACATTCCCCTTCTCTCCAGTGCGTACCTCCACCTCTCAAGGCTCGATTCAGCCTGCTCCCTACTCTCCCTACAGATCATGATGTCATCCGCGAACATCATGGTCCATGGAGACTCCAGTCTGATCTCGTCCGTCAACCTGTCCATCACCATTGCAAACAAGAAAGGGCTCAGAGTCGATCCTTGGTGCAATCCCACTTTAACCTTAAACCGGTCCGTCATTCCTACCTATACCGCACACCTCACCGCTGTCACACTGTCCTCATACATATCCTGCACGATCCTCACATACTTCTCCAACACTCCCGACTTCCTCATACAATACCACAACTCCTCTCTTGGCACCCTATCATAAGCTTTCTCTAAATCCACAAACACACAATGTAACTCTTTCTGGCCTTCCCTATACTTCTCCATCAACATTCTCAAAGCAAACATCGCATCAGTGGTGCTCTTTCCTGGCATAAACCCATATTGCTGCTCACAGATCATCACCTCTCCTCTCAACCGAGCTTCCACTACTCTTTCCCACAACTTCATGGTGTGGCTTAACAACTTTATCCCTCTGTAATTTCCACAGCTCTGCACATCACCCTTATTCTTGAAAATCGGAACCAACACACTTAATCTCCACTCCTCCGGCATCCTCTCACTTTCCAAGACTTTATTAAACAATCTGGTTAACAACCCCACTGCCATCTCTCCAGAAGCACTTCCATGCCTCCACTGGTATACCATCTGGGCCAACCGCCTTTCCACTTTTCATCTTCTTCATAGCAGTCCTCACTTCATCCTTACTGATCCACCCCACTTCCAGATTCACTATCTCCACCTCTTCCAACCTTCTCTCTCTCTCTCATTTTCTTCATTCATCAGCTCCTCAAAGTACTCCATCCACCTTCTCAACACACTCTCCTCGCTCGTCAGCACATTCCCATTTGCGTCCTTTATCACCCTAACCTGCAGCACATCCTTCCCAGCTCGGTCCCTCTGTCTTGCCAATCGGTATAAATCCTTTTCCCCTTCTTTTGTATCCAACTTCTCATACAGCTCGTCATATGCCTTTTCCTTGGCCTTAGCCACCTCTCTTTTTGCTTTTCGACACCACTCCTTGTACTCCTGCCTCCGTTCTTCATCTCTCTGACTATCCCACTTCTTTTTCGCCAACCCCTTCTTCCTTATACTTTCCTGTACTTCCTCATTCCACCACCAAGTCTCCTTATCTTCCTTCCTCTGTCCAGATGTCACACCAAGTACCTTCCTAGCTATCTCCCTCACAACTTCTGCTGTCGTTGCCCAATCATCCCACCCATCTTTACCACCATCCAACGCCTGTCTCACCTCCTCCCTAAATTTCACGCAACAGTCTTCCTCCTTCAGCTTCCACCATCTGGTCCTTGGTTCAGCCCTCACTCTCTTCCTCAACCTCACCTCTAAAGTCATCCTACAGACCACCAATCGATGCTGTCGAGCTACACTCTCCCCTGCCACAACCTTACAGTCACTAATCTCTTTCAGGTTGCATCTCCTACTTAAGATGTAATCCACCTGTGTGCACTTTCCTCCACTCTTGTATGTCACCCTGTGTTCCTCCTTCTTCTTGAAATACGTATTTACCACTGCCATTTCCATTCTTTTTGCAAACTCTACCACCATTTGCCCTTCCACATTTCTCTTGTTGAGACCGTACCTCCCCATCACCTCCTCATCCTCTTTATTCCCTTCCCCAACATGTCCATTGAAATCTGCTCCAATCACCACTCTTTCATCCTTGGATACACTCTCCACCACTTCATCTAACTCACTCCAGAAATCTTCTTTATATTCCATCTCACACCCATATGTGGGGCATATGCACTGATGACATTCATCATCACCCCTTCAATTTCCAACTTCACCCTCATCACTCGGTCAGACACCCTCCTCACCTCCAATACCCTCTTGACATGATCTTCCTTCAGGATTATCCCGACACCATTTCTCCTCCCATCCACACCATGGTAGAACAGTTTGAAACCACCTCCAATGCTCCTTGCCTTACTCCCCATCCACTTGGTCTCTTGTACACACAGTATGTCCACCTTTCTTCTCTCCATCATATCAGCCAACTCTCGCCCTTTGCCAGTCATCGTCCCAACATTCAGAGTTCCAACTCTCACCTCCACACTTCTACCCTTCCCCCTCTCCCACTGCCTCCGGACTCGCCTT
>NC_140967.1:3593974-3598974 GCF_056783735.1 Eptatretus burgeri | reverse complement strand
GCTACAGCTTTCTTCAAGTCTGCAGTGAAATCAAGATATAAATGCAATCCCTGCAGCGTGAGCATGTATCAAAAGTGCTCGGCCTTGCGCTAGATTAAACATCTCGATCCCTTCTTCTCTTCTTCTTTTCTGCTGTACTCACAGGTACCTCTTCCCCTGATGTTTCTCCCCTCCATCACCACCATTCCTTCTCCTCCCTCTATGTTACTCAACCCCTCCTTCCTCTGTCATTTTCTTTATACTCTTGCACTCGCACTCCTACAGCACAGATTTCTCCTTCACTCCTAATGGTGATGGACCTCCAAAATCACGAGGATTTGGTCGAACATTACAGATTTATCCTTACTGGTTCCTGATACTGATCCAGATATTGTGTATAATGGAGATATTCCTTTCATTATATATAAGGGGTGAAGCCATCTTTCAGTATATATATATATATATATATATATATATATATATATATATATATATATATATATATATATATATATATATATATATATATATATATATATATATATTGTTGCGGAAATGGCCCTTAGTGGGTTATTAAATATAGGATAAGTCCAGATCCCCCATGAAATACATGTTTAGCCAGGTTGTTCGGTAAATGGACGCTACATGTGTGTCGGGAGGTGTAAGAGGCTGTTCATCGTTGGTACATTGGTGGTGGACCGAGAGATTCTTCTTCTTCCTTCCTCTCTCTGGACAATAGTCCCCGCCCAGCGCTGAGAGGGGGAGTGGCCTAGAGAAGGAAGTGAAACTGAAGGGAAAAACTGCAGTCGGGCTTCGAGCGAGCAAAGGAAAGGCAAGGGTGGATCTGCGACGAGAGCACCGAAGTGTGGTGCGATCGGCAGGAGGAACTGAACCTGAGGGTCAAGTCTGCCTTTGGCCGAGAAAGAAAAGCTGGATGAGGGATGACTGGTGGGGGTCGTGATCTGCTGTGTAGGGGACGGCTGTGTCTGTCTGTGATCTGCTTCGTGAAGGAGGCAGGAGAAACGATTTTGAGGCTGCCTGCACGTCGAGTCGGTGACCTACTTTCATGAGAAGGTCCTCGACACGTTTGTCGATCCGCCCATGGATCCAGCCTGCGGAGCCTAACGCCTCGATTTGGCCTGGTCTGGTGAACAGGCCAGGCCTGGACTTGTATGCTGGACCTTGTGAGAAACCAGTTGAGACCCACCATCGATCTGACGGTCTTGTGCCGTCGACATTGCGCGGGGTCAGAACATGCTGAGGAGGGCATGCGCAAGCAGTGCCTTGAGAAGAAAGAGTATGGTGCCGCCATCTTGCCACGCGGCATGCTCGTGCTTGGGGATCGAATCCGTGGACATCAGCTTGTCACGAGCCACATTCATGCCTTTGACACTTTCCTCTCGTCCATGAAACATCAACAAGTACTCTGTGTCTTGTCTGCATGCTGTCCGTGTCTTGTTTGCATGTCGTTTATGGTTTATCTCGTTGGGATCCCCTTCGAAACCCGTAATCCATAGCTCCTTAGTTAAGAACGGGTTACAGATTAATTATAACATTGTCGTGAATGCTTTGCTTGTGTCGTGTTCCCCGATGTCCCCAAAAAATATGGCTGATTTGTACGAAGTTGCCGCTTTGAATTAATTTGTGCTGCGTCGAGGAACGATCCGCTCGATTTGGATATAAAAACCAAAATTGTTACAGACTGGAAGACTCCGCTCGATCTCTGAAAAAACCAGTCTGGAACCGGGGTCTATTCCCCCAGCTGGCAAAGGTACAGGTGTATTTTGGTATCGTGATTCGAGACGCGTAACCTGAGAATTGTGCCGAACCAGCCGGCGTTATAACCCCGGAGACGGCAGTGGTTCGGGTGGCGCCGAAGCTGTAACATTTGGCTGTCGAGAGTAGGGTGCGAAAACCCAAACTGGTTACGGACAGTGTTTGATGCGCTCGTCCATCCGAATCCTGCCACCGCTGAATCCTTAACAATATATATATATATATATATATATATATATATATATATATATATATATATATATATATATGTATGTATATATATATATATATATATCCCCTGTCGGACCGATCTTTGCCAATGGAAAGGCCACGTGGGGTAGGATCGATTGCCAACTTCAATTTACCTAATTACCCACATGGTCCGACTACCAGGGGAGTTCACCCTTGGCTGACTTTGTCCGAATCGAGTCGCTATCGCTGACTTGGATCCGGCGTAAACAAGCGGAATTACCAAAGTTGGGCCGGACCAAATGAGCAGGTTACGAACACTAATCCTCAAACACGCGTCATGTCGAGCCAATGAAAGAACCACAGAATGCGCTGTTACATTCAACAATGGGGGTATTTATAAATAATAATGGAAAACTAGGGAACACGTAAGAGCAGATTTAAACGACGATACGAAATGCAATCATTCACAGAACACAAAGCACTTAACAGTTCTCTACTTGTTTGACGAGCCCACAGACACACATACGCACACACACCCAAGAAATGGTGGCTGATGCCTTTAATACGGACTTCAGCTCGGAGGGACAGATGAGCTGAAGCCCAGGACCTATCTGGGACCTTTCCACCTCGTGTGGTCTTCGAGCTGTTTGGACCGGGCACCAGCGAGGGCGAGCTGGATCCCATCACCGTGAGCCGCGATCCTTTCCGAGCTCCGGCGGATCCCCTCACACTCCGGACCACATGCTGGTGAGACGAGACCCCGATCCTTCCCGGAGATGCGTCGCTTCCCCGAACAACCACCGACCAAGATGAGGCCAAGGAGTCTCACCAAGCCGGGAACCAAGCAGACCACGTAGAGTTGCACGCACCAAGATGAGGCCACGGAGAGCTCCACGAACCAAGAAGAGCCAGCCGTACCAGGCCACGAAGCAGAGCAAGAACCACCACATGACTCGACTGCACGACTCGACCACGACTCCAACTCTCAACCAACGACCACCACCAACCCCCGGCTCCAACAACTCCCCAACGAGAACCAACTCAAGCCAAGCAGAGGGTCCCTTTCTTATTCCTCTTCGCCCCGCCTCACTTCGCATTGGCGTGACTCATGCGCCCTTGTGTGCTGCCCCCCGCAACCGTGGGTGGGGGCTGTTTACCTTTCTGAATCTCGTGACGACCCGTCCCAATCCCCATCATTGCTGTTTATGCTGCTGAGTCAGCTGTTGAATCACGGGACGCTGTTTAATGTTGAATCATGGGATGGGAGGGTTCTTCTTTCTTGTTCTGACCTGACTATTAAAATTAATCACAGTTCATTTACATAGATTTACCCATTAAACAATGGAATGCGAGCTATCTATAGAACGCGTACTTAACAAGATAACTGAGCTAAAGGAACCTGCATGTTGTGTGTGATCGATTTCCAAATTCATAACAATATATTGCCATCTTTGCACAAGTTAAAATACAGTTGACAAGGAGATCTCGTGACTTGCTGCATCTTCACCGGGTGTCCGATGATGAAGAGTGTTGGTGAGAAGTGAAGCCAGAAGCGCAAAAGTAAGTTTTTCAGCAGTAAGAAAATTGGCTGAAGATGGCGACTTTGTCGGTACATGTGAAATACCGTTTCTATTTCACCACAAAAGCAGCATTCCTCTGGAACGTTTGTGAAATGCCGCATCATGGCTCCAGAGCTTAAGGCATCATGCAGCAATCTCCAACTTAAGTCCGCCATTGTTCTTGGCATTGGGTGAAGATGGAGTGAGCCCAAACGTGGATGACTTTGAAAAGTAAGTGGAAGAATCTCACGACAGGGAGTATCCCGTCGGGTTGCAAGAGCCATGTAGTGGAGTGAGTGCATGACCAGCAGGTATATGTTCTTTCTTGACAGTTCACGGAAGAACATTTTAGCTGCGCCTGGTGGCCAACCCATGTGTGGGGGTCGTGGCTGAGGGAGCTCGCAATGTCGTGGTTCGATTTTAAAGTCCATTAAGTTGCTGTTGGACATCTGCAAGGTTCCGTCACCCTCATTGGGATTCTCTTGGTATGCAAAGCAATCAGGAAGCAAAGACATTTTAACCTCTTGGAGTATCCTCGAAGGGATTCTAATTGTCTGTAGGCCCATTTTCACTGCGAGTTCCTCTGATGAGAGAAGGCCTCTCTTCCTATTATTCAGAAGGTCTCCCACTGTGGATATATTACCAGTCCAGAGCTTCCTTTTTAATGAGCATGAAGCCAGGGTTGGACCTTGCAGAACAGGGTTGAGAAAGAGTGGTTCTTCAAACAGGTCTTTGCTTGGAGAAGGATCTGTTCTTTTTATGTCAGTAGCATGCCAAGCCCTCAGCATTTCTTGATAAAAGAAAGGCAATGTCAAACTTGACAGGTTGTATGAAGCAATGGTAAAAATATGCCTTTCGTACCCAAGATTTTACACTTTGCTGAAAAAGTACAACGCTAGTGAGCACCATTGCGGTGCAGGATTCCCATACAGGTAGCGTTGAATGGTCTTCAGCCTAGATGTGTGGTAGTTGCTTCGAAGGCAGGAAAAAGACTGTCCACCTTCATCCAAGAGCAAGCTAAGAATGCCCAAGGAAACCCAGTGTTTGCCATTCAAAAATAGTTCAACAACTTCCTCTGCATCTCAACCAGAAACTCCTCTGGAATGCTAATGCAAGAGATTTTGAACATCAACTTTGGAATGATAAATTGTTTAATGAGGAATGTTTTCCCTCTCAGTGACAGGACTTTCAGCAGCCCACTCTAGTCTCTCAACTTTGCTTCTATCTTGTCCCCTAAAGTGTTCCAGTTGACAAGTGGTGAGCACCCACTTGAGGTGAACAAATGCACCCCCAAGTATTTTAGCTCATTGTGACTCCATGTCAATTCCTGAAAAGGTTTTGGGAACTCTGTGATCTGCATTTGTCCAATCAGAAGCCCAGAACTTTTCCTCCAATTTATTGTCGCAGACGATGCTGTTGAGTAGACCCACTGACAATCATAAATGGCGTGCATGTCCCTTGCACTGCTGGCAAAAACAAGGACGTCATCTGCGT
>NC_140967.1:3583974-3588974 GCF_056783735.1 Eptatretus burgeri | reverse complement strand
TGCGATCGCCCAGTCTACCCTCCGTGTGGGTACTTAGGTAGGTCGAATTTGGCGAGCAACCCTATCCCACGCGGAGGCCGATTGGCTCGATCGCGGTGAGACCGAAAGGTCCACCCGTGACTGGTTCCCGGCGTTAGTCCGAGAGGGTCACGACTGGATTGTCCGTCCGGTGGGCGACGTGCCGCGATTCGAGTTACGTGGCCGTTCGCACGCCGGCGGGCGCGAATCCGTAACACTGGTGTCAGGTCGTGCGATACAAATCCATCGCCCTCCTCGCGGCACTGGTATCGGAGAACAGGAAAACGGGCTCTCCTGTCTCCAGCTAAATTCACGGGAATCGGTCCAGGGGTGAGAGAAGCGACCCCCGATTCCCTCCAAATTACGAGCGAGCGAAATTAACCCTTCACGAGAAGCAAGATGGCGTCTCAAGGCGAGCGGGATCCGGGGGTATTAGAAATGGATGTAGAATGTGTAGGATCCATGGCCCAGGATGGAATGCCCGTGCAGGAACATGAACTCGCCCAACTGAACCCAGAGGCCGAAATGGGTGCGGCAGCGGCCGCGGTGTATGACACCTCCCCTCCCCCTCTCCACCAAAACCCTTCCCCAACCCCTGCCGAAACGGCTCACCCAAGCGCACCCGACATGGCCCAGCTATGCGCCATGCTGGCGGCAATGACAAACGAAGTGAAAAACGAAATAAAAGGAATGAACGAAAAGATGGATACAAATACAAATGAAGTGAAAACGACGATGGATGCGAATACACAGCAAACGCACAAGCAAATAAACGGAATGGAAGCAAACATGAAGGAGGAAATGAAAGAACTACGGGGTGAGACGCAGAACATGGGCCGATGCCTGCAGGCGGGCATGAAGGCCGTGACCAGGGAGCTGGGAATGGCGACTCCACGTGTGGGAGCAAACGAGCTGGAAGGGGGTGCAACGGCTGACAGGCCCGCGGTGGAGGCGGGTAAAAAAATAATTCGGGGGGCGTGTTGGGCGAGGGTCGTGACAGAAGAATCGACGGTGACCAAAAGGGAAAAATTAAATGGGGAGACCAAAACGTGTGAGACGAGACACGAGGTGACGACAACGGAAATAATAGTTGAGACAAGGGAGGTAAAGGGTGAAGAGTTGGCAGAGACACGGGAGACAGAAAAAATAGAGGGAAGACAACACGATGAAGACGGGGTAAGTGACGCGCACACACACACGGAGGTAGTGGAGGATAATGGGGGTGAGCTGGCGGACTGGGAAGAGACCCAGTGCGAGCACCTGGATAGCCATGGCCTCCTCCAGGAACGAGGGGAGGGAGTATGCCCCCTTGAGGCGAGTCACGACCAGGTGGGTTCGGTCGTGTTTTGCGAGGTTGAGGGGACGAGTGCTGTGGACGGGTGCACGGAGAGCTTGGGGGGTATAGAGGCCCCGGAGACCCTTGTGGGGACACGAATCCACAGTGTGGTTGTCCCTGTGTGTGTGGTGCAAGGTGTGAGTGCGTCCCCGTGTGTGGAAGCGACCCCGTGTGTGAGTGGTGTGGTGGCGATGGTGCCGGAGTACGTGCTTCCCAGCACGCCGTGTGTGGGTGAGGCACCGTGTGTGAGAGAGGCCGTGTGTGTGGATGGAACGGCCAGTGTGGATGAAACACCGCGGTTGAGTGCCCCCGCGTGTGTGGATGAGGCACCGCGGTTGAGTGCCCCCGCATATGTGAGTGAGGCACGAGTGAATGGAGCACCACGTGTGAGTGGTATGGGTTATGCAAGGGAGACCGTGTGTGTGAGAGAGCGGTATGTGAGGGAGATGTCGGTTGGCATGCGGGAGCACGCAGCCGCGTCCCCCGGTGTGAATGTAATGGTGTGGAGTGTGAGCGCCGTAACACGCGGGAGTGCGTGTGTGGAATGGAGACGACGACGGCGACATGCGAGTAAACAAAGCCGGGTAGCGGCTGTAGTTGTTTCGGGGACCGTGCCGGGTTCACCTAGCAGTGAGCACGAGGTCCGTGCTGTGCAACGCACGAGACCGCCACGTGCTCGCTTGCGAGAGTGAAGTCCCGGTCCGGAAACGCACGCGGTGGATTTGCCGATCCCGCGGACGGACAAAGTTTAGGCAGGATAACGGATTTGGACCAGACGGGTTCTCCACGCGATCGTGTGTGTTAAGCTCCAACGGGCAAAGCACATGTGTTCGCGTGGGGAACCCCTCGAGACGTGGGGCTTGTTTTTTTTTTATGCGCACGGTGACGCCATGGCTGCACGTGGGGTTGGAATCCGGCAGGAGGGGTATCCCTGCCGGATGGTACCGTCCAAGGAGGGACGAGGTACACGTGCAGCTGCATGACGTCACGGGCAGGTGCAAAGTGCGCGAGTTGCCGCGCTGGTGCTGCGCATGAAAAAAAGAAAAAGAAAAAAACAAGCCTCACTTTCGGGTGCACAGGATTCCTGGGCAAGGGGTGGAAGACCCCCTTGGCCTGGGCACAGGATGGAAACTAGTTAGGGGGAAGGGTTAGCTTAGCTAGACCGACTTCATGGGGCAGGGGTAAGTCCTCATGGAGTCCGTGGAATGGATTAGTTAGAGGGATTGTAGCGAGCTTTAGGTTGGGAAATAAAATGATTTATTTGGAGACATGGACAGACTTATGAATGTGTAGAGGGGACGTAGCTTAGCTACGTAGTGTTAAAAGGAACGTGCTGTAGTTTAAGGGACGACGTGGGAGCACGAGTTAGTTAGGGGATGCAGATAGAAGGATGGCAGAGTTCAGCGGTGAGTGTGTTGAAGAGTTGTTGGTGAGTGGAGTGGAAGCATGTGCTTGGTGAGTGAGTGAGGCCAGCGGGTCTGTGTGAGTGGAGCGAATGGGGAATGCATGGTGCGATGAGTGATTGGGGGGAGGAGTGACTCCCGCCCAAGGGACCCCGGGGTCAGAGTAAAGTGAGTTAGCTGGGTTAGTCAAATTAACAAAAATGGAGGTTGTTTTGTTGTTGGTGGGAGTGTAGGCTCGAAACCCGTTTGGAGGGGTGCAGGAGCCCTGTTGACGGGCTGGGAGCGTGGCTACGAAAAGTGAGTATCGCTGAGTGGGTACCCCGGGCACCAGGCGAGTCGGCCGCGGTAGGCCAAGGGCCCATGGGGGGCCGGGATAGCGTAGTGGGCACGGGTGCGTCTGCTTGGTGCGGAGGCCCGGGGCGCCGTTAGCCGCGTGGGCAGTGTTGTGGGCAAGGGTGACCCTCGGAAAGGGGCCTGGGAAGCCAGCCTGCCACGTGTGCGTTTCAGGGGAGGTGCCATGGGGGGCACTCCCCGGTGTTATGGAGCTGGTAGGCTCGGAGGCAGTGTAGTGCCCGGGGGTGCCATAGCGGGAGATTCGGCAGAGGGTCGTGCCTGCCAAAGGGGGCCACGTGTCCCAGCCATGAGACCGTGTGAGGGCACGGAGAGAAAATTGGGGGGCGAGGCCCGAAATTGTGAGGACACCAACACAGGCGACGGGAATCTGGGTTGTTAGAACCAATAGTTTAAGCGAGAGGCGCTTGTTGAAAGCCCCGGGGTAGTTTAACAGTTAAATGGTTAGGGTAGATTAGGAGATGTACCCCTCCGCACCATCCATCCCCTCGCTGTCGTTGTGGGCCGCTGGACCCACTTTGGTTATAGATCGCCGAACTCTGGGGAGGCCATCCTGAGGCTTGAGTTGGGCCTCGACACAGGACGTTAGCTCTCCCTTATTCCCCTCCGGGAAGGGAACGTAGGGGTTGGGAGTAGGCTAGGTGACAGAATAGGTTAGCCGAACAAAGACGATAAAGGGGGTTAGGGGACGATTTATAGTAGGGAAGTAAAAATAAAAACAACAAAAAAAATAAGTTGGGGCTAAATTGGGGTTTGACAAATTAAGGGAGTGGGTATGTACAGTGACAGGCAAAGGCGATAGGTTGGGAGGGAGACAGGTAGGTAGGTCCGAGCCCGCCTTCCAAGTGGCCAGCACCACCGCACTCCCTCCACCAACCTCCACTGAACGGCAAAGGCTGGCCAGCTTCATCTGCTGGCTGTGTTACTGCAAGGCCTGTGCCGGCCCACTTCATCGGCAGCTGTTGTGTTGCTGCAAGGCCTGTGCCGGCCGGATCATCTGCAGCTGTGGTACTTCAAGGCCTGTGCCGGCCAGTTCATCTGCCGGCTGTGTTTGCCTGCAACGGCCTTCTTCGGCGGGCTGTGTTTGCCTGCTACCTTTGCCATGCCATGCCCACTGCCCCTGTTCACCAGCCCCGTTCAATTTTTGCTTTGCCCCCCCCCCCTGTTCATTGCCATGTGCGCCAGGATCAAGGCAACAGTTTGCAAGCTGCAAGAACTGCCCTGTTGGCAGCTACAACACGGGCCTGCAGTGGCGGCCCGTGCACCGTGTTTGTGTCCACCCATCCATTTGTAGTGTTCATTGCGTGTGCCACTTGAGCTGGCACGGAGACTGCATTTGTGCAGCCCATGCA
This sequence comes from Eptatretus burgeri, assembly GCF_056783735.1. Classification (NCBI taxonomy): domain Eukaryota; kingdom Metazoa; phylum Chordata; class Myxini; order Myxiniformes; family Myxinidae; genus Eptatretus; species Eptatretus burgeri. The sequence continues at coordinate 3,584,514 of NC_140967.1, read as the reverse complement.
CCATTGTGGTTCACTGCATTCAGTTCATCCATTCATCTATCCATTCGTTGTGTTCATTGCGTGTGCCACTTGAGCTGGCACGGAGACAACGGTTGTGCAGCCCATGCACCGTTGTGGTTCACTGCGTTCAGTTCAAAAGGGAAGGCCTTGGACTGCGTGTGAGCAGCCAGCCACGTTCCCTGTCACCTGCATTGTTTTGAGCCAGAGACTGCATGCGAGCAGCCTGGCTCCCTGCTAACTGCTTTTCTTTTGCAGAGCTCATTGATCCTGGGCCATGGTTTAGTGTAAAATTTGTAAGTTAAGGTTAAGATGTACTGTAAATATGAGTGCGCCCCCGGCATGTCTGTCCTAGCGCCGGCAATTTTATTTAAGTCGTCCGTGTGAGTGAGTTTGTTTAGGTAGTTACGCAGCCCTCAGGTTATTTATTTTGGGGACACGAATACCATGAATGTCGCACTCAGGGATCCGTAGGTAAAATGTACTAGGGGAAAACTACACATGATGGCACACGAAAATTTTACGACTCGGGACGAGTCTGTA
>NC_140967.1:3566474-3578974 GCF_056783735.1 Eptatretus burgeri | reverse complement strand
ATGGCGGTTGGTCCAAAATAAAGATAGTAAAAGAAAAACGGCTATCCTGAAGAGTCGCAGCTCGCATAAATGACATGTATTCCCACTAGACAACGGGTTTGGGCCTAACTACACATGCACTTACCGAGATACCTCACCTAAGGGACCTGAATGGTGGTTTGCGAATCTGGTAACCACAACACTACCCCCTCCCCTTTTTACAGACTCGTCCCGAGTCGTCAAATTTTCGTGTGCCATCATGTGTAGTTTTCCCCTAGTACATTTTACCTACGGATCCCTGAGTGCGACATTCATGGTATTCGTGTCCCCAAAATAAATAACCTGAGGGCTGCGTAACTATCTAAACAAACTCACTCACACGGACGACTTAAATAAAATTGCCGGCGCTAAGACATACATGCCGGGGGCGCACTCATATTTACAGTACATCTTAACCTTAACTTACAAATTTTACACTAAACCATGGCCCAGGATCAATGAACTCTGCAAAAAGAAAGCAGTTAGCAGGGAGCCAGGCTGCCCGCATGCAGTCTCTGGCTCAAAACAATGCAGGTGACAGGGAACGTGGCTGGCTGCTCACACGCAGTCCAAGGCCTTCCCTTTTGAACTGAACTCACTGAACCACAACGGTGCATGGGCCGCACAAACGTAGTCTCCGTGCCAGCTCAAGTGGCACACGCAATGAGCACAACGAATGAATGGATGAATGGATGGACGCAAAACACGGTGCACGGGCTGCCACTGCAGGCCCGTGTTGTAGCTGCCAACAGGGCAGTTCTCGCAGCTTGCAAACTGTTGCTTTTACGGATCCTGGCGCACATGGAAATGAACAGGGGGGGGGGCAAAGCAAAAATTGAACGGGGCTGGTGAACGTGGGGAGTGGGCATGGCATGGCAAAGGTGAGCAGGCAAACACAGCCCGCAGAAGAAGGCCGCTGCAGGCAAACATAGCGGGCAGATGAACTGGCCGGCACAGGCCTTGAAGTACCACAGCTGCAGACGAAGTGGCCGGCACAGGCCTTGCAGCAACACAACAGCTGCCGATCAAGTGGGCCGGCACAGGCCTTGAAGTAACACAGCCAGCAGATGAACTTGGCCAGCCTTTGCCGTTCAGTGGAGGTTGGTGGAGGGAGTGCGGTGGTGCTGGCCACTCGGAAGGCGGGCTCGGACCTACCTACCTGTCTCCCTCCCAACCTATCGCCTTTGCCTGTCACTGTACATACCCACTCCCTTAATTTGTGAAAAACCAATTTAGCCCCCACTTATTTTTTTTGTTGTTTTTATTTTTACTTCCCCACTATAAATCGTCCCCTAACCCCCTTTATCGTCCTTGTTCGGCTAACCTATACTGTCACCTAGCCTACTCCCAACCCCTACGTTCCCTTCCCGGAGGGGAACAAGGGAGAGCTAACGTCCTGTGTCGAGGCCCAACGAAGCCTCAGAATGGCCTCTCCAGAGTTCGGCGATCTTAACACCAAGTGGGTCCAGCGGCCCACAACGACAGCGAGGGGATGGATGGTGCGGAGGGGTACATCTCCTAATCTACCCTAACCATTTAACTGTTAAACTACCCCGGGGCTTTCAACAAGCGCCTCTCGCTTAAACTATTGGTTCTAACAACCCAGATTCCCGTCGCCTGTGTTGGTGTCCTCACAATTTCGGGCCTCGCCCCCCAATTTTCTCTCCGTGCCCTCACACGGTCTCCTGGCTGGGACACGTGGCTCCCTTTGGCAGGCACGACCCTCTGCCGAATCTCCCGCTATGGCACCCCCGGGCACTACACTGCCTCCGAGCCTACCAGCTCCCTAACACCGGGGAGTGCCCCCATGGCACCTCCCCTGAAACGCACACGTGGCAGGCCGGCCTCCCGGGCCCCTTTCCGAGGGTCACCCGTGCCCACAACACTGCCCACGCGGCTAATGGTGCCCCGGGCCCCCGCACCAAGCAGGCGCACCCGTGCCCACTACTCTATCCCGGCCCCCCATGGGCCCATGGCCTACCGCGGCCGACTAGCCTGGTGCCCGGGGTACCCACTCAGCGATACTCACCTTTCGCAGCCACGCTCCCAAGCCCGTCAACAGGGCTCCTGCACCCCTCCAAATGGGTTTCGAGCCTACATTCCCACCAACAGTAAAACGACCTCCATTTTTCAATTTGACTAACCCAGCTAACTCACTCTACCCTGACCCCGGGGTCCCTTGGGCGGGAGTCACTCCTCCCCCCAATCACTCATCGCACCATGCATTCCCCATTCGCTCCATTCACACAGACCCGCTGGCCTCACTCACTCACCAAGCACATGCTTCCAATTCACTCACCAACAACTCTTCAACACACACACCACTGAACTCTGCCATCCTTCTAACTGCACCCCCTAACTAACTCGTGCTCCCACGTCGTCCCTTAAACTATAGCACGTTCCATTTAACCTACGTAGCTAAACTACGTCCCCTCTACACATTCACAGTCTGTCTCTGTCTCCTAACTCAAAAATTCATTTTATTTCCCAACCTAAATCTGGCTACAATCCCTCTAACTAATCCATTCCACGGACTCCATGAGGACTTACCCCTGCCCCATGAAGTCGGTCTAACTAAGCTAACCCTTCCCCCTAACTAGTTTCCATCCTGTGCCCCGGGTAAGGGGGTCTTTCACCCCTTGCCCAGGAATCCTTTGCACCCGAAAGTGAGGCTTGGCTTTCTTTTTTTTTTTCATGCCCAGCACCTGCGCGGCAACTCAGAGCTCGCGCACTTTGCACCTGTCCGTGACGTCATGCAGCTGCACGTGTTCCTCGTCCCTCCTTGGACGGGACCATCCGGCAGAGATACCCCTCCTGCCGAATTCCAACCCCACGTGCAGCCATGACGTCACCGTGCGCATAAAAAAAACAAGCCCCACGTCTCGAGGGGTTCCCCACGCGAATACATGTGCTTTGCCCGTTGGAGCTTAACACACACGATCGCGTGGAGAACCCGTCCGGTCCAAATCCATTTACCTGCCTAAACTTTGTCCGTCCGCGGGATCGGCAAATCCACCGCGTGCGTTTCCGGACCGGGACTTCACTCTCGCAAGCGAGCACGTGGTGGTCTCGTGCGTTGCACAGCACGAACCGCGTGCTCACTGCTGGGTGAACCCGGCACGGTCCTCGAAACAACTACAGCCGCTACTCGGCTTTCGTTTCTCCCATGTCGCCGTCGTCGTCTCCATTCCACCCACGCACACCTGCGTGTTACGACGCACACAGTCCACTCCATCACATTCACACCGGGAGATGCGGCTGCGTGCTCCCGCATGCCAACCGACATCTCCCTCACATACCGCTCTCTCACACACCCGGTCTCCCTTGCACACAGCGACCTTGCACACGGCCGTTCACTCACGCTTGCCATTTTCCTCACACAAACCATACCACTCACACGTGGTGCTCCATTCACTCGCGCGGGGGCACTCACCCACGGTGCCTCACCCACGCACGCGAGGGCACTCAACCGCTGTGCCTCATCCACACACCGTGCCTCACTCATACACGCGGGGGCACTCACCCGCGGTACCTCACTCATACACACGGCGACACTCACACACGCGGTCTCTTCCACACAACGTCCCTCACTCATACACGCGGGGGCACTCAACCGCGGTGCCTCATCCACACACCGTGCCTCACTCATACACGCGGGGGCACTTAACCGCGGTGCCTCATCCACACACGCGGGGGCACTCACCCGCGGTTCCTCACTCATACTGGCCGTTTCACTCACACACACGGCCTCTTCCACACACGGTTCCTCATCCACACACGCGGGGGCACTAACCCGCGGTGCCTCACTCACACTCCGTGCCTCATCCACACACGGCGTGCTGGGAAGCACGTACTCCGGCACCATCGCCACCACACCACTCACACACGGGGTCGCTTCCACACACGGGGACGCACTCACACCTTGCACCACACACACAGGGACAACCATACTGGGGATTCGTGTCCCCACAAGGGTCTCCGGGGCCTCTATACCCCCCAAGCTCTCCGTGCACCTGTCCACAGCACTCGTCCCCTCAACCTCGCAAAGCACGACCGAACTCACCTGGTCGTGACTCGCCTCAAGGGGGCATACTCCCTCCCCTCGTTCCTGGAGGAGGCCATCCAGGTGCTCGCACTGGGTCCCCACACGGTCCGCCAGCTCACCCCCATTGTCCTCCACTACCTCCGTGTGTGTGTGTGCGTCACTTACCCCGTCTTCCTCGTGTAGTCTTCCCTCTATCGTTCCCATCTCCCGTGTCTCTGCCAACTCTTCACCCTTTACCTCCCTTGTCTCAACTATTATTTCTGTTGTCGTCACCTCGTGTCTCGTCTCACACGTTTTGGTCTCCCCATTTAATTTTTCCCTTTCGGTCATCGTCACGACCCTCGCCCAACACGTTCCACGAATTATTTTTTCACCCGCCTCCACCGCGGGCCTGTCAGCCGTTGCACCCCCACCCAGCTCGTTTGTTCCCACACGTGGAGTCGCCATTCCCAGCTCCCTGGTCACTGCCTTCATGCCCGCCTGCAGGCATCGGCCCATGTTCTGCGTCTCACCCCGTAGCTCTTTCATTTCTTTTTTCATTTGCTTGCCCATTCCGTTTATTTGCTTGTTCATTTCGTTTTTCATTTCATTTGTATTTGTATCCATCTTCTCGTTCATGTGTTGTGTATTCGCATCCATCGTCGCCCTCACTTCATTCATTTGCTTGTTCATGTCTTTCATTTCGTTTGTGTTTGCATCCATTTTTTCGATCATTTTCGCATTCATCTTTTCGTTCATTGCCGCCAGCATGGCGCATAGCTGGGCCATGTTGGATGCACTCAGCTGAGCCGTTTCGGCAAGGGTTGGGGAAGGGTTTTGGTGGAGAGGGGGGGGGGAGGTGTCATACACTGCGGCCGCTGCCGCACCCATTTCGAGCTCTGGGTTCAGTTGGGCGAGTCCGTGTTCCTGCACAATCAACATTTCCTGCTCGGGGATTCCATCCTGGACCATGGATTCTACATTACTACACATATACATTTCTAATACCCCCGGCTCCCGCTCGCCTTGAGACGCCATCTTGCTTCTCGTGAAGGGTTAATTTGCTCGCTCGTAATTTGGAGGGAATCGGGGGTCGCTTCTCTCACCCCTGGACCGATTCCCGTAAATTTAGCCGGAGACAGGAGAGCCCGTTTTCCTGTTCTCCGATACCAGTGCCGCGAGGAGGGCGATGAATTTGTATCCCACTCCTGACACCAGTGTTGCGGTTTTCGCGCCCGCCGGCGTGCGACGGCCACGTAACTCGAATCGCGGCGCGTCGCCCACCGGACGGACAATCCAGTCGTGACCCTCTCGGACTAACGCCGGGAACCAGTCACGGGTGGACCTTTCGGTCTCACCGCGATCGAGCCAATCAGCCCCCGCGTGGGATAGGGTTGCTCGCCAAATTCGAACTACCTAAGTACCCACGCGGAGGGTAGACCGGGCGATCGCACCTCGCCGCAGGTCGACTTCGGACACGGGCCACTTAAGCGACCCGTTCCGTACTATCAGAATAACCGAGCGGTGTTATCGTCGACCTCGACGGTTCGATTAATTATCGGGCGTATTCAGCCCACTACCAACCCTTTACGTGAAGCAAGATGGGGATTCAATGGAGGAAAAGACGAAGCGAAGCGGGACAACAGTTCAACAATAAAGCACATTTATTCGCGGCACACGGGAAGCACACAAATACAATTCCACCAAATGCACACAAAAAAAAGAAAACACAATTCCATTTACACAAAAAGCAAACATAAAAGTGAAAACACAGTGCAGAGCTAATACCGACTACCGAGCACACGGCAACACTTATACAATTCTACTTCACAGACGGCGCCGACAACACATACCCAAAACCAAGGAAAAGAAATCCCCAAGAATGAGGTAGGCCTGGGGCCGAGACCGGGTCGGGCCTACCCGTCTGGTGATGAGACGCGGAGCGGCGATGGCCCCGCAACCCGCGGGCCTCGTGGACAGTGCCTGGCAGGGGGGTGGGAACGGGGCCCCCTTGGTCGCACTATCTCAGCGCGGGGGGAAACAGGAGGGGGTTGCTGATGCTCGGGGTATAGAGGATCTTTATTATGTGCGACGAGCGTCTCCACCTCGGCCAGGTCGCGCTGTCGGCCTCCCTCGGGTGCAGCTTCCTGCACGACGCGAGCACCCCCTCGTCTGGTGTCGCCGCCTTTCCACAGCTCCGTCCCCTCCGTTCCGACTCCAACGCACACGACGAGCAGCTCCACCGCCCGCGAAGTCTTGACCCTTTGCTTCCGACTCTCCTCTTCTTGACTCTCTGACCCGTTCTGCTGACTCTCTCGTTCCTGACTCTCCGACCTCGTTCTGCTGACTCTCTCGTTCTTGACTCTCCGACCTTTTATCCCCCCGTAACTTCGCCTTTGACCCCCTCCCTTTGACCTTTCACCTCGCTCCCCATTGGCCCGAGAAAAAGTGGGCGTGAAGGCTTTTTGATCCACAAATTTGCATATATCGATCGCCCTGGGGGCGGGGCCAATTCGCCCCTCGCTCACCGATTGGACGGCAAAAAGTGGGCGTGTGTCGTTTTTGATCCGTTTTTGAAGCAGAAAATCCGTGATTTTGTACACGCTGTTCGACGCGCGTTCTGCATGAGTCCAGCATCGGTGCCCATGAGTGGCGCGAGATGACGGTGATGCGATGGTGGCGAGTTGTGACGGTAAAGGTCGTGGCGGTTGTGGTGAAGCGGCGTTGTGGTTGGTGGTTGTTGTTGTGGTTGTGATGGTAATCATGGCGGATGGTCCAAAATAAAGATAGTAAAAGAAAAACGGCTATCCTGAAGAGTCGCAGCACGTATAAATGACATGTATTCCCACTAGACAACGGGTTTGGGCCTAACTACACATGCACTTACCGAGATACCTCACCTAAGGGACCTGAATGGTGGTTTGCGAATCTGGTAACCACAACACTACCCCCTTCCCTTTTTACAGACTCGTCCCGAGTCGTCAAATTTTCGTGTGCCATCATGTGTAGTTTTCCCCTAGTACATTTTACCTACGGATCCCTGAGTGCGACATTCATGGTATTCGTGTCCCCAAAATAAATAACCTGAGTGCTGCGTAACTATCTAAACAAACTCACTCATACGGACGACTTAAATAAAATTGCCGGCGCTAAGACAAACATGCCGGGGGCGCACTCATATGTACAGTACATCTTAACCTTAACTTACAAATTTTACACTAAACCATGGCCCAGGATCACTGAACTCTGCAAAAGAAAGCAGTTAGCAGGGAGCCAGGCTGTCCGCATGCAGTCTCTGGCTCAAAACAATGCAGGTGACAGGGAACGTGGCTGGCTGCTCACACGCAGTCCAAGGCCTTCCCTTTTGAACTGAACTCAGTGAACCACAACGGTGCTTGGGCTGCACAACGCAGTCTCCGTGCCAGCTCAAGTGGCACACGCAATGAACACAACGAATGGATGCATGAACGGTTTGAACTGAATGCAGTGAACCACAACGGTGCATGGGCTGCACAAACGCAGTCTCCGTGCCAGCTCAAGTGGCACACGCAATGAGCACAACGAATGGATGCATGAACACAAACACGGTGCACGGGCCGCCACTGCAGGCCCGTGTTGTCGCTGCCAACAGGGCAGTTCTTGCAGCTTGCAAACTGTTGCCTTGCGGATCCTGGCGCACATGGAAATGAACAGGGGGGGCAAAGCAAAAATTGAACGGGGGCTGGTGAACAGGGCAGTGGGCATGGCATGGCAAAGGTGCAGGCAACACAGCCCGCAGAAGAAGGCCGCTGCAGGCAAACACAGCCCGCAGAACCAGGCCGGCACAGGCCTCGAAGAAAAACAGCCAGCAGATGAACTGGCCGGCACAGGCCTTGCAGCACACAGCTGCCGATGAAGTTGGCCGGCCTCTGCCTTGCTGTCAGTGGAAGTTGGTGGAGGGAGTGCGGTGGTGCTGGCCACTTGGAGGGCGGGCTCGGACCTACCTACCTGTCTCCCTCCCAACCTATCGCCTTTGCCTGTCACTGTACATACCCACTCCCTTAATTTGTCAAACGCCAATTTAGCCCCACTTATTTTTTTGTTTTTATTTTTACTTCCCCACTATAAATCGTCCCCTAACCCCCTTTATCGTCTTTGTTCGGCTAACCTATCCTGTCACCTAGCCTACTCCCAACCCCTACGTTCCCTTCCCGGAGGGGAATAAGGGAGAGCTAACGTCCTGTGTCGAGGCCCAACGAAGCCTCAGAATGGCCTCCCCAGAGTTCGGCGATCTTAACACCAAGTGGGTCCAGCGGCCCACAACGACAGCGAGGGGATGGATGGTGCGGAGGGGTACATCTCCTAATCTACCCTATCCATTTAACTGCTAAACTACCCCGGGGCTTTCAACAAGCGCCTCTCGCTTAAACTATTGGTTCTAACAACCCAGATTCCCGTCGCCTGTGTTGGTGTCCTTACAATTTCGGGCCTCGCCCCCCAATTTTCACTCCGTGCCCTCACACGGTCTCCTGGCTGGGACACGTGGCTCCCTTTGGCAGGCACGACCCTCTGCCGAATCTCCCGCTATGGCACCCCCGGGCACTACACTGCCTCCGAGCCTACCAGCTCCCTAACACCGGGGAGTGCCCCCCATGGCACCTTCCCTGAAACGCACACGTGGCAGGCCGGCCTCCCGGGCCCCTTTCCGAGGGTCACCCGTGCCCACAACACTGCCCACGCGGCTAATGGCGCCCCGGGCCCCCGCACCAAGCAGGCGCACCCGTGCCCACTACTCTATCCCGGCCCCCCATGGGCCCATGGCCTACCGCGGCCGACTAGCCTGGTGCCCGGGGTACCCACTCAGCGATACTCACCTTTCGCAGCCACGCTCCCAAGCCCGTCAACAGGGCTCCTGCATCCCTCCAAATGGGTCTCGAGCCTACTTTCCCACCAACAACAAAACGACCTCCATTTTTCAATTTGACTAACCCAGCTAACTCAATCTACACTGACCCCGGGGTCCCTTGGGCGGGAGTCACTCCTCCCCCCAATCACTCATCGCACCATGCATTCCCCATTCACTCCACTCACACAGACCCGCTGGCCTCACTCACTCAACAAGTACTCACCTCACAACTCACCAACTCTTCAACACACACACCGCTGAACTCTGCCATCCTTCTAACTACCTCCCCTAACTAACTCGTGCTCCCACGTCGTCCCTTAAACTACAGCACGTTCCTTTTAACTCCACGTAGCTAAACTACGTCCCCACTACACATCCAAAGTCTGTCTCTGTCTCCAAAATAAATCATTTTATTTCCCAACCTAAAGCTCACTAAATCCCTCTACCTAATCCATTCCACGGACTCCATGAGGACTTACCCCTGCCCCATGGAGTCGGTCTAACTAAGCTAACCCTTCCCCCTAACTAGTTTTCATCCTGTGCCCCGGGTAAGGGGGTCTTTCACCCCTTGCCCAGGAATCCTATACACCCGAAAGTGAGGCTTGTTTTTCCCTTTTTTTTTTTTCATGCCCAGCACCTGCGCGGCAACTCAGAGCTCGCGCACTTTGCACCTGCCCGTGACGTCATGCAGCTGCACGTGTTCCTCGTCCCTCCTTGGACGGGACCATCCGGCAGAGATACCCCTCCTGCCGGATTCCAACCACACGTGCAGCCATGACGTCACCGTGCGCAAAGAAAAAACACAAGCCCCACTTCTCGAGGGGTTCCCCACGCGAACACATGTGCTTTGCCCGTTGGAGCTTAACACACACGATCGCGTGGAGAACCCGTCCGGTCCAAATCCATTTACCTGCCTAAACTTTGTCCGTCCGCGGGATCGGCAAATCCACCGCGTGCGTTTCCGGACCGGGACTTCACTCTCGCAAGCGAGCACGTGGTGGTCTCGTGCGTTGCACAGCACGAACCGCGTGCTCACTGCTGGGCGAACCCGGCACGGTCCTCGAAACAACTACAGCCGCTACTCGGCTTTCTCTCCTCTGTCGCCGTCTCCGTGTCCATTCCACACACGCATACCTGCGTGTTACGACGCACACAGTCCACACCATCACATTCACACCGGGAGACGCGGCTGCGTGCTCCCGCATGCCGACCGACATCTCCCTCACATACCGCTCTCTCACACACACGGTCTCCCTTGCACACAGCGACCTTGCACACGGCCGTTCACTCACGCGTGCCTCACTACTCACACAAACCATACTACTTGCACACGCGGGGCCACTCACCCGCGGTGCCTCATCCACACTCCGTGCCTCATCCACGCACGGTGTGCTGGGAAGCACGTACTCCGGCACCATCGCCACCACACCACTCACACGTGGTGCCTCACTCATACTGGCCGTTTCACTCACACACACGGCCTCACTCACACACGGTGCCCCATCCACACCCGGCGTGCTGGGAAGCACGCACTCTGGCACCATCGCCACCACACCACTCACACACGGGGTCGCTTCCACACACGGGGACGCACTCACGCCTTGCACCACACACACAGGGACAACCACACTGGGGATTCGTGTCCCCACAAGGGTCTCCGGGGCCTCTACACCCCCCAAGCTCTCCGTGCACCCGTCCACAGCACTCGTCCCCTCAACCTCGCAAAACACGACCGAACTCACCTGGTCGTGACTCACCTCAAGGGGGCAAACTCCCTCCCCTCGTTCCTGGAGGAGGCCATCCAGGTGCTCGCACCGGGTCCCTGCACGCTCCGCGAGCTCACCCCTATTATCCTCCACTACCTCCGTGTGTGTGTGCGCGTCACTTACCCCGTCTTCATCGTGTAGTCTTCCCTCTATTTTTTCTGTCTCCCGTGTCTCTGCCAACTCTTCACCCTTTACCTCCCTTGTCTCAACTATTATTTCCGTTGTCGTCACCTCGTGTCTCGTCTCACACGTTTTGGTCTCCCCATTTAATTTTTCCCTTTCGGTCATCGTCACGACCTTCGCCCAACACGTTCCACGAATTATTTTTTCACCCGCCTCCACCGCGGGCCTGTCAGCCGTTGCACCCCCACCCAGCTCGTTTGCTCCCACACGTGAAGTCGCCATTCCTAGCTCCCTGGTCACGGCCTTCATGCCCACCTGCAGGCATCGGCCCATGTTCTGCGTCTCACCCCGCAGCTCTTTCATTTCTTCTTTCATGTTTGTTTCCATTCCGTTCATTTTGTATCCATCTTTTCGTTTATTTGTTTGTGTATTCGCATCCATCGTCGTTTTCACTTCATTCATTTGCTTGTTCATGTCTTTCATTTCGTTTTCATTTCATTTGTGTTTGCATCCATTTTTTCGATCATTGCACGCCAGCATGGCTACGCCAAGCTGGAGCCATGTTGGATGCACTCCAGCTGAGCCGTTTCGGCAAGGGGTTGGGGAAGAGGTCTTGGTGGAGAGGGGGGAGGAGGTGTGTCATACACACCGCGGCCGCTGCCGCACCCACCTCGTTTTGCCCTGGGTTCAGTGAAGAGGCGAGTCCGATGATTTCCCTGCACAATCAACATTTCCTGCTCGAGGATTCCATCCTGGACCATGGACTCTACATTATTACACATATACATTTCTAATACCCCCCGGCTCCCGCTCGCCTTGAGACGCCATCTTGCTTCTCGTGAAGGGGTTGTTGCTCGCTCAAGTAATTTGGGCGGAGGAAATCGGGGGATTCGCTTCTCCTCACCCCTGGACCGATTCCCCCCCCCGTGAATTTGGCCGGAGACAGGGCAGCCCGTTTTCCTGTTTCTCCGATACCAGTGCTTGCCGCGAGGAGGCGCGATGAATTTGTATCGCACGACCTGACACCAGTGTTGCCGGGTCTCGCGCCCCGCCGGCGTGCGGCAGCCACGTAACTCGAATCGCGGCACGTCGCCCACCGGACCGGACCAATCCAGTCGTGACCCTCTCGGACTAACCGCCGGGAGACCAGTCACTTGAGGTGGTGGCACCTTTCCCGATGCTCACCGCGATCAGAATAGCCAATCAGCCCCCGCCGTGGGGATAAGGGGTTGCTCGCCAGAATTCCCGAACTACCTAAGTACCCACGCGGAGGAAATGGGTAGACCGAGGCGTGCGCACCTCGCCGCACAGGTCGAGAAGCTTCGGACACGGGCCACTTAAGCGACCCGGTTCCGTGCTATCAGGAATAACCGGCGGTGTTATCGTCGACCTCGGCCGGTTCGATTAATTATCCGGGGCGTATTCCAGCCCACTACCAACCCCTTTACGTGAAGGAAGCAAGATGGGGATTCCAATGGAGGGGAAAAGACGAAGCCGAAGAAGCGGGGACAGAACAGTTCAACAATAAAGCACATTTATTCGCGGCACACGGGGAAGCACACAAATACAATTCCACCAAATGCACACAAAAAAAAAGAAAACACAATTCCATTTTACACAAAAAAAGCATAAACATAGAAAGTGAAAACACAGTGCAGAGCTAATACCCGACTACCGAGCACAC
>NC_140967.1:3502448-3554948 GCF_056783735.1 Eptatretus burgeri | reverse complement strand
GCCTGCATATAATTCCTGATCCAACTGACTATTAGCTGGCAGATTGTTGCATCACAAGGAGGGTTTTGCAACAAGAAGTGTGCTGTCCCAAGATTGGACATCTGCTGGCATTACCATATGTGGGCATTGTAGATCCCACGGAAGGTATATATTTTTGAAGAGAAGGTGAGCTTCTTTTGAATGCATAAATGGAGGCTCATTGGAAACCTAGTACACTGAACAGATCAGGACGGAACAGACAAAAGCAGGATGCAAAACATGCATGCATGCATGGAGAAGGAAACTCCAAGGAAGAAAAACTGGAAATTAGGAGGGATTTGGGTGGGGTTAACGAGGGTTAAAAAGATCATGGTTTTGGATTGGGTTGATCTGAGATGGTAGTGAACAGCTGTCTTGAAGTCCTGGAGGGAAGAATGAGATTGAAGTGGATGGAGAAGTTGATTCCACAGGTGGATTAAAAAGAGGAACAAATGGGTGGAGGTGAGCAGTAATCCTGGATTTCTTTATTCCAGTTGTTTTATCAGAAGAGGGTTGATGGTAGACTGTGTGAGCCCCGCAGAAACCTTGGAGAGACAAAGCACAGAAAGAGCAGAGGGTGCAAGACCAGAAAGGAGGCAGTAGAAGACAATGAGACCACCAACTTGTCTGCAATGGTGAAGTGATAATCCCATAGACTCAGCTTCAGCGTGGGAGATTCTAATTATTTTGAAGACCTAGGTTTCCAGAACTTCTAGCTGAGCAAGATGTGAGGCAAAGGAGCCAGTCCAGAGGGGAGAGCAATAATCCCTCAAGCTGCAGATGAAGGCATTGTAGATGGATATGAGTTCATGAGTGCCAAGGAAGGGTTTTGTAAAGGTTTTTATTACCTGCATTCATCTTCATTCAGCATTTACCTGCATTCAGGTTATCACCTGCATTGAGAGGAAATTCCAATTAATTCCCAAATCAGCTTCAGTTGAACGTCCTGCCTGCACAGCCAGGTCTTGAAAGTCTTGTGCCAAAAACCTTCCCCACTGTTGGAGTAGTAGTCATGGTGGTGGTGGTAGTCTTTCCTGAAACGGAGTTTAGCCAAAATTATTATCCTGCCCGATAGAGAGTTGATTCTGATTGAAATATTACTTGTTAAATAAATCATTGAATACATGCATGGATCCCTATTTTATGAAGAACATAACCATCACTCCATCATGCTCGTTATAAAATGGCTGTTGTGCCCCCCATGGAAGCCTAATATCAATGGATCTGATTTAGACCCTGTTGCTCTCTTTCTGCAAACGTAAGCCCTTTTAAATCAACTAAAATTGCTGCAGAGTAAGAACTTCAAACAAAATTCACAATCAAGAATACCTTGCCCCAAATGATAATGCCACATCTCATCAGGAAGGCTATCCGTTGTGTCAGAGTTTGAATTGTGGATCTGATGTAAACCCAGTGATGAGCCTAGAACAAAGGACGGAGATTGAATTAAGTGTTGTGACATTAGCTGTTATGGTTCACAATGAGCACAAAATGAGTCACTGCTTATGACTAAGAATGGTTTAGCTTTCGGTGGCTCTGAGAAGGATCTCTGAAACGTGTCTGCATCACCGTGTGCTCAAAAAGTTCAAGCTTGTGAGTCTATGGTGATTCACAAAACCCACGTGATTGTGTTGGTGCAATTTATTTTGTATTCACATGTTTACAAGGCATTATGTCACTTGGCTATGATGCTGTGTTATTACTTTCATATTTTTTTCCCCCATTTGAGCATATTTCCTCGCACTTAAGCATGTGCACCTGCAAAGAGATGCTGTGATCAGTGTTGATTAGCTTTAAAATAATCCCAACAAAGATCCTGAGCAAGTGGACTACACATATATTTATCTTAATCAGTCTTCTTTAAAGCTGATGGGATGACTTGCTTCCTTGCTTACTTGTCCTTGTCGTGTCTTTTAATGCATAAGCTCGCAATAAAATCTCACCATTTCTTCCTATTCATCACCAAATACATCCTTGCTCTTAATCATTTTGATTATTTCTTTCACATACACCCCATACAAATGTATTGGTTCTGCTTCGACAGTTATCTTTAAGATAAGCCAATCTATTGCTATTATAAATAGAGTTGGTGAGAGCATGCATTCTTGCTTCACATCGGTCCGTCCTGGAAACTGTCGTGACGGTTTACTGTCACGAATTGCACAGCAATTGAAGTATTCCTAGAATATTTTAATGATTTTGATTATGAAGTATTAATATAAGATTTTAATGATTTTGATTGTGAAGTTTTAATATAAGATTAAGGAGGTGATGTTTCTTTCTTCCACGAGCCTCGACAAGGTATACAAAAAAAAGAAAAAAAAATGTAGTAATGTAAGGTTTTAATCATTTTGATAATGAAGTATTCATGTATAATTTTAATCATTTTTATTATGAAGTATGACTATAAGATTTTAATAATTTGCCAAAAATAAACACAACAATTGAAACAAGTCTGGAGACGGCGATTGTTTACGAGAAAGATACACGGTTCGCCTTTTTTATTTTTTGACCTTCGAGGGGACGACACGGGCAAACTGGCGGGAATCGGGAAAAACGTAAATGATGAAAGTTGTAGTACTCGAAGAGCACTACTTGCACACCAACTTTCATTCGAAACAGTTGAAAACCCTAGGAGCTTGATGCCCAAATTATTGATTTTTTTTTTTGACATTTTCTAAGTTCGTGACCTTGGGACGAAAATGAAAAATCGAGCTCCGTGGGGCTATGCAGGTGCCATTGGGCTAACCAAATACCGAAACCCCTGCCAGATTCGACAAACCCCCTCGGAGAAGATGTAACTTGAAACCGGCTACCCCCTAAAAACACATGTTTTTGGGGCGTGGCTCCGCCCATAATGGGTGCAGCACGCCCATTCTCAGGAAAACACAACTAGATTATGATACAAACCTCCCACCCAAATTTTATCAAGATCGGATCAAAACCCACGGTGCTATGCTCGGGACAGACAGACAGATAGACAGACAGACAGACAGACACACATTACGAATATAGTGGTCACTTACTGACTCGTGAACCAATAGTGGTCACTTGCTCGTGAACCAATAAACATAAAAAAATATATAAATCTGATTTACGATGAAGTCTCCTGCTGCATAAAGCAAATTAAACATTCAAAAGTGATTAAACTTGCCTCCTCACCAGTACCACTCCACTGCTATTTATCTCTTAAATCGTTTTCCTTTGTAATCTGTCAGTCTTTCTTTTACTTTTAAAAATGATGTTTTTCCTTTTTAAATCATTCTGCAGCTCTCTCTGTAAACCAGCAAATACATAGAATTAAAAGAATCACTTTTGTCTATCATTTCACACTTCGGCACCATTCCATTATAAACAGACATGAAAGTTTCATGCTGCGAGATAACCATCACAACTCATCTCAAAAATGCGATAGGTCGAAATTAAACCCCGCAATAACTATATCGGTACATAAGAGGTTGCTGCGATTGGTCAAAACCTGTGATATTCAAACCGACAATGTTTAAAAGTTTATGGTATAACAATTTTTTCCCATTTTACCAAATGTTCAATTGTTTTCTAAAGATTAAAATAGGACCACATGCCCTGAAGCTCACCTGGATCAGGAGTAAGTCACTCAAACCCCCTGCAGACCCCCTTAGACCCTGATATTTTTTTTAATGCCATGAACAAACCTTGGTACATCACGGGTGATGAAGGTTGTGGTCATTTCATTAAAATTGTATGTGGTTTCGGAGAAGAGAGCAAATACGTATTCTTTAAAAAAAGAAATAAATTTGTATACATTGTCGAGGCTCATGTGAGAGCGAGCACTCAACACACACCAAGGGAAGCATGAGACAAGAGGGGCGGGAGGGGGAAGGACAAAGCAGTGGGAAACAGAGACATTAGAAGATCTGTGGAAGGGAGAGGGAAGGGGCGGGGAACATGGGGAATACAAGATGGACATTACAGGGACTTTCAGGAAGTAAAGCAGGGAATTTGAAGGTGGGCTTGGGGTGGATTAACGGGGATAGAAAAGATCGAGGTATTGGATGGCGGAAGATAAGAGTTGGTGGTGAACAGCTGTTTTGAAGGCCTGGAGGGAATAATGGGATTGAACAGAGTGAGGGAGTTTATTCCAAAGGCTGGAAAAAGTGGAATGAAAGAGTGAAGGTGAGCAGTGATTCGTGATTTGGGTAGTTTTACCAGAAGGGGGCTGTTGGTGGACCTTAAGCGCCCTGCGGAAATATGGTGGGGACATATCACAGACAGAGCGGGACGGGGGGGGGGCGAGACCGGAGAGGAGACCATAGAAGACAAAAATGCCACTGACCTGCCTACTGTGAGAGAGTGAGAGGCCCAAAGACTCCGCCTCATCGCGGGAGATGTCAATGATGTGAAATGCCTTGGTTTCCACAGCGTGAAGCTGAGAAAGGTGGGAGGCAGGAGCACCAGCCCAAAGGGGAAAGCATTACTCCATCAGGTTGTGGACAAAAGCTTTGTATGTGGTCAGGACCTCAGGTGGGCTGAGGAAACTTTGCATGATTAAGGATTCCCAGTCGGCGACTGGCTTTGGAGGCCAGATTGGAGATGTGACTTTTCCAGGAAAGATTATGTCAGATAGTGAGACCCAGAAGTTTGAAAGAAAGGACTTCTCCCAGAGGATTATTGAGATGGGGGCGGGGGGGAGTAGGGGGTTCCAATCGGTCCTTTCAGAGAGACATAGTGAGAGTGTGAGATTAGTCCGGATTGAAAGATATGTTCCACGTGTTGGACCATTTCGTGATTTTACCCAGATATGCAGTGAGCGTAGAAGCTGCTGCTTGCCAGTCTGAAGGATGACAGATGGTATGGCAGAGGGTGGAGTGATCAGCAAAGAGATAAAGAGGATTTTCCAGAGAGTCGGAGAGCTCATTCATGAAAACGAGAAAAAGAACAGGGCCCAGAACGCTACCTTGAGGAACTCCAGCCTGCACAGGAAGAGGGGATGAAAGAACCTCATTTGGGGCCACACGTTGACTGTGACAGGAGAGGAAGTCTGCTAGCCATGAGTGGAGATGGCCTTGGATACCATAGGAAGAGAGTTTGGTGAGCAAGGCAGGGTGCCAGACCATGTCAAAAGCACACGATATGTCAAGGGATATGGCTTTGATTTCATGTCCAGCATTGAGGAACTCCATCCATTGTTGGGAGAGCAAAAGCAACATATCCAGGGTAGAGTGACCAGGTCTTAAACCAAATTAATGATCGGAAATCAGTCTATTGGAGACGAGGAAGGATTTATTGTCTGAAGCGATGATGGATTCCATAACCTTGCTTATGATTTGGAGAAGGCTGATTGGTCTGTAGTTGCAAGGATCTGTTTTTGCACCTTTTTTATGCAGGGCAGTGATGTTTGCTGATTTCCAAGCAGATGGCAGATGACCTTGAGCAAAAGAGAGGGTGAATAGAACAGAGAGAGGGTGAGCAAGGGCAGAGGAGCATGTTTTTAGGACATGTGAGCTGATGCCGTCTGGACTGGTTGCAGAATCGGAGTCGAGGTTTGACAGCAAACTCTCCATTTTGTCAGAAGAAAAGGACACAGAGTTCAGGAACAACTGGGTAAGGTGGGGACAGAAAGCGATGTGTTTGAGACACAATATTTAGATGCAAACACCGAGTTTAGTCATTCAGTCTTTTCACGTGCGGTATCAGCAGTGCGGCCATTTGAGGTAAGGGAGGGGATGGATGGGGAACATCCACCAGAAACAGATTTGATTAAACGCCACCAGGATTTGGAGTGAGGGAGAGTGGTTTGAGAGTTCAGACTTGATCTTTAGAAAGATGTTGTTTTCTGGCTCTCCTGAGGGCAGATACACACTTGTTCCGAGCTTTATGGAAGGAACTGAGATTACAATCAGTTGAGTTTGCTTTCCATGAGGCAAAGGCAAGTTGTTTCAGGACAACTGCCTCGCCACAAGCTTCAGTGAACCAAGGGCGGGAGGAAGGGTAGGACAATGGAAGACGAGAGGGGATAAATCTGTGCATGAGGGAGAGCAAGTTTCTTTGAAAGAATTCCCAGGATGAGTTGATGTTGGAGAAAGTTGTGATAGGAGACCAGTCTGTAAGTTTGATGGCTGTTTGAACAGTTTCTCTTCTTAAAAAGATCTTTAAAAATGATTCGAGTGAGGTGATTTTTGAATATGATGTGTAAAATGATCTATGTGCGACCTTTCATTTGGAGGACTTTGAGGATTTCCACCCATTAAAAAATAGGAGTTTGGGTGGGGTAATAGATGACTGATTTTCAATACCTCCTTGTTCGATTACTTAAGTCTTATAATACCTCATGGAGGACACTTTCCTGAGTATGAAACAGTTGAGAGAGTTTATGTTGAAATTCGAGGTAAAGCTGCGTCATGCTTGGACTCGTATGCAAAGTAAAATGACTACGAGAACAAAAACGAGTCTGTTGGGGAAGAGATCGGACTTGATATCTACACCGGTTATAGATCTCATGACTACTAATGTATTGGAATAAGACTCACTGATTTATAAATAAGTTGGTTTGTTTTTGCTCAGGAAATGTTGGTTACCTTCCATGCAGAAGGAAGGCATCCTAGGGTGTAAAACCTACTGAAGAAGATGGACAGAGATGTTAGTTCTGTGGAGCATTTCAGAGGAAGGTGATGTCAAGGCTGTCCAAGAACTCAGTTTTATCAGGAGTAACTATTAACTTGTCCACATGGCAAGAGGAAAAGAGGGGCTAAGTTGGGACGGGGGGGGGGGTGATGGGATGGCGATTCTTGTTTTAAAGGAAAATGGAAAATAGTGTTTATAGAAACTCATCCATTATCTACTGCAATGGCATCTGGAGAGAGAGAGAGAGAGAGAGAGAGAGAGAGAGAGAGAGAGAGAGAGAGAGAGAGAGAGAGAGAGAGAGAGAGAGAGAGAGAGAGAGAGAGAGAGAGAGAGAGAGAGAGAGAGAGAGAGAGAGAGAGAGAGAGAGAGAGAGAGAGAGAGAGAGAGAGAGAGAGAGAGAGAGAGAGAGAGAGAGAGAGAGAGAGAGAGAGAGAGAGACAGCAGAGAGAGAGAGAGACAGCAGAGAGAGAGAGAGAGAGAGACAGCAGAGAGAGAGAGACACAGCAGAGAGAGAGAGACACAGCAGAGAGAGAGAGAGACAGCAGAGAGAGAGAGACACAGCAGAGAGAGAGAGACACAGCAGAGAGAGAGAGAGAGAGACAGCAGAGAGAGAGAGAGACAGCAGAGAGAGAGAGAGAGACAGCAGAGAGAGAGAGCAGAGAGATAGAGCACATATCAGTGACAGAGTTGACCAGGTTCTAGCATATCTTGAATGTGAGAGATAGGTGAGAGGGAGCTCGGCTTGTTTTATTGGAGGAATATCTCCTTATTTTATCCGTTCTGTGACTGTGACGTCATCTCGGTAAATATACCATTAACTCGATTTGTCCATAGTTGTTAACTCTATAAGCACACATTGGTGATGTGTGGAAGCCATCGATTTCCAAGGATCTTGATATTTGCTGTTTGTCAATGAACTGATTTACTTTTGCCTTTTTCACTCTTGAATTATTTAAAACATTAAGAAAAACATTTAAATATTTTCATACTATCAGAAGTTTGTTCGTGTCACTAAAGGGTTATAAACGCGTTTGTCATTATGAATAATGTGTTGGTAAAAGCAATGAATTGAATAAGCAATTTGAATATTTCCCTTCACGTTTGAACGCAATGAACAGATGTGATCAAGTCATTATTTTTGGTTGGAAAATGTCATCAAGGTATTATCATTTCATTTTACTTTTAATTACACTCCGTAGATGAGTCTTTTCATGTCTTTTGGATGTTGGACATGATGTTTTACTGTTCGTAAAAAGTAATTGCCCATTCAGTTGTGTCATTCAATTGTGACTTTGAGAGCTTTAATCAGACAGAACAGATTATTGTTGTTGGTATTACTTGTACAGGCCATGTTTCAGGCTCTGCTATAGACCATTGATCTATTGTGGGTGACAGATCCCAGATTTGGGCGTTGACTTTGAGAATTATTTCAGGAATAAATTTGGAGTTTGTCCGTGGTGTCGGCGACGATCACCTACTCTTTAATAGTAAATGACACTTTAGGATATTTAATGTCCACCAGCACTCAATGCTGGCACACCCCAAGGTAAAGTCTGTTTGATGAGGGATGACACTTGTATTGATGCATCCAATGCCCTGCCTGTGTTGCACCAATGAGCCCGCCGTTTATAATCGGATCAATAATCGAACCCAGACTATACAGCTCAGAGTTTGAGATTCGAACCCTCTGCACCATCCTGTTGGACAAGAATGCATTGTTGCTTTTAACAAAGAGAAGTCTGCGAGAGAATGTAGATCTTGCTTATTGGTGGCATCACGTGATTTCTTTTTTTTTTGCTTGTTTAAAATTTGTGGAACTTCCACCCAAACGAAGAAAAAAGTTTTTCCCCCAACTTAACACCAAACAGAGACATTGTTTATTATTCATTTTACTCTGCTTGTGCACATTGTTCTCCAAACTGAAGCTTACACCACTAATTTACCTATTAAAAAAATAATAAATATAATTTTTACAGGTGTCTTTTAAATAGTCGAATGAAGAAGTCTTAAAGATTTGTCTCATGTTGCAGATGTAATATGAGGGTCCCTCCTCCCCCTTAATGTAATGAAATGATATCAAGCATTTCAACTGAGAAGATAAACATAAAGAAAGTGAACATTCAGTAATGCTCATGACCAAATAAATTATCGGTCAGGTCTCCCTTCTTCCACATCCTTTAATTCATCCGCATCAGCAAATGGATGATTTTATTAACCTGTGCCATCTTAGAAGATGGATGGAGGTTACTGTTTTCACCCCTTTGTTTGTTTGTTTGTTTGTTTGTTTGTGAACAGTATTACGGAAAAACTCCTCGACGGATTTCGACGAAACTTGGTGGGGGGGGGGGTTGGGTATGGTCCAAGGATTATGCCATTAAATTTTGGACTTGGACCCAAAAACTTGGACCCCCCCCACCCAAAAAAAAGAAATTGTTCGAGAAATGTTTTTTTTTTGCATTTCTACATGTTTTAAGTGATTTCCAACCCCGCCAAAATTTTTTTTTACCCCCCCCCCCAAAAAAATAGAGAATTTTTTTGCATTTCTGCATGTTTTAAGTGATTTCCAACCCCCCCAAAATTGTTAGAGAATTATTTTTTTTTGCATTTCTACATGTTTTAAGTGAGTTGCAACCCCCCCACCCCAAAAAATTGTTCTCCCCCCAAAGAAAATAGAGAATTTTTTTTAGCATTTCTACATATTTTAGGTGATTTCCAACCCACCCCCCCCAAAAAAAAATTGAGAGAAATTTTTTTTTGCATTTCTACATGTATTAAGTGATTTCCAACCCCCCCCAAAAAAAAATTGTTGGAGAAAAAAAATTTTTTTACAACTTTTTTTTCAACAAAATTTCGATTTTTTTTTTTATTATTTTTTATTTTTTGCATTTTTACATGTTTTAAGTGATTTCCAACCCCCCCCCCCCCGCCAAAAAAATGTTGGAGAAAACTATAACTCAATCAGCACTGTTGACATATTTAATGAATAAGATATAAGGTTCACTTGAGTGACCCAGCAGTATTGGCGGCGGAGGTTTTGCACCCTCCCGAGTGCTCCCCCTCTAGTTCCAGCTGTGAGCACATTTTGAATAATAATTTCAGCCACTCATCATTGCTTCACTCAATCATTGGTCATCGTCTCTTTATTGCAAATACAGTACATTGGGTATGAGGAGGAAGTGGCAATTTGGGAAACACAATTTGAGAAACTTTTCAGAATACATAAATACCTTGATTGCTACAGGTACAAAAACGAGAAGGCTGGGGTTATGGAAGTGTTGGAGGAGTGGGAAGACAACCCACGGAAAGGAGGTTGAAATGGTTAGAGAATGTAACGAACATTTTTTTCGACAAACCACAGGAAGTAGAAAAAAATAAAATCCATCATCTTTGTGTATGTTACAAATATCCTCTTGACTACTTGGTATACCTCTCACATCTTCCTCAATTCCGTTTTTTCGAAACGATTAACGGGGCTAAAGAAGCAAAGAGCAATTGCCTCGTAACTTGCGTTCACGTTGTCTTCACGTCAGCACCCTGTAACGCACACTGCTTTGTATATTCCAGGACAATTTTTTTAATTTTTTTTTTTTAATGGTGAGTTCACCTATCGCAAGGCCTTTTTAAGGCCATTATGTAGAGAGAATTAATTTTCTCAACCGTACGTACGTTTTGAGAGGCATACCAACTGCCACTTTCTTTCCCACAGTGGTTGCCATGCCTCTCCCATCATTTGGTTGAGAAAATGAATTGCCCTTGTTTTACACTGACAAAGACAAACTTGAGTCATCATCAAGAGTAAATCCGTCGTCTTTCTGTTATATTTACCTCCACCACCGAAGGTGAAGGAGGTGATGTTTTCACCCCTTTCTGTCTGTTTGTTTGTCTGCAGGATATCTCAAAATATTGTCGACGGATCCGGATGAAATTTTGTAGACCGGTTCAATGTGTGTCAAGGACGAACTGATTCGATTTTGGTGAACATTGGGATCTGGATCCGACTACTAGAATTTTTTAAGTGATTCTTCAGCATTGAGAGACTGGGCCAAAAACGACATATAGCACGATATCTCAAAAAGTTGTGGACGGATTCGGACGAAACTTGGTGGACATGTTGGGTAAGTAACAAGGAAGAATTGATCAATTTTGGTGAAGCTCCGAATCCGTTTCTGGATACGAGAATTATTTCATCTGGATACGAGAATATTTTAAAAGTGATTTTTCACCATTTCGAGAAAGGGCTAAAACGATATAGTACTGTATAGCATGATATTTCAAAAATGTATTGGGCCCAATATGTTCTCGTGGATCAGGCATTACGTGGTGGACGTATACGCTCAACCGAGTGCCCTTTTAGTTTCATCCTTGTGTTTCTGTTTGTGTTTACATCCAATTTTCCATGATAAACCGAATCTTTTTGTGTTATATTGTCAAATTCATGTCCGTGTGGCAAAGGTCGAGTCACCCTCGGCCTCAACTATCTGGCGTGCAAATTCTGTCTTTGCACTGATGCCGCGTTCCTCATCCGGCTTCTTTTCTCCCAAGTGTTGTCCTTTCAGATTCCTCAAATTTACACTGTTCCCCCTCCTCGCTTCAAAAGATATAAAAACAAACAAAAAAAAAACTTGTTTTTTCCACTCCAAACAAAGCACAAACTCAATATTCCTGTTGCCTACTTTCTGTACTTCATTCTGTGTCACTTCCTTTTCTCAATATCTCCAAACTGAATCGTAGTAGTAGGCCTCCGTCGGTCGATGTCGACCATGGATGATGATGCGCCCTAGTTGTCGTTTGAGGCCGTGGTGACGTCATGGCTGGAAACAGCGTCGGCCATGGCTGATCAGTCCGATTTGGGAGTGGCAGTCTCTGCCGCATTGGGTGCAGGTGTGAGTGGTCGCAGGGTTGTCTCCACAGGAGCGCGCCTTCCGTCTGGCTCTCTTTTCTTCAGCCAGGTTCTGGATCTTTTCCTCTCCTGCCTTGAGTTGTCTTTGGAGCACGCTGCACCATCTGCTGCGGTCAGCTGCTATGTCCTCCCAGCTCTCAGTGTTGATTTTCAGAGCTTTCATGTCACGCTTGCAGACATCCTTGTAGCGCAGCTGGGGACGGCCGACGGATCTCTTGCCAGAGGCTAGCTTGCCATAAAGGATATCCTTCGGTATGCAGCCGTCCTCCATCTGGACATTTGGCCAAGCCAGCGCAACCTGCATTGTTTGAGGAGCGTGTGCATGGTAGGAAGGCCAGCGCATGTGAATACCTGGGAATTTGGCACTTTGTCACTCCATTTGATGCCAAGGATGCGGTGAAGACAGCACAAGTGGAAGCTGTTCAGCTTCCGCTCTTGTTTGGCATATGTTGTCCAGGTCTCACTGCCATACTGGAGCATGCTGATGATGCAGGCGTTGTACACTGCCATCTTAGTTGGGACTGTGAGCTTTGGATTTTCCCAGACACGTGTTGTTGTGGCCTTCCCAATACGTTGGTTAATCTCGACATCGAGGAACAGGTTGTCACTGATGGTCGACCCTAGTTCCTAGTTCTCGTATCCAGAAACCCTAGACCCTAGTTCTCGTATCCAGAAACCCTAGACCCTAGTAAGGTGAACTGGTGGACAACGTCTAGTTCATAGCTGTCAAAGGTGATAACAGGGGGAGTATCCACATTTTGGCCCAGCAAGTTGATCTTTTTCAGGCTGATGGTGAGACCGAAATATTTGCAGGCTTGAGAGAATCTATCCATGAGACACTGGAGTTGATGTTCAGAATGTGAGGTGACTGCAGCATCATCAGCGAAGAGCATGTCTCTGATAAGGGCCTCACGTACCTTGGTCTTTGCTCTCAGTCTTGCGGAATTGAACAGTCATCCATCTGATATAGTGTGTAGGTACACTCCTTTGGTTGAGGTCCCAAATGCATGCTTCAAGAGCAGAGAGAAAAAGATGCCAAAGAGGGTGGGCATCAGGACACAGCCTTGTTTCACACCACTTGATGTCAAAAGGCTCTGACATGCTGCCCTCATACTGGATGTTTGCCTTCATGTCATCGTGGAATAATCTGATCATGCTATGTAGTTTTGGGGGGCATCCGATTTTCAAAAGGATGTTAAAAAGCCCATCCCTGCTTACCAGGTCAAACGCTTTAGTGAGGTCAATGAAGGCAACATATCGGGGCTTCTGCTGTTCACAGCACTTCTCCTGTAGTTGACGGAGGGAGAAGATCATGTCCACTGTTGAGCGTTCTGCTCGGAAGCCGCACTGGGACTCAGGGTAGACCCACTCAGCTAGCTTCTGAAGGCGCACAAGCACGACTCGGGCATAGAGTTTGCCTACAATGCTCAGGAGGGAAATGCCCCTATCGTTGTTGCAGTCACTTCTGTCACCCTTGTTCTTATACAGGGTGACAATCTTGGCATCTCTCATGTCTTGCGGTATGGCTCCTTCTCTCCAGCACTGGCGAAGGACATCATACAGTGGCTGCAAGAGGGTGTTTTTGCAGCTCTTGATCAGATCCGGCGGGATGCCATCATTGCCAGGTGCTTTGCCACAGGCCATGCTATCAATAGCCTTATGGAGTTCCTCCAGTGATGGTTCGGCATCTAGCTCCTCCATGATTGGCAGAGGTTCGGTAGCGTCAAGGGCTGAAGTGACAACGACGTTCTCTCTGGAATATAGCTCTGAGTAGTACTCTACCCATCTCTCCGCCTGCTTGCCTTTGTCGGTGATTACTTCCCTGCTGGACGATTTGAGGGGGGCTGTTTTGCTCTGAGTTGGACCTAGAGCTTTCTTGATCCCCTCATACATCCCTCTGATGTTGCCTGTTACAGCTGTAGTCTGGCTGTTTGTCGCTGAGCTGCTACCAGTATTCATTGGCAGATCTTCTCGCTGTCTGCTGCACTTTGCTCCTGGTGGCTCTGAGTGCTTGGAAGGACTTCTCACTTGGTGAGCGCTTGTATTCAGAAAGTGCAGCATGCTTCGCTTCGATGACAGGAGTCATCTCACTGGACTTGGCTTCAAACCAGTCACAGTTCTTAAAGGTCTTCCTCCCAAAGATTGCGAAGGCTGTTTTTCTGATTGTCTCCCAGAGGTGGTCCCATTTCTCAGAGGCAGAGTTGTATGGTTGGTCTACAGACAGGGCATCTTCAAGGGACTTGGCAAACTCCTCAACTTTTTCTCGATACTGCATCTTGGTGGTATCGATGCATGGCTTCCCCACTTGTTTTGTGCGATGGATCTTCTTTGGGTGTAGCCTGATCTTGCTGCACACTAGTGAATGGTTGGTGTCACAATCTGCACTATGGTATGTGTGAGTGAGGAGCACAAACTTGAGGCTTGTACGTCTGACAATGACTATCTCCAGCTGGTGCCAATGCTTTGAGCATGGATGTCTCCATGACACTTTGTGTTGCGGCTTCATCTGGAAGTAAGAGTTGGTCACGCAGAGGCCGTGATAGGAGCAAAGCTCTAACAGGCGCTGCCCATTCTCATTGATCTTGCCAACTCCAAAGTGTCCCAGGCAAGAAGGCCAAGAGTTATGGTCGGCACCCACTCTGGCGTTGAAATCACCAAGGAGGACGAGGTGTTTATTACTGGGAATATTCTTGATGATGTCACTCTGGTTGGTGTAGAACTCGTCCTTTCCCTCAGGTGTGGATGTCAGAGTAGGAGCATAGGCAGTGACAAGGGTGACTGGGCCGTCAAAGGTTTGGAGTCGGAGAGTTAGGAGGCGTTTGGACCCCTTGTCACCTGGTTCAACCATTTTCAGCAAGGAGTTCCTGACTGCAAATCCTACTCCATGTTCTCTGCGCTCCTCTGCACTCTTTCCTTGCCAGAAGAAGGTGTAATCTTTCTCCTTGAGTGTGCTTGATCCAGCTGGACGTGTTTCTTGCAGAGCAGCAATGTCCACCTGCAATCTCTGTAGCTCGTCATTGGTGATGGCTGTCTTTCTCGCATCACTGATATCTTGAAGGTCCACAGCGAGTCCTGGTGTCATTGTTCGGACGTTCCAACATCCGAGTTTGAGAACTGGTCTCATGCGTTTATTTGATTTATTTACTTTTTTGCCTGGTCCGATAGTTACAGTCTGCTTTCGGTGTTATCCTAATCCCCATGCACCCAATGAGGAAGACAGACTGTGGCGGGACAACGCCTAACTGGCTGGGGGCTGCCCAGCTTAAGGCGGGCGGTCGCTGTCCAGTGAGATCCGAAAATCTCTCCCACCGTCAGAAGCAACCCCTGGCGCCACACTCTACACCAATCGAGCACTATGGCTTATCACCGGTAAACTGCTGCTTCCCGTGTTGTTTCGATGCTGTGAGGCGAAGCTGGAGTTTCCTCTCCAGGGCGCAAGCAAGCCAGGGCAAGATAATATGGAGAACCAACTGTTGCCCAAGTAGTAGGCCCCCCTCACCACACTGAAGATGGATCCAAAGGAACAGCAAATGCCGCTACAGTTTGGCACCAACAGTGTCGCAGGAGTTACCGGAACATTGCTGAAAACAGCGGTGGACCGCCTTAGGGACTCCAGCTCCATTTGCTAGATGGCCGTTGGCTCACAGAGGAGCTCATCCACCCTTTGACAGGTCTTGTTTTTAATCCTGCTGGGTGTCTAGCTACCCACCCTCACTGGACAAGTCCAGTGGGGGAGCCGGTTTAGTCGCCGGACCACTCGACCATGATACAGGTAGTACTGGCTTACATGGTACCAGTAGCAGGCAAAGCCTGACCTGACAAACAAACTGAATATTTCATGAATAAAACATTTAATCCTTTAAAAGCTTTTAAATACGTTTTAAAATGCTTCACCTTACTTATTTATCCATCAGGAACATCAGGATCATTCTTCCAAAACCTGTCTCATAAACACTTGGTCCATCAACCCTCTTCCCGTACCGACACCACCACTTTCCTCCATGCCTTCAACAATCATTATCTCCACCCCTCCCATGATGTCTGTCTTTGAATATCCAAATTTTGACTCTTGACAAGTCCAGTTTGCAGAGGTTGTCTGCTCATGACAATCAATTCCCCTTCATGACCTTCAATGGTGTCAAATCTCTCCAAGTTAGTACCCTCCCACAAATCTCCTACATGTCTGTATCCTTCCAACCCTACCCTATCTATGTGTCCCCCTCTGGAGCATCCCTCCATTTAATGTCCCCTGTTCCTCCCCCCCCCCCAGCTTCACCCTTGCACCACACCCTCACAGCTCTCCTCCCCCTCCCCCCACACACACACATTCCCCATACCTCACCACTCTCCTAGCTCCTTCTCACATTGCTGCACCAAGCCATGTACTGATCATGCACCTTCCAACACCGAGGCTATGACTTCCTCTCCGCTCTCACCTCTTGTTTATCTGTGTGTTGCAACGTCCTTCTAACAGTGATGACTCCATCAGCATCTCTGTCTCTCAGACAACATGGACCAATTTTTAATCACTCATCCCAACTTTTTCTCACATGTGGTGGTTTCAATTGTCACCACGCAACTTGGCTGGGTGTGAGCACCTCTCTCACCAGTCATGGCATTTCAGCAAAGGACTTCTGTGACTCCATGGAACTGACTCAAGCTGTGAACTTTCCAACCCGGATTTCTCCCAATGGCAAATCCTTCCTTCTGGAGTTGGTGATGACTAATTTTCCTGAAAATGTCTCAAGTTCTTGTTCTGCTCCAATTCGTTCATCTGATCATGTGCTTGTGAGAGTCAACATCTTTCTGGCTATTAGCAGAGAGCTGTCTCAACACAGGCGAGTCCGGCAGATTAGCAGGGACTGCAAGCAGCCATCTCACATCAGGACTCGTCTCCTATCCGACATCGCCTGCCCCTGATATTAACTCAGTCTGGGAATTCTTCCACAGAAACCTGCTCTTTCTCAGGCACAGATCCATCCCATGTCATCGACAGTTATCCTCTCCTTATTCCATCCCATATATACTGAATCCAGTGGTGAGGCAGTTGCTTTGAAACAACTTCCATTCCATGCCTGAAAGGCAACTCAGACCGGATGCAATCTCAGATCATTCCACAAAGCCCGACACAAGTGTGTCCACACTCAGGAGCCATAAAACAACATCTGTCCAACCTCAAAGTTGAACTTTTAAACTCGTCTCCCTACTATAAAACCTGGTGGCACCTTAAGTCTGACTGGAGTAAGCTATCCCTTCATTCCTTCCCTCACGTCAAATGACACCCCAGACAACTCCTCTCTTAATAAGTCCAAATGCTTCAATTCCTTGTTTGCTTCCAAATCTTGTATCCACAACCCCTCACTCTCTTTGCCCACTCTACCCAGTCGCACCAATTGCTCCTGGACTCTGCGTCTTTTTCACCAGAGAACGCGGATAAATTTCTGGCAACCCTCGACGGATTCTGCAGTGGAGCTGAACAGCATCAGCTCACGTGTCCCAAAAACCTGTTCTGTTGCTCTTACACATCCTCTCTCTGCCATTTTTACCCTATCATTGGGCTTAGAGGATGGCTTAGAGGTACACACACTCACCTCTGAGCTGTCTCACCGAGGCTAGTAGCATCCTGACCCAGCTATAAACTGTCATTCTAGTGTTTCATCGATGTGTGTCATCCCTTGGACGATAAATGGGTGTCCTATCTGCTGCATTCATTGGTGGACATTAAATATCCCATGGTGTCCTTCGCGAAGAGTAAGCGAGCTATCGCCGGCACCATGGCCAAATTCCAAATTCCTGCCCTAATCAGCAGAGGGCATCTCATCAGTGGTACAGCCACGCCCTCAGCCAATAATGCTAACCCACAGCTTTGCGCTGCATACAGACGAAGAAGAACCCTATCATTTGTCCTGGGTCATCTTCTCTCTGCTTGGAAGCCAGCTAAAATCATCATGTTATGTGAGCAAGGTGCAAACACCAATCCATTTAACTGCAAACCTCTCGGCTTACTTCCAAACATCAGCATGATCGTGGAATCCATCATCGTAGTTGACATCAAATCCTTCTTTTTCTCCAACAGCCACATCTCAGATCATCGATTCGGATTCAGATCTGGTCACTCTTCCTTGGACATGCTGCTTCTACTCACCCAACAACGGATAGAAGTCTTCATTATCAGACATGAGATCAAGCCCGTCTCTCTGGACATATCTCGTGCTTTTGATAGTCTGGCATCCTGCCTAGCTCTCCAAACTCCTATTCTTGATCTTCATGAATGATCTCTCTGTCTCTGAAAAATCCTCTTTATCTTTCTGTTGATAACTCCACCTTCTGCTGTCACATCCCTCATCTTTCAGATTGGCAGGCAGCAGTGAAACACCATAATTATTACATTTGGGGGGACAGAAAAACCTCAGGAATTCTGGCAACATTAAAGAGACTCACTTACTATCAATGCCTGGTGTTCTCTAAGGGAGTCACACATCAGTGGTCCTTTCTTTTTTAAAGAAGAAGAAGAAACCAACAGTCATTGGTGAACATTACGTTGAGATGTAGAATTTCTTTGTTCCTGAACTATGATGATTAAATCTTTCATAAATCTCCTTGTACCAGCAAGACTAGGCTCCCTGCCACTGCGCTTCTGATGTGCGGCAGTACTTGAATGATATCTTCCTCGACAGGTGGATCAGAACATGTGGATCAATTTCTTAGCCTCGTTCTCATGACCTGTCTCTATTAGACGACATTTTATTGGGCCATTAAACTGTTGTTTACTCGTTGAAACCACATTCTTTGGATGAACTTAGGGCTCTGATCACAAATGCAATTAGTTCAGCAGCAAATGGAAAATAGTTTCAACAAGTTGGGAAATTGGATTGAATGATTTATTGTAAAAGATGATGGTTATGTTGAAGCTGAAAAGTTTTTACTGTATTGAGTAAAAACTTGATGAATTATGCTTTCATCCACTATTTGGAGTTTTTATCTGTCATATGTACATCAAAAGTTATAAAAGCTCAGAGTTGCACAAGCACGTTGTGGACACCCTGTACATCACATTGCGCTGGCACTCTCAATGAAGGGATGGTGTGGGAAAAAAATGTCGATCCCACCCACTAAATACAAAGCTAAAGTTGTAGTATCTTCTCAAAAAAGTTGCTTAGGCTACATATGAGAGCCAACCTGGTCTGTTCAGCTTACTGTCAAGGCAGAGATCACTTTTCAATACTTCAAACCATGGCAAAAGTAAAAAAACATCAGTCAAAACCGTCAAATCTTCTCGTTCATCATCATGATAATAATAATAACTAGAAAGAGCAATCAGATTGCAGACCCTCACCAGAACTTGTTTTGTGTGGTGTTTCTGTGGTGCTTGTGTCCTGGTGTGTTCTGTAATTAATTAAAGACATAATTAGAACTACCACTTTATAACCACTGGCAGTGATGACCGGGTACCTAGATGTCCTGCTTTGATGGAACCCCGCTTTGATTGGACACCTGACCCTGATCCATGACGTTTTTCATCATTATTCAATTGAATTTAGAATGTGATTAAAATAAATTCAATTCAAATCAAATGGAAGACCAAATCGGTACAGTCTGACTTTGGAGTCATCAGAAGGAACCCAAACAAGCAAAAAGCAAATATGAAGTCATCAGGAGGAACCTGGATAGGATTCACATTTCAGCTGCTCCTCCTCCACTCTTAAACCCATCCAGGCACAGCCAAGTGAGCCTTTTTCAAAAAAAATCTAAATCAAAAAAAAGAAATAGAAAAGAACCCAGATTTTAAAAATTAAATAATTCTGGCTGCCAAACCATGTGTCTGATCAAGTTGAAATTTAAAACATGTATTCCCATCACCATTAGATTAAAATTGTGAAGTTTAACATCAATTGATGAAGCGGTTCCAGAGAAAATATTATTTAATATTTTCCTTCAATCCAATATGCCTGCCAACCCATGTGGATGATTGGGTTGAAATTTAAAACAAGCGTTTCCCTTCTCCACTCGATCATATTTCTGAAGTTTCACTTTGGTTGATGAAGCGGTTCAAGAGAAAACATTACTTAATATTTTTCTTCAATTCAATATGGCTGCCAAACCATGTGACCTCTCAATTATTCATGAACGAATTTATATCCCCAAGTCTTGGGGAACATGTTTGTGAAATTTCCTCTCGATCTGTCCAGCCATTTCAGAGAAAATTAAAAAAAAAAATTCATTTTCAATCCAATATGGCTGAAGAACCGCATGACCTATGACATCATAAATTTAAATTCTGCGTGTAATTAGGTAGGGAATCACACTTGTGAAGTTTCCTGTTAATCAGATAAGGTGTGTTTTTCTATCCAAGATGTCCACCAAACCATGTGACTTGTGACATCATAGTTTTAAACATCTATGCAGCAATGGTGTTAGATGGTAATTGCAAAGTTTTGCTTCGACAGGATAAGTGGTTCCAGAGAAAACATTATTTAATTTTTTTCTTCAAGCAATATGGCTGCCAAACCATGTGACCTATCAATTATTCATGAACAAACTTATATCCCCTAGTCTTGGAGAATGTGTGTGAAGTTTCCCCTTGATTTGACTGGCCGTTCTGGAGATGATTTTTGAAGGTTTTCCAAACCAAGAGACCTATCAATTAGAAATTAACAAACTTGTAAAACCATGTCTTGGGGAACATGTGTGTAAAATGTCGCCTCAATCTGTCTCGCCGTTCTGGAGAAGATAAAAAAAAATTCTGTCTTCGAGCATCTCCTTTCCAGCCTCCCCCCAACCCCCTCCCCATCCGCTCTGTCTGATCACCTTCACTCTTTCATTCCTCTTTTTTCCTGCCTTTGGAACAAACTCCCACACTCTTAAATCCCACTCTTCCCTCCAGGTCTTCAAAACAGCTGTTCACAACCACGTCTTATTTTCCCTCATCCAAAACCATGATTTTTTCTACCCCCGTTAATCCACCCCAAACCCACCTCCTTCAGATTCCCTGCTTTCCCTCCTGAAAGTCCCTGTCATGTAAGGACCTGAAAGTCCCTGAAGTGTCCATCTTGTTTACCCTGTGTACCCCACCCCATCCCTCTCCCTTCCACAGATCTCCTAATGTGTCTGTTCCCCACTGTTTTTTTCCTTCCCTCTCCCACCCCTCTTGTCTCCTGCTCCCCTTGTTGTGCGTTTCTGTGTGTTAGCTCTCATACGAGTCTCGACAGTGCATCAAATAAAAACAACAAATTCCGATGAAACCTGACCGCCACCTTCATCACCCGTGATGGACCAAAGATTGTTCATAACATCAAATAACAAAAGTAGTCTAAGGAGGTTTATTGTGGGGGGGGGTTGCCCCCCCCCAAATAGGTAATACCAAATGTACCAATGATATACATCAAAAAAGATATCGGGGTCTAAGTGGGTCTACAGGAGGGGGGTCCCCCCCCCCCACAATAGGTATTTTCTATAGCATTATTACATTGGTACATTTTGCTGATTCCTTCCCATGTTGACTTCCTCCTCAGTATCATTATTCTAGCAGGTGAGTGCCCAGGGGTATTGCCCCTGTTTTTAATCATATTATAAATTGTGTGTGCAATGGTTGTCGTCCTAACTTGAACACCACATAATTTTTCATTTTTCACACAGGCCTTCATGAAATATAAGTATGTGTTGTCTTATGAATCTAGGTTTTATGATTTGTCACTCATGGCTTTATACAACAACTGAATAGATTCCTCTCATACCCATTACAGACTCAATAATTATGTGGCATTTGGTGTGACACTCGTGCACTTCATTATTTTCTCACACAGTGCAGTCATTATATCGAACATCGTACAATGTCACGCAAAAACGAAGTAGCTCAACATGCATGAGGCTGTTCAGCGATAGAAACTCAAGGTCATATAAAAGACGATAGTTTTTAAGATGCACACATTGGGGTAGAAGGTGTGAACTAGTGCAGGACCATAGTGGCCTGTGTTATGGGTCCATTTCTTTTTCATCTATCTTGTATATATGAAGATCAGTTCGTGTCTGTGCCACAAGCTCCACCCATTCTACAGGCCATGCCTTCCCCCTCTTCCCCAGTGTCACAAGTCCCGCCCATGTGTACTATATACAAGAACTCGAAGGGCACTCGGGAGAGCGCATACCCCACCCTGTAATACCTGATCCACGAGAACATATCTGGCCCAATACATTTTTTGAATATAATGCAAGATATCATTTTTCGCCCTATCTCCCAATGGTGAAGGATTACTAAAAAATTATCAGATCCGGATGCGGATCTTCACCAAAATCAAATCATTTCTTTCTTGTCTCGCACCCAACATCCCATCCATCTATTGGGACCATACTCTGTGCAGAGCGTTGGTGCTGCCTAAGCAGTCTCCTTTGCTATTGGACACATTCCTGGATGGGTCACTGCTCCGCTGCAGGATACCAGCAAGCTGGCACTCATTTTGTCGACCTCGGAAGGATGACAGGCAGTCAACCCCACCTGGCATTAATTCAACAACTGAGTGGTATTTGAACGAAGGATCCTATGATCACAAGCCCACCACCCTAACCATTAAGCCAACACCAGGCATACACACAACAAGAGATGATAAATGGGGTTTCTGGGATGCCCATTCAAATGAATGGGGAGAAAGGGAAAAACGTTCTGACTCAAGCCCCAAAAGCCCAAAATAGGAGACTGATTTTCTCCCCACCTATCCCATTCCCTCCCATACAAGCAAATGTAAAATTGAGACTGATTTTCTCCCCACCTATCCCCTTCCCTCCCATACAAGCAAATGTAAAATTGAGAATATGAAACATTGAGACTTATTGATGAAAGCACTTCTTCCCTTTTATATTTTCATTACACTCAAAGAGCGAACCAATGAATATTTGCCCATGTTCTACTTTAGGGAATAACAATATTCTTATAACATTCATTTCCATCGAGTATATTCACAAAGAATAACTTGGAACTTGGTTCTTGGTATAAGTGTCTTTGTTGAGCAGAAATGAAATGATAAACTTATCTTAATGCGCTTATTTGACCACCTCTTGAGCCACATATCATTTTGAGATTGTAGTAAATTGTTTTTCCATTGTTCAATTGATTACCATCAAAGTTTTCAGTCCATTCAAGGATATTAATTTTTTTCTTTACATCCTCCAACTTGATTGTAATTAAATTTATCCGCTTATTTGTTTTATCTACTTTTACCCCGGTTATTTCTTCAATAAGACTTATTTGATATTTCTCACATTCTTTGTTTCCCATTTAAATACCAAGGCTGATTTGTAAATTTATAAATCATTTATAAATCAGTAAAAAGACAGCAGTAGCCTATTAAAATTCCCAACCCAATATCTTAGCACTTATACTTATAACCATAAGGGAGACAATTGATTCCATTCTCGAAAATATTTTTTATCATCAAAATCTCCTCCTGCTTTCTTATTTATCTCTTCTTTATATAATTGATGTTTACAACATGTTATTGTATTCATTTTTCTGTACTCTTCCTTCTTTAAGGTTAAACAGTTGTAATAATGTTCAAAGTTTATTGTTTCCTTGATTATATTTTTCTTTATTCCCTTTAGCTTCTTTTCACACCTTTCAATGTTATTATTATCAATATACATGAAAGCATAAGACTTTGATCTCAATCCTATAAATTCACTCATGACCTTCCCACCCAATTCATCTTTCAACTTGCCAATAACCTTTTTATTATTTGATGAAAACAACACATCACCTGACGTAATTACTTGTATCATATATATATATATATATATATATATATATATATATATATATATATATATATATATATATATATATATATATCTATGTATATATATATATATATATATATATATATATATATATATATATATATCTATGTATATATATATATATATATATATATATATATATATATATATATCTATGTATATATATATATATATATATATATATATATATATATATATATATATATATATATATATATATATATATATATATATCTATGTATATATATATATATATATATATATATATATATATATATATATATATATCTATGTATATATATATATATATATATATATATATATATATATATATATATATATATATATATATATATATATATATATATATATATATATATATATATATATATATATATATATATATATATATCTATGTATCCATATACAACAATGACACATTATCCTGATACTTTGATTTTAATTTTTTTTATAGTAATAGTCAAACATTAACGACTTTGACAAGTCAAGAATTGATGTTCCTATAAAAATAGGTTTATCCATTTCAATACTCTCTTTTTTCAAATGAATCGCACAAAAGTTCTCTGAAAACACCGGCGCTCGCTCAAAACTTGGTCTATTAATTAACTTTGAAGCCTGTTTCCAAAATGTAGCAAGTCTTATGTTTTGTCGATTCCTAACATTTTCCATAGTCTTTCCAAATACAGCATTATTCATTAACTTATAAAAGTCCTTCTCACAATCTGTTTTTGCTTCTGTTCTCCTTTTTGTATTAAAATCAATATACTTCTTTAACCAATGGCTTTGTTTAAATTTCAAAATCCTATGAATTTTCGTCACTCTCAACCCAGCAGATAAATATTGTCTCAAGTTCCTTTGATGCAAAACATAACTTTCTTTATCATTTAATGGAGTAAGTAGTTTTTCTGGAGATTTACCTTTTATATTGAATGACTGTTGGTAATCACTTAACCATTCTTTTCTTGGACTTTCTTTATCAGGGGCATAAGGTAGGTATTTAGGTTTGTGATTAAGTTTTTTTTAATATTTGATTTAATATTTATTTAATATTTAATCTGGATATTTTAAATCAACCTGAAAATAATATCCAACTTCAGCTTCATCCAATTCTTTTTGAGAGGAGACAACAATGTCTTGTAAAACTTTTTCATAATTTTTTTCTTTATGCCATTTAAGTTTTCCATAAGGTAAACATTGAGACATAGCCCACCCATACAAATTGTTAGCATTATAATACATCAGGTAAGAGTTGTCCTCATTCTTATTATAATCAGGAAGATATTTGTTATTTGCTTTAGCATATCTCTTGGAACATACTTGAGATATTCCTCCTCTTTTAGCCTTCTCTCTCATTAAAAGCATATCTATATCACTGATTAATTCCAAATTCTGTTTTGTCATTTTTAACATAGCACTCCAAGCCAAACCCGGGGCTGTGTAATAGTGAACGGGGTCTAATCCATATGAATTTTTATTATGACAGACTGTTTTAAAAGTTTCATACACATCAGCCAATGACAATACATCAGTTTTAAGATACAAATCATGATATTCTCCAAGATTCTTTCTCTTAAACTTCTCCCAAACCTTTTTAGCTTGTGTGTAATCTCTATCGGAAATATGAGTTTTATTTAACTTGCTATAGAAACTTTCCCTTGAAGGAAGTTGTGTTTCTTTAAACTTCGCAAATGAATCCAAGTAGTCATACGGATATATTCCCTTTTGTGATAAGAGATCAATCTCGTCTTGATTTGAGAAATTTGATTTAAGATTCGGTAAGTTTTTAATATTTGATGCTAAGTTAGATAATGGACTTGCCATAAACTTGTATGTGTCAAGAAATCTGATATGGGTTATGGGGGATGTATGAATTGTTTTTGTGAATGAGATGTATTTTTGATCTGTGTTAGGAATGGCAAAAATATCTCCGGATGTCTTTCAAAGTTCATTTATAAATAGATGTGTGTCATAGTGAGCGTTGTTGTGAAGAAAGACAGGAATAAAGTTTGGGGGGTTGTAATTAAGATTACAACGGGAATGAGCTGGACCTCCATATTTTCCAGTAAGATGACAGTGATCCCTAACTTTGACCTCTCCCTCAATTTTCTCCTCACAAATATGACAGATACTGTTCTTTCTAAATTCCTTTTTCTCTCCCTTTGTTAATCACATTGGTTTATAGGTTTTAACCATTATTTCTCCTCGTCTTATACAGTCTTTTTCCAATCGTCTTACAAACACCTCTGAGGCATCTTCTCCTCTATAAAGTTCTAACTTGTTGTATTCATCACCAACAGATGATTTCATATAATAACAGAAACCACAAGGAGTATGTTTTTGATATTTATTTGTGTATGATTTATTTGGATTTGGGGAAACAGTATCAATCTTTTCAAGAATACTTTCAAAAATCAGCAAATATCACAAACAGATGTTTTATAGATTTGTTAAAATCTTTGAATGATATGTTTGAACCTGCTCTTGGTAAATTGATGATGGTTGATTTATGATTACGACAATATTTTAATTGTTGATTTAATCGTTCTTTTGTGTGAAAGGAGTTGAGACATCTCTTACAAGGATACGTTTTACATTTTCTCTTGTATAGTTGTGATTTGGTTAATCTTGATAAATTTTTGATAATGCATAATGCAAAGCATAATGTGATTTTTCCTTTGAAGTAAAGTAGAGAAGGTCAATGTGCGTTTCATCATTTTTATAGTTGTTTGAAATTTTTAATACCTGAACTTTGTTTGTGTCTGTTAATCCATATACATTAACAGATAGATTATTCATTTTCTCAAATTTAGGAATATCTCTCAATGACATTGGAAACTTTAAATCTTTAACATTTAATGTATTCTCGTATTTCTTATAATGTTCAACCCTTTCAGGTTTCCATTGTGGAGGATGTAAGTGAGCAAGAACAGACCATAGAAAACATTTCTTATCTTTGTTTTGAATATTAACAACCACTTTCTTAAGTTTTATGTCTTTTTTGGTAAATCATTTTGGTAAATGAATATAAGAAGAAGCTTGAAGAGGATCTGATTTTAAGATGTGTATATCTCAAATGATTATTTTTGTAATAGCAAATCCATGACCTACTACAGTGTTATCAACATCTAGTTCTTGTCTCTGGAGTTCATCGTAAACATCACATCTTACAAAATCTTGAAATGATGAGATGAAGTGAGGGTTTGTCCTCATATAGGGAGTAGTTTCATCACCTTCTCTTTCCATATTCCATTTTACTCCCATCTTCAGCCGTTTTTACAGCTATTTTTCACTGCTGTGCAGGGGTTAGCTTTTCTTGAGGCAATGTTTTATGGCCGGATGCCCTTCCTGACGCCAACCCTGGTCACCTCTTACGACACACAGGGATATGGTACACCTATTCTAACTGGGGCATAAACCAGGACCAGTACACTGTTACTCATTTCACCTTACTGGTACTCACTGTTACTCCCATATAAAACTTAAAAGTTTTCATTTCACTTAATGTGTTTTTAATTATAGTTTCAATGCTATGTTTAACCATATCAACAGCTTCCATGATTGAAGATGGTCCAGGGTCTTGAAAGCAAAACAATCATATTTTTAAATGTCCTTTAAATGCCCCATCAGTGTTTTCAATGGATAATTTAGTGGCACCTTCCCTTTCTTCATTGTTCTTGTGTTTGCATGATTGAAGGTGTTTATTGTAATTTTTAAAAAAGAATATCATTATCACATCTATCACAATGTTTTGTTTTTTTGGTCAAGTGGAGATATTTGTCTGAAAAGATTGAATGTGTGTTTATTGGTTTGAAGGTGTTTTTTTTATAACATTTATCTTCATGATTACAAACATCGCAGTATGTTGTATTCACCATATTTATATAACAAAACTTTGCTTAAAATAAAATTTTCTTGATGAAAATTCCATTTCATTTATAGGTGAATCTGTGCTTAAAATCATTTTATCCTCCAAATTTTTTCACTTAATAAATACAATGTATCAAGACACAAAAGACAAGTTTCAATCAATCTTTTCATTTGTAAAAGATACTGAGAAATATGTTGAGGATGTAAATAAAGATAAATATAACAACTGTTGGATAAAAACAATTAATATTAATTCATTAAAAACAATTAATGAATAATATGAGTTCTTCAATTTCCTTCAGTGGAAGGGCTTTTAATATATCTGGAAGAACATCAATTAAAGTAGCTCTAACAAAAGTTTCTCCTCTCCTGGCAATATATTCAAAACTAGAAAAAGCAATGAAACAAAAAAAAGTATCAAAAAAGAAAAATCTAATGGATGAAGCTCGAGAAAGAAAAGATAAGACCATTTGTAATATGCAAGGACAAATTTGTATTTTTTTCAACAACCCAAAAGATGTAAATCCTGATGAAATAAAGGATGTTAATGTATCAGGTGAAATGACATTTCGTTCAATAGTAGTTAAGGATCATTTTAAAATTACCTTTAATATAAAAAATGTAGTACCGGTAGTTGAATCTGTTAAAGAAAAAAAAGATGTAGATATAGATGGTAATGTTTTTTCTACTAATTAAATACGAGTCATTATTAAACTGAAGAGTTTGAAGATTATGAGAGTGATGATAGTATCTCTGTTGGAACAGAAGACAGTTATGATACCGAGAGTTTGTGTTCAAACGATAGTTATGAAAGTAGTTTTATAGATGATTGTGAAAGTACCGAAGATGATACTGAAGATGAATTTTATTTGAAGTAAAGTTTTACTTTATAAATATGAATAGTTTACTAGATTTTGAGCCTCTTGAATTTCCTAATTCTCCACATGACAAATTTGAGAATTGTCCTGCGTGTGAAAGACGGGGATTAAACACAGAGTCAAAAGCCTATAAACAATGTATGTTCTATGATTATCTTCTAATTAATAATAATAAAAAATATAAAAAGGAATATAATTCTTTGAGATTTACACCAAAAATGAATTACTTTACAAGATTGATCAAGAAATGAATGTAAAGTATGAGGGTGATAATACACCTTTTATTACAAGAGAAGAGACTAAACAAATGACGACCATGTTTCGTGGATTGATGATTTATATTATAAACGATTGTCATTTTCAGGGAAATATCAACACAAGATATTGTATAAATATAATAATGGATTATCTTGAAATCAAACCTGAACTTCGGATAAAACATAGAGTTTCCAAAAAAGCCAATAAAAAATTAAATAACCTGTTTTCCAAATATATAAATGAATGATGTTTTATCCATTTGGGAAAAGAAGATAAAATTTAACACCATAAAAATCTTCCAAATTCATTAAGATGTCTCATAGTTGGTTCAAGCAGATGTGGAAAAACCTGCTGACTTTTAAGGATACTCCTTACTCCCAACTTTTTAGATTATGATAATTTAATAATTTTCTCAAAGTCGAGTTTTCAACCTGAGTATCAACGACTCTCACAAGGTTTTAATGCTGGTCTTCAAAAAGAAGATATAATCGGTTTATTTAAACTTCAAAACAAACTAAATGTTAACAACATTGAAGATATAATACAACTATTTTGTGATACACAGAGATATAAAAATAAATCAAAACCGATAACTTTTATTTTTAGTGATAATACAGATGATATACCTTCTCCCCAAGATTTGGATAAATCAAAAAAGAACCTCGTTATCTTTGATGATTGTGTTAATGAGAGAAACCAAACGGTAATGGACAGCTACTACACAAGAGGGAGACATTCTTCTTGTAATTGTATTTATCTTAGTCAATCATACTTTCAACTCCCTCGTCGCTCAATAAGAAACAATGTGAATACTTTTATTTTATTCAAGTTAAATTCAATAGATATAAACTATTTATTGCGAGACAATTGTTCTACATTATGTAGTAAAAAGGAATGTGGGGGTTATATGAAGCACATGACTGAAAAATATAAATATATTGTTGTGAAACTCGATGAGATATTAAAATATATATTTTTTATTTTATAAACAATTACATATATAAATGGCATCTATTATTATAAATCTTGTGGGTAAATCTGCTTCTGGAAAAAAAAACTTTCATAAATCAAGTCTCTTGGATAGTACAAATGAGAATATTGTAAATTTGCTGAAAAAGCACCATGTCGTTCGTATTGTATCAACAACAACAAGAGCAATAAAACCTGGAGAAGTAGAAGGTGAAGATTATTACTATATTTCAGTGGAGGAACATATGCGATTGAGGAATGAAGGCCAAACATTTGAGTAGGTTTCTCTTGGTGCAACAAAATATTCACATTGTAAGAGTGAGTTATTCAGCCATTCCAGTGTGGCTTTAGCTTTGTGCTTCAGATCATTGTCCTGGTGAAATGTGAATCTCTGTCCCAGTTTCAGATTCATGCCTGAATCAATCAGGTTTTCATCAAGGATTCTCTTGTACTTTGCACCGTCCATTGTCCCTTCTATCCTGACAAGCTTGCCAGTCCCTGTTGTTGAAAAGCAGCCCCATAACATGATGTTGCTACCGCCATGATTGACAATAGCGATGGTGTTGACATGGTATTGGTGTTGCTTGACTGTGACATCCAAAACCAGTTTCCTGCTTGCCTGGCTGCTGAGTTTTGATGGGTGAGCTGATCCTGGTAGAGTCTGGGTGGTTACATCTTCCACTTCTTAATGATGGATTTCACCGTACGCAAATCTTCTTGCAACCCTCTCCTGAATGGTGCTTCTCCACTATTTTATGTCTGACTTCTTTGGAAAGATCCTTGGTCTTCATGCTTGCCTTGTTGGTTGACTGTGCTTCCCCACAGAAGAGTTACACCACAGAACTTCTTAAATAAGTGGTGGAGCTTAATTTTTAAGCTAAACCACTGATTACATACATTGAAACCTATTACATGAATGTTGTAACATTTTAAACAAATAATTTGCTCCTGAAGTGATTTAGGGTTAATTCGGCAAAGGGTTTGAATACTTATCAGATCAGGTCCGGTATGGGAGCATGGGCTGGAAATGCACGTCACTGCGTCCACTTACCACATGCACTCCAGAGGCCTCCATCTGGTCATCCCCCAGGCAGATGCCGAGCCCATCCCCATAAGATGCCGATCAACCTGCTGCAACCACGAGGCATGCGGTCGACCCTTTGGCCTCCT
Source organism: Eptatretus burgeri (assembly GCF_056783735.1). Taxonomy (NCBI): domain Eukaryota; kingdom Metazoa; phylum Chordata; class Myxini; order Myxiniformes; family Myxinidae; genus Eptatretus; species Eptatretus burgeri. Next base: position 3,524,477 of record NC_140967.1, on the reverse strand, counting down.
CCACCTATGTGGCTTCCTCGCCGAGAGAATCTGGTGAGCAGGATCAGTGTCAGGAAAACAGGCCACATGTCCATATTAGCCACAGCTGATGCTCATGGACTATAGAGATCTTTGCTCTTTACTTCTTCAGGTTCCTCCTTGGTCTTCCAATTGATGATGTTTGCACCATATCCTGATGCTGTGTGGACTGTTCTTCCCCACAGAAGGGACCCCTGGTAGCTTGTACATTGCTGCATTTGAGCCTGGGGAGTAACTGCCTAAATATATCTGTCTGGGTTCTTCCCAACATCTTTGTTCTCTGTTCCTTTCACACTTCTATTTTTCCATCTATTTATTATATTTCATTATTATTTATTATTTTATATTATTTATCTATTTTTATTATAGCTATTTATTTTTCTCTTTTCATTCTAATTCTTGATTTTTCTTCTCTTTCATTTCTTTTACTCTCCCTCTATCATTATCTATCTCTCTAAGGAGAAGTGAATTATTGCAGAAATTTTTTGTTGGGCTCTTGGCTGCACTTGGATGGGTTTGTGGGTTGTGGAGTTGCAGCTGAAAGCCGAATCCGATCCAGATTCCTCCTCATGGCTCCATCTCTGCTCTTTACTTCTTCGGTTTCCTTCTTGGTCTTCCGTTTGAGTAACAAATCTCATCTGAATCATTCTCAGCAAACGCTCGTTAGACAGAGTCTGACCAGCAATAGCCAAGGATTGTCCTAAGATACCTGGTACCAAAAGAGTTAAGTCTCCATCTCAGATCCTTGGTCAAAGTCCAAGTCTCACATCTATAGAGCAAGACTGGGAGCACCAAGGACTTAAAGACTCGGACTTTCGTCCTCCCGCATAGGTACAAACAACGCCACACCCCATGATCCAATGAATCAATGTCTTCCCAGGCCCGATACAAACATCTGTCAACTTCTGGCTCACAACATGAGGAGACATGAAATTCACTGCCATGGTAAGTAAATCTCTCTGTGTCCTCAACGTTCTCACCACAAACAGGAACAGACAAGATAGCAGCATCCAATATGTCATTGAAAGCCAGGATCTTAGTTTTTGTCCCAGGAAATCCATAATCCTAGCAGATTCAACACCTCGTTTTGCACCTCGAGGGTTCCCAAAATGATATCCAGTGTCTTTGCAAAGATGACTGCATCATCTGCGAAATCAGGGTCAGAGATCTTGACATTCCCAAATGATGCACCGCAGCTTGATCTCTCCAACATCCTCCCCAGGATCCAATCCATACAAGTGCTGAAAAGTGTGGGGGGCAGTACACACCCCTGACAAACTCCAGCAACGATTGAAAATAACTAAGAAATTAAACCACCACACCTCACAGCACTCTCAGTAACAGAGTATAGTTCAGACATCAGATTGTGCAGTTTTGGTGGCACCCCACAAAGATAATTTTGGGGTCCTTCATTGTGAATGAAGCATATGAATGAAGTATGATAACCATCAGTGCGACCAGACCAGTAGTTGGTGTAACCACCCACCATTGTCTCATCACTGTCCCGTCTCCGAACCTCAGAGAGTGCTGTAATAACGATATTCAAATGTTGGAGCTCAGATGATAGCAGAGACAGGTGATCATCCTCTCTTCGAGTGAGAACATTCCAGACACTCACCTGAAGGGACCGCCATTCTGGTGGACGACACCTCAGCACCACCCCAACACACACAACCCCAACACACACCACCACAACCCGACCCAGAAAGGTTACCCCATACTTTTCATCCCATCAAATAATCGGGGTCTCGAAGGCTTTGCCCCGATCCTGTCATCTAGTGAGGTGCCCTGCACAGTGTAGCTGCACAAGAAGTACTCCCACGGAGTTGGTTTTCAGTTTTATTTGCCTTATTTGTGTGTGTTGTGTACCGAAGTGTTTTACGGTGGTCGAAGTGCCAATCCTACCACCAACCTCCGAGAAAAAAAGTCACCCAACTGCAGGAGGACGTCCAGAGACTCAGTAGGGCACCGGATATGGATGGCCATTGGCTCACAAGAAGCTCCTCCGCTCTTTGACAGGTTTTGTTTTTAATCTGCTGGGTGTCCATATCATACACCATCCTCACCAGGAAACCTGGTGGGGGGAGACAGTCTAGTCACTGACAACCTGAACATGAAACAGGTTTATATGGTACCTCTAGCAAGTCACAGATCTGATCTCGCCTGACAATACGAAACAGGAGCTAGGTTTAGATTGGAAATAGATAGGTACCTGGAAGTATTGGAGACAGAGGAGTATCGTGATGATGGCAGGACTTTTCGGTAACTTGAAGTATGGATGGGTGATTGTGAACATTTGTGCTGAGTGTGATGTCTGTGAGAGGGTCTCGTCAAGAGATGGTGTGTCATCGGTATTGTATATTCTTAACCTTAAAACCACCTTTGCCCACCCACTTCACCCTCTTCTACAAAAGCATTTTCCACATTTTTAGTTTTAACACCCTTGTGATATCCTTGAGCCTGCCACACTTTTCTCACCCCACACCTCTCCCCATTCCCTCAATGAGAGTAAGTCGTTTTGACGGATTTATTGCCTCCACCACCGAAGGTGAAGGAGGTTATGTTTTCACCCCTTTCTGTCTATTTGTTTCTGTCCAGGATATCTCAAAAAGTTGTGGACGGATTCGATGAAACTTGGTGGAAACGTTGGGTGTATGACAAGTACGAATTGATTCATTTTTGGTGAAGATCTGGATCTGATCATTTTTTAAAGTGATTCTTCACCATTGTGAGATCGGGCCAAAAACGATATATAGCACGATATCTCAAAAGGGTTTGGACAGATTCGGTTGAAACTTGGTGGACATGTTGGGTGTGTGACAAGGACGAATTGATTCAATTTTGGTGAAGATCCGAATCCGGATCTGGATACGATACTTATTTAATTTATAACGTGATTCTTCACCATTGAGAGATCGGGCCAAAAACGATATCGTTCTGTATAGCATGATATTTCAAACATGTATTGGACCTGATATGTTCTCGTGGATCACGCATTACGTGGCGGAGGTATGTGCTCTACCGAGAGCCCTTCTAGTTTAATCTAGTGTTCGGCCAAATGGCCTCCTCCTGTGTCTGCTTTCCTTGTTATCTCTTATTATTTGACCTGCTGACATCCACCAGGCACGTTGCTGTGGCAGAACACATTCATATCACTTTATTTTTATAGTTCTGTCTCTCGCTCTCTACCTCTCCAACTCTATCTTTCTATCTCTCCAGCTCAATCTATTTAACACTAGCTCTGTATATCTAACACTAACACTAGCTCTATCTATTTAAAACTGCCAGCTAACTCCAGCTTGATCTATCTGACTCTAGCTCAATATATCTAAATCTAGCTCTGTCTATCTAACTCTAGCTTAATCTATCTAAATGTAGCTGTATCTATCTAACTCCAGCTCTATGCAACACTAACTCTAGCTCTGTCCAACACTAACTCTATTTATCTAACACAAGCTCTATCTGTCGATCTCTCTCACTCTATCTCTCTGTCTTGAGAAAATGAGCAATTGGTCATGTAGTTCCTGGAACACATTTTAATGCAGGATAGACCAATTATCTCTATTTGTCTCTATAATGACCAGCTGCCTTGTCCTCCAATTCATTTATTTTATCAACTTCTGGGAGAGGTTTCATCTTTGTAACCTTTGGACATCACCATCAAATATATCCCATCTTTGACAGATCACATCTACAAACTCGCCTCAAAGCCATTATCGTCCTCAAATATTCCACAGCATAAAGTCCTTTCTCTGCTGTCATGAGCTTAATGGTGTATCATGATTTTTTTTTTCTGGATTATCACATGACTCCTGCATGTGGACCGGTGCTGCTGTTTCCCATCTTGCCTCTCTTGAGGTAATGAAGTGTCAGATGTGTCGTTGACATCTCATGACAAGAGGTTGAGTCTTGGTCCGCATCTGACTCGCTGCAGGAATCTTGGTGGCCATGCAGTCATCTAGTACTGGTTCCTTTCTGGTCTTGCTCCTCCTGCTTTCTCACCCCTCTGCCCCTCCCCATTCTACCAAAAATGCATACCTTCTTACTCTGCTCAGATCTTTGCTCAATAATTGCCTTCATTCATTCATCCCCCTCTTCCCTTGCATTTGGCACAATCTCTCCAAGTCTGTTGTCTCACACTCTTCGCTTCATGACTTCAAGTCTGCTGCCCATTGCCACCCGAGTCTCTCCAATTCCGACCTGTGATATTTTCTATACCTGCTGAGAACCTATCCCCCATTTTACATATAATGCCTCACCTTATGCTGTGGTGTATGATTATATTGTTGCCCTCATGTTTCCTCCTTCATCCCATTTTGTGTCTTTAGACCCTTAGCCCCATGTTATGCTCATAAGAAATTATTTTCTTAATTGGGAGATTCTGTAGTAGGTAAATCAGGAAGAGGGATTGGGGAATCTACTGTGGATAACATCCTCAAGCAGTGTCAGGCAGCAAACATCCATCCATCCATCGGGACCATACTCTGTACAGAGCATTGGTGCTGCCGAAGCAGTCTCCCGGGCTATTGGGCACAATCCTCGATGGGTCACCACTCTGACGCAGGATACTCAAGTGGTGCAATCATCCCAGCAAGCTGGTACTCATTTTGCTGACCTCAGAAGGATGACAGGCTAAATCAACCCTACCTTGTATTAATTCAATGGGAAGCAGAATTTGAACTCGGGACCCTAGGATCCTATGCCTGCCACCTTAACCATTATGCCAACACCAGGCAGCAAGCAGTAACCAAAAATAGTTACCTTTAACTTTTGAATGCACAACGAAGGGTATCATATTTTAGGTTGTACCAGCAACATATAGAGTAGTGTTCAGTTTTGATTTCCATGTTATAATCAGGAGAGAATTCTATGAAGAGAGGGTTGGGTTTCGAGCGCCTTTAATGGTTCAAATAGGCTGTGAGGTGTTTGCTTGGAATAGGACATTGAAGAAGATAGGGTTGTTTGTATTGTAGAAGATACTAAGGTATTATTATTCATTGGTATTCTGCCTGTGGAAGTTTGGCTGCATCATATTTTTCTGGGGGCACGGCTTTGCCACTCATGCAATGCTCCCTGTTACGAGTAAGCTGGTACTCATTTTGCCGACCTCAGAAGAATGACAGTCTAAGTCAACCCACCTGGTGTTAATTCAACGACACGATAGTGGCTTGAACTCAAGAACCTGAAGGTCTTAAGCCAGCCACCTTAACCGTTAAGCCAACACCAGGCCGAAATGAGATATTCATGGAGGTTGACAGAATAGCTGCAACGAGGTTTATTGAGATGCCAATAGTGGTTAGAACGAGGCCACTTGGGACAGAGGTGGAAGATAAAGATTAATCAATCTAGAACCAAGATGAGGCAGGGATCTTTTCCTTTTTGAAATTCAGCAGATACGTATTCACTCATTTCTTCTAAACGTTTGAATAGTTTGCCTGGAATAGCTGTGGAGGAAAGGCCTTGCATCCCACTCCCTTATCACACCCAATCCTCTGTCCAAATCCTGCAGCAGGGCTTTGTTCCCATTCATCATTCAAAGGTTTGATAACTGTTTTATTAATTGCCAATGTGTAGTGCATTCATTGTGATTAATTATTATTATTATTATTATTATTATTATTTTGTATGCAGCTGGTTGCATGATTGCTCGGAGCACGGCTATCTCGAGTTTCAGCCACGACGGGCTCAAACTCAAGACCCGAAGATCTTAAACCAACTACCTTTACCGTTAAGCCAACACGGCCAGGCTCATCCAATGTGATGATAACCGAGCTGTACATTACATGCCTGTGTGAATGTGAAGGCTTGCACGGATCTGACATGATGTCGCAGAGCTAATGCACTTGATTTAAAAAAAAAACTCGAGTGTGATTCGAGACCAGATTATAAATTGTCAGATAGGTACTCGGCAGGCAAGATGTTGCGCTTATAAATTTGTTATCCATTGGATGGGACATTAAACTGGAGACCCCTTATTCCAGCATCTGCTGCTGGTGAACGATGAAGATCGAATGGTCTTTCCATGAAGAGTTGGTGAGTTGTCGCCGACATCCTTAAACAAGTTACATATTTGTATCCTCAACAAGCTCTACAAGAGTGAAACCCCAGAGTTTGGGCTCTGGCACCATATCGCCCATCATGCCAGAGCCTGAAACACATCTGGGAGAAGTAGCAACAACAACAACAACAACAAGAAGCTTGTACAAAATGACCTTTTTCTGAAATCAGTTGTACCTCAAGGAATGTTTTCTTCCTTCATTTTATCAGATACGTTAAGCAGAATTTAGAGTTGTAACTGAAAAACCCATCCAAACATGTGTGCACGCCTTTTAGAGAAATTGTGCTTCTCGAAAAGAGACATTTGATGTTGACCTTCAAGCAAAGGCGTAATTGATACTTCTTATTGGTGGCATGATGGGTAAACCTGCATATTATTTAAAATAGAATTAGATGATAAACACGAGTTACAGCACATACAGTAGTATTCCGAAAGCTCAGATATACGATTTGCCCTTACACCTACAGAGCTTGTACCATGTGCCTGTTGTTGCTGTTATGTTGCAGGCCAGGCTGCTCACCTGCACATTTTACAACGGTCTTCGGGTTCAACATGTCTAAACAGCCCCTTCCTGCACCCATCTACAGCTACGCAGGTTTGCTTTACGAGCACAAAGATGTATCAGTTACACTGACTGCTTGTGGTTCTGGCCGTCAAGCAGCATCGCAGCAATATGACGTCACAATCGGAACAAACCTGACGTTTATATGTTATTTGAGTTATTTTTTTTTCCTGTTAGAAAGCTAAAGCTAAATGATAGCAAGATAAATCATCGTTGAAAACTGTTTATCACAATATAAACTGCAGAGATTCCTACAGTTGATAAATTCACGGTTCAATAGTCACTAAAGTTGTGTTAAAGAAAAACAACACATAGAGTTTTGTATTATTAGGAAACATTCCCAGTCTGATTTTTAGTCAAATTTTAAAATGTATTTGCAGATTTGATTTTTATAATTCAGGTAAAAAGAACCCAAACCAGGTAAAACAAATACTCAGATTTGACGTCACCACCGATTTATCGTGACAATGACACATCATCATTAATATCGCGAGGCTGGCAGGATGGCCCAGGGAGGAACGCACACTCGCTTTCTAAGCTGTCCAGCCAGGGTTTGAATCCTGACCCAGCCGTAAGCTGTCATCCTGGTGTTTCACAGGCATTCGTCAACGTGTGTGCCGTCCATCGGATGAACGTTAGACGGACGCCCCGTCTGCCGGCATTTGTTGGTGGTCTTTAAATGTCCCACGGTGTCCTTCGTGAAGACTCGTTGAGCCATCGCCGGCATCGTGAACAAATTACAAATTTCTGCCCTAACCTTCAGAGGGCACTGCATCAGCGCCACAGCTGCGCCCTCAGCCAATGATGAATCCCATTGACTGGTTGTATCATTACTGAGATGCGGTCATGCCACTGAGCGCAGGTCAAGCGAGGAGTTTAGAATTTTCCCAGGATTCTGTTTCACAATCAAAAATAAGTAAATAAATAAATGTTTCACAACCCTAAATAAATAAACAAACAAACAAACAACTCTTTCACAAATCACCTCCTCTTTTCAAAACACCTTTGATATTTCATGTACAGGTACACGTGTGACGGCTGGCTCTTAAGCCTCCTCCGAAAGATGGCATACTCAATGATGCAGCACAATGTCTGTGGTGCACCAGGATGGCAGTTTATAGACGGGTCCAGGATGGAACCTACACAGCGTACTGGGCTTGAGTTGTTCTCCCAGGCTGCGATAATTAGATAAACATTATTAATTACAACAATTACTGCGTTCGCCTTTTGCGCTTGTGGAACAGTCCGTTAAACGTGTAATAACGAGTTCCATGTGGGTTACGTGCTCACAGACTATACTCTGTCTCTTCTTCATTTCATTTTAATTTCTGATCTCAATGCAGTGCTGTTTATGTCTGAGGGTGTTATTGCCCTCTTTCTCTCCGTTGTGACAACCACAACCATTCTCTTCGTGTTTCCTTAAGAGGATATTCTCTTGTTTTCCCCAATTTTCAAACAAGTGATGATCATTGATTGGTGTGTTAAACCTCAACATTGCTCCTTCCCCGCTGTCCCTTTCTCGGCTGATTTTGTTTCCAAGTCTTTGAGTGATTTGGTTTCTTTTGTTCCATTTTTTGCTCGAGCCGTGTTCAGTCATCGGTCAATGCATCGTGTTATTGTGATAATTGTGAAGGAGTAAAGTATCTCATCCTCAATTTTCCATTCCACATCACTTGCTAAAATTGTCATTATGTGCACATTCGAATCGTGTACAAACTGAAACGTGTAATTACATGAAATTACATTTTACATACCTACACAGCCAAGCAGATGGAGGACCAGAGGTCTGTTGGCTGTTTTCCAAGCAGATGGAAGATGACCAATGGTAAATGACAGGGTGAAAAGGGCAGAGAGAGGAAGTGCAAGAGCAGCGGAGCAGGCTTTTAGTGTATCTGGCATTTACATTCCAGATGAGGTGTCGTCATCTCGCGCCGTCCATCCGTCCGCTTTTACGATTTCTCCGGCCAAACCGCAGGGCCGATCCAGCTAAAATTTTGCAGCAACTTTCTGCTCCTGACTGGTAACAGGAATTTCAACTCGTTCCGGTCACATGACTTTAAGTATGTCAAAATGGCCGACTTAGTAAATTTCTTCAAAAATCTTCTTCTCCCGACCCCCCAGTCAGAATGCTGCCAAATTTGGGGTACAACATTAGGCCAGGACAGAGATGTTAAATTGTGAAGGTCATGCCGATCACGTGACCGGAAGTGTGTCAAAATGGCCGACTTGGTCAATTTTTTGGGAAATCTTGTAAATTCCTTCAAAAATCTTCTCCAGACCCACCAGTCAGAATGTTACCAAATTTTGATGACAACATTAGGATAGGGTCCTGATGTTAAATTCGATGACAATTCGAGGGACAAATTAAATGATTCAACACAGCACAGGATACGGTTTGGGACATAATTGAAACACATGAACAGAAAAACAGGAATAACTATAAGGGCACTCGGTAGAGCGCATCCCTCCGCTACACAATGCCTCATCCATGAGAACATATTGGGCCCAATACGTTTTTGAGATATCGTGCTATTTATCGTTTTGGCCCTATCTCTCAATAGTGAAGGATTTAAAAAGTTCCAGTAGCCAGATCCGGATCTTCACAAAATATATAATGAGTTCATTCTTGTCACACACCCAACCTGTCCACCAAGTTTAATCCGGATCCGTCCACAACTTTTTGAGATATCCTTCATGCAAAGACAGACATACAGGGGGTGAAAACATAACCTCCTTCCACCTTTGGTGGCGGAGGTAAAAATAACACAGTAAAACACAATGTAACTGGTCCGGGGAACTTAGCTTAGATGAACTGGAAGGAGCGAGAGCTGAACACAATGTAGTCGTCCACATGCACGGAACCCCAAAGCAGAAGTCTCAAATTAAAACAGAGAAAATATAGAAGGCAGAACACATGAAAATAGAGAATTCTGTGTTTAGCTTTTCAAATCAGACGAAAATAGAACAGGTGTAAACTAGAACGGCACTCGGTAGAGTTATATCTCTGATATATCAAGCCGGTAGATACATTTATATCCCACTGATAGGTCAAGCCTGGTGTTGGCTTCATGGTTAGAATGATGGGCTTGGGGTCCTGGCATCCTGCATTCAAATCTCACTCGGCTGTTGAATTAATACCAGGTGGGGTTGACTCTGCCCATCATCCTTCTGAGGTTGGCTAAAGGAGTGCCGGCATGCTGGTATACTGTGTTGGAGTGGAGACCCGTCCAGGATTGTGTCCAACAGCCAAGGAGACTGCTTAAAGTGGCACCAACGCTCTGCACAAAGTATGGTCTCAATGGATAGATGGATGGATCAGTTGGATCTGCAGCCCAACTTGAACCAAAACCTAACCAACTTGGTCTCGTCACCTAACCAACTCATTCACTAAGTTTTGCCATCACTCGTCCATAACTTTTTTCAAATATCATAATATACATCGGTTTTGGACCCATCTTTCAATGGTGAAGAATCACTTGGGGAATAAAAAAAACCTCTCGTATCCGGATCGCATACAGATCTTCACCAAAATCTCGCCAATTCTTCCTTGGCACACACCCTGTTCCACAAGTTTGTCTGAATACATCCATAACTTTTTGAGATATCCTGCTCCACAGATAGACAGACATACAGACAGTGATGAAAACATAACCTCAGTCCACCTTCGGTGACGGAAGTCATGAAAGGTGATAAAAACTGTAAATAAACCCATTTCCGTTCACTGTGGGATGAAGGCCTCGCTTAACTCATGTTGAGGGATGTTTGGCATACTCACTACACTTGCTAAGTTTGGGTTGGTGAGGGTAAGCAGCGGCCATTGATCAGACTCGGAGCAGCCATTGAAGAATGAACTAATTAGTTAACCACTCAAATAAACACTACAGCCTGGTGTTGGCTTAGCGGTTGAGGTGGTGGCTTGGGATCCTAAGGTCCTGAATTCGAGCCCTGTTTGCCACTGAATTAACACCAGGGGGTTGACTCAGCCTGTCATCCTTCTGAGGTTGGCGAAATGAGCACCAGTATACTGGTAATCGGGGCACTGCATCAGCGGCATAGCTGTGCCCCTAACCAATGATGCAACCAGCAGCCAAAAAGGCAGCACACGATGGGAACCAAAATTGCACATTATAAGCAAAGTTATAACATCTATAATTGCTGCCAATCTCAACACCGATCTTTTCTGCAACTCTTTCACCTCTGTTCACCAATTTTGATTCCATTCAGGCCATTCAACTTTTGCTTCTCTCTTTTTGTGTTCTCTCTAATGATGGCTGCCTGATACCTTAAGCAAGAGGTAAGGATAACCCGACTTGACATCTCCCATACAATTGAAGCAGAACCCTTCCTTGCCCTCAGAAGCCTCTGCAAGTCATATCCAGGGTCCTCAACTCGTTGGCAGATCAACAGCAAGCATACCACTAACAGCTATCCTATAAAGGGTCGAGCTTTCGCATTAATTCAGAACCCATCACACGTCCACTGACATTATTAAACACAAACTCACAAAAAAGGAAATAAATATGATTACAAAAGAAAAATTATACAGAATGCTGGACAGAGGTCATGTTTTTGGTGAAGAAGGCTCGTCCAGTCTTGCTCTGCCACAAAAATTGAATATTTTCTTGGGGTATGTAAAGCCAAATGGTCTACCTTGCATCATTACCATTCTCTCCCAACAATTTATACGCAGAAGGCAAACTGATGAAATGTATAACAAAATAGGAAATTGATGAGGAAAGCTTTTCAGAAACCCCTGAGTAGGCAGAACTCAAAGAGCATTCATCAGGTGTCATTGAAATGTTTACTGTGTCATTATATTATTACAGCAAGTCATCAATCATGTGATCGATTTTTTTTTCTTTACAGTTTAACCTGCTTCTACAATAGTTTACAATTCAACCTGCTTTGCAATATATCCAATCATACTGACAAGCTCGTGCCTCTTGTGGCACCCTTTCTTCCAAAGATACGGATGAGAGTCCGGGTGACTGGCACAATGAAGGGAACCATGACGTTACACGTATTGACATCCGTCCGTCATGATCCGGCGTTAATCTTGTGGACTCGGCAAGGTCGAGCATCAAATGGCGGCGATTGGGAAACCATCTGTGCAGAAATTCCTCGCAATCCCACAAGGTATGTGAACTGAATGTAAACAAGGATTAAAAAAGACAACCATTCCAAGTTATTGGAACTCTGAACATACCATGAGGTGTGTTTATATTTTTATTTTTAACCAGCAAATATCACCCGTCGCTTTGCTGATGGGAATATAAAGAGATGGTGGGAGGGAGAGGGAAAGGGAGAGAGGGAGGGTGGGCGAGAGAGGGAGGGAGGGCGAGAGAGAGAGAGAGAGAGAGAGAGAGAGAGAGAGAGAGAGAGAGAGAGAGAGAGAGAGAGAGAGAGAGAGAGAGAGAGAGAGAGAGAGAGAGAGAGAGAGAGAGAGAGAGAGAGAGAGAGAGAGAGAGAGAGATGTAGTGGGAGGGGGAGAGAGTGAGAGAGGGAGAGAAGATGGGAGGGGAGAGAGGATGGGAGGGGAGAGAGGCTGGGAGGGGGAGAGAGGATGGGAGGGGGAGAGAGGATGGGAGGGGGAGATAATATGGGAGGGGGAGAGAGGATGGGAGGGAGAGGGGAGAGAGAGAGAGAAGAGGAGAGTGAGGAGGGGTGGGGAGCGAGGAGGAGAGGAGTACGAGGAGGGGGAGATGTGGGAGTGGGAGAGAGGGGGGAGAGGGAAAAGGGGGAGGGTGAGAGGGAGAAGGAGGAGTGGGGAAAGGGGGTAGAGAGCGACACCTCACCACACATTGCAAATGCCATTGACAATATGTTAATGTGTTCCTGAGAGAAAAAAAAATGGAATAAAAATTTTCAAAGAATAAATTAATTGAAATATTATTACAATCTTTAATAATTGTGTGTGTGTGTGTCCTCCAAAACTACCTGTCGCTTCGTTGATGGGAATAGTATACTCAGAGGGTTGGGGAGTGAAAGGTGAGAGGTAGAGAGAGGGGGTGCACGGATGGGGGAGGGCTAGGAAAGGGGGAGCCAGGGAGGGGGAGCAAAGAAGAGGAGGGATAGTGAGGAAAGTGGAAGAAAGTGATGCCTCAAAAGTTCAGTGGAAGTTTTTCAGAGAAACTGAATTACAAGCCGGTAGGCGACATGGGTGGTCGCTAGACTCGGGCAAATTTGAAATATGTAGATAAGAGAACACATCAGATGGCATTTTGCCGTTTGTTGTTACATATCGGAACATGACGAGCAACTGTCCATTCATCATTTGTGTTCGATTCCCTAACCCTACGTTTGGGAATCCCAACGCGAGCGTTGGGGTGAAAGCATATAGTAATATAATTGCATACTAGTCATACAGTTTTTGACAAACAGGTTGATTATAGTGCGCATAAATGCGCAGAAGCCGATTTTTGATTTTCGAAAAAAATTCTTTTTCGAATTTTCGAAAAAAAATTTCAAAGTCCCGTTGCTTGGCAATGGTGGCGTCCCTAGCAACGGTGCTCAAAAGCATACAACTAGATCCTGGTATGAACCTACCAGTCAAGTTTCATCAAAATTGGTTGAGTCCTCTGGCCTCCAGAGCTGTCCATTACATACAAACAAACAGACAGACGGAAAACCTGAGAATAAGGGAAGTCTAGCGACCACCCAACAATGTTCTCACAATATTTTTTCTAACTCTCTCTCTCTCTTGAACTTGTAGTTCACTTGTCCCATTTCATTAGTCATTCTAATCCTCCTGTTCTGTTAATCATTCTTTAAGTTTGATATTTAATTTAATTTATTTTGCCTTCTTAAATCCGGAGATATTCCCACGGAGAACTCAGCCGTGGCCACAGGAGCCGACACGGCGATCCTGCTGGTTCATTATTTTCATTGCACTCGATGAAGTTACACTTTCGACACATTCCTTGATCTTTTCATCATCATCATCATCATCATCATCATCATCATCATCATCATCATTATCATCATCATCATCCGCGCGACATGTTGGGGTGGGTGTGTTTGAGAAAGGAACTGATGCAGAGTATCAGTAGTAATTTTACTTTAATGCAGAAAGTGGGAATAACGATTTCACTGTTTCAGAACCATTTTTTTTAATTTTTTTGTACCATGCACCTCATATGGTCTTTGAGATAATGTAAGCCGAATATCGTGTTACTCGAGCGCAGAACAAAGTCGAAGATAGCGCAACACGAAACCACAAACTCGGAAATAATATAAAAGATTTCTTCCTTGACGCATTAATACATGATTTCTTCACTCAATACAATTGTCTGAACAATAGAAAAGATAAAGTTTAATGCTTTGGCAATTTCACATTTTCTTGTGCAAACATGGCGATGGAGGGATCACAGCCCTGATTGCTTAAATCAATATATGAATATGCTTGGTTATAAGAATCGTTCATTTTTTATATATATATTTTTCAAATATCACTCAATATATGACTTCATGAGTCCACAATGCTCCTATCCTGAAATTTTGATTATATACCTTAAGTAGTCCATGAAAGTAGATTGTGGTTCAAAGGTGAGACATTTTTGAGCAGGCCAAAACAAAATGGGGGCTGAAAACCCCTGCGAGTGAAAAGCGGGCTGACCAAGGATCGGCCTGTTTTTGGTTTTTCATGATGAGAACCCCGTTAATTATCTTCAAAAGGGGTGCATGGAAATTTGGTTTGTGCGAATTATTGTACTTTGTACACTGTGATACAACTCAGAAACAAAACTTCCAACACCACAGACAGGAAGTGCAGATAGCCGATAGCCAATGATCACCACAAAGATGGTAGATGGGAGTAGATCCATTGGATGTACAAAGCGGTCGTTCTTTGTGTGGAGTCACTGCATCGTGTTTGGTTGGTTTGGTAGAATGTAGAATGTTAGTTTGGTTAAATCATACCCGAATGTTAAAACCAAGAGCACGATGTTCCCGCATTATTTGCTTTGTGAAACCAACCCAACGATACGTCGACTTGCAAAGAGGATCCCGTTGAGTAGTTATGAGGATAAAAAACCTCGCCGACTCGCTCACGACCAACGACGCCTTAACCATTCGCTCTCTACAAGACCTCTTCCCATTCATCCTCAAGTCTACGTCATGTAACCAATCAGAACTGGCTATGATATGGTCACGTGTTGTAGGGCCAGGAAAGGTTTGCGCATGCTCAGTCTTGCAAAGCTGGTCACTACAGGTGTTTAGATTGACCCAAACTCTCAGTTTTTATTCATGTACTGCCTTGGAGTTCCCTTACTATATATGCAAAGTGTTGGGCCGCTAATCTTCATGGTTTTGGAGTTATGGAGCACACACACATACACGCACACTGTCATTTATTATTACGGATTAGCTCTTGCTCTTGACTATTAAAATGAATTACTTGTACTCTTAGCCCCATCTAACCCAGTTTCTGAATTACATAATCTGACCAAGTCGATGTCTATTTCAGCTGTTGTCCCATCTGGACTTACTTGTGGATGTTCAAGATGTTTTGTTTGTGTAAAACGTAACTTTTTGCTTTGGAATCGTGGACAAACAGGAAATGATGAGAAATCCTCCCTCTCATCGTTCGTCAGACATTGCACCATTTTAAAAGGATAGAGGAAAACGTAAACAATATACAAGGCTAGATGTCACAACTCATGAACAGTGTTATGTAGTAGGAGGGGGTACCAATTATCGAGTATATTCAGTTAGTGTGGTCTATGTGTCTGCGTAGGTTAGAATCTTTTGTAACTAGGGACCCGTCAGAGTGAAGTTGTCCTGTTCTTATTTATCTTTATTCATAGTTTCTGTCTGACTTTCATCTCAGGAATCTCCGTTTGCATCACCCTGTGTCTCTTTTCAATAAATTGTTATTCCTTAAGTACACGTCACCTGATCACCAAGCATTATTCTCCTGCATGTGCAAACCACTTTGGCCCGCTTTGGTTTATCCCTGGAGGAGATATAATTTGTTAAACATTTGCCTAAAGGCTGAAGAGAACTGCAGGATTTGGATTCTGACCACTGGAAACCATGCTAACCGCGAGAGCATGATTCCCTTTAATTTGGCCATTCGTGAAGCACACATTGCTTTGGCATGGCGAGTCCATGTTGGCAGACCCATCGACGTGACAATACCTTTATATGATACGCATATAGTCATTGAACATGTTTTCTCTCTACTGGAGCCCACCTCATGTTGTGAGGGGCCTCCTTCTCTCAGGGTGCAATTGAATACGATTTGTGTGCAACTAACACCAACTAATGAAATTGCTTTGCTGGTAAAAGCAGTGCTCTGATTATTGCTTTAATATGGAAAATATAGGCCTGATTGGTTGAACCGTTTCACCAGCACACTCCAGCAGCAGGCTGTGAAATTTAATGGCAGAGTGACGTATGCAAACATAATGAACACCATTCGCTCGTATGTATGTTTCAAGCCAATTATTACCCTCACCTCATGTTTCATCAGTGAACTGGGTCTAGCTCAGTTGGTATCAGGTCGTCTGTTTTATGTACGATCCCCAATTGTTGTCAGACTTAACCAAAAACTGTTTGTGATGATTACAGGCAGGGTCCCTGTATCTCGGAGCACACCATCAGTCTGTTCGGATTTCGACTGTGGATGTTGGATGGCACAATACCTTTCAATAACAGTACGCCGTTGTGCGTTGGCATCCTGGCCATTTTCCCTGCTGTAATTAGGAATTTTAATGAGGAACACCTGCCAGTAATTGGTGGGAGTGCTGACATGTGGGCATGGCACAGGTACGGTGGGCCAAATGGTCTCCCTCTTGTTCCTCAATCACTTTCTGATATGAACTAATCTGCCATTCTTCCATGTGCTTGTATCTAAGATGGACAGCTGAAATTTACAAGCTATTAACATGTGGAATGTTGTCTAAAATACAATTCATTCACAACCATTCAAACTGGTTATGAATGAATTATGTTTCATTCAAACAATTGTCTCTTGGAAAGTCTATTCAAGAGTGGATTGTAATGATGAAGAGTAAAAAAAAAATTTAGTCACCTGCACTGGGCTGGTAGAATGGCCTCGAGGCACTCGCACTCACCTTGAAGCTCTCGAGCGTGGGTTTGAATCCCGACCCACCTATAAACTGTGATCTCAGTGTTTTTACAGGCACGGTGATTCTTCAGTGGTTGTGCTCTCCCTCGGGAGAACGTTAAACGGAATTCCCGCCTGCCAGTATTAATTGGTGGACCATAAAGATCCCATGGTGTCATTCACAAAGAGTAGGCGAGCTATCTTCGGCACAATGAACAAATTACAAATTCCCATCCTCACTACTACTGGGAAGGCAACAGCAAACTACCCAGTATAACTATAACTCAGGAAGCTTCTTTGGCAGCACGAGAGAGATAGACAGACACACCTGAACCACAAAATGCACGTAAGCTCGGGCATGATTAATGCAGCAATACGACATCGATTACCTCCGCCACTGAAGGTGGACAGAGGCTGTTTCACCCCAGATATCTCAAAAAGTTATGGACGGATTTGGACAAAACTTGGTGGATGGGTCGGGTGTACAAGAAGGCGAATTGATTCGATTTTGGTGAAGATACAGATACGGACATGATAATTTTTAGTCATCCTTCACAATTGAGAGATGGAGCCAAAAATCATAGATAACACGATATTTCACAAAAAGTTGCAGATTGATTATGACAAAATTTGGTGGAGAATGAGGTGGATTGTTGACCTATCAGTGGGCTATCAGTGGGATACAAAATGTAAACTGTTCATCCTGGTGGAGTTATGTGCTCTACAGAGTGTCGTTCTAGTTGGTTCTATGAGATAGTTGTTTATGTCTGATGATATCCCTCTTGAAAGTTGTACCAAAACTGGCTGATTATGAAAGAAAGCTCAGCTTGTTGCTGTCACTAAATTGCAAAAAGGATCATGCTTTTTCTTTTCCTTCATCAATCCTGTCCTTTCCCATAAAGGTTTCGGCTCCAACTTTGTGCGTACTGGAAACCAGGATCCCAGGGAGAGGTTGCTTTTGCCAACACTTCCATCGGGACGGCTTGCTGCAACACAGGTGTCCGGGAGCCAGGTGAGTTTGTGCTTCAACCTCTTCCAGGCCTACCTATTTTTGAATTAACAAGGAGGCACACTGTAATTCCAAGAATATGTTTTTTAAATGAATTCAGAATTCCTAATTCATGGAAGCTAGAATGGCACTCTTTGACGTTGTGACATCACCAAATATGCCTCCGCTCACAGTATTACATCATTATACATACTTGTACGAAGTTTGATTAAATCCCTGAACCCAGATTCAAAATATGAAATCATTCTGACTGCCAGACCATGCATCAGATCAGGTTGAAATTTAAAACATCTATTCTCCATGTCTACTCGATCATAATTGTGAAATTTCACATCGATTGATGAAGCGGTTCAAGAGAAAGAATTTAAAAGGAAAGATTTTCCGTCAATCCAATATGGCTGACAGACCATGTGACCTATTAACGATTTGTGAACACCCTGGTAGCCCCAAGGCTTGGGGAACATGTGGGAAAAGTTTCCCCTCGATCTGTCAAGCCGTTCTGGAGGTTTTCAGCAATCATAGCTGCCAAACCATGTGACTTATGATGTCATTGGTTGAGATCATACCTGCAAAGTTTCACCTTGATCTGCTCAGCCGTTTCGGAGAAGGTTTTTGAAAGTTTTTATGTGAAAAACAATATGGCTGCCAAACCACATGACCGATGATGTCATCGATTTCCCCCCCCCCCCCATACAATTTATCCCTAGATGACCCTCAAAAATTCTCATACTGATCGGATACAGCTTTGTACGTGTTGAATTTTGACCGGGATAACACCTCACCGATGACGTCATGAAAAAAATAATCACATTTCCCATTGGGGAGTACTTGCCGTGTGCCAAGTTTCCATTTTTTCCATGGCGTGGTTTAGGAGATACAGAGGTCCAAAGTTTTTCCTTTTCCAACATGGCTGCCAAAACCACATGACTTATGACATCATAATTATCATCAAAACATTCTACATGAGTAGTCGCACCTATGGTGAAAATCCTGCGTCAATCGGATAAGCGGTTGCAGAGAAAACAGAGAAAATTAACACGGACGGACGGATGTTAAGATGGACGAACAACTCGAAAACACAATGCCTCCGAAGATTCGTCAGCGGAGGCATAAAAATACAGGGAATAATTCCAGGTTCCACCCACAAGAGGAATATTCCCCTTTGTCAAGGCTTGGTGGTGGTGGACAACACAAACACTCGGTTTTTAGCAAACTAACACACCTGTGTTAACCACTAACTGTTCCCCACTGTTTTGTCCTTCCCACTCACGCCCCTCTTGTCTCATGCTCCCCTTGTTGTGCATTGTGTGTTCTCTCATACGAGCCTTGACAAGGTATACAAAAATAAAAACTGCCAGCAGCAAACTTTCTAGATCTGTGTAATTGTAGACTTTGTCAAGGATTGCGTCAGCAGGAAATTCAAACAATAGGTTTTTATCTACTGAAGGTTGACAAAGGGATACTAACCACCAGAAGAACAAAAGTAAAGCTGACCTTTTGGGTCTTGGTCCTTCTTTGGAGCAAAATAATCCAAATTTTGACTGATTTTGCAACCAGATCAAATCTGTACTGCCAAGCTGTTTCACAGAACCTGGAGTGAGCTTGACGTCAGTATGATAAGCCCCAGGGCATGGCCAAGCATCACTTGGTGGTCATTGAGGGGTGGTCTGCATACATTCAAAGAGCTATGGCGCAAGGGCATCAATCTCCCAAGACATTCCACAAGGTTGTTTTGGGGGACCGGCAGTCAGTCAGGCCCAATGTAGCCCAAGGTTTTAGTTGGGCGATTTCGTGTTTTCGGGTGGGGGGGGGAGGAGGAGAGGGTGGGGAAATGAGGGGGGAGAGGGTGGGGAAATGAGGGGGGAGAGGGTAGGGAAGGGGGTGTGGAAGGGGTGTGGTTACTATAAGCAAGTGGGTTTGCAAGAGTATGAGGCTGTCACTCAATGTCCTCTTACTCTGAAGAGGAACTAACATCTCATACTTCAGCTGTATTTTGCTTACTTTGGTGGACAGCCTGCTCGTCTCAACTTTGTGTTGATGAAACCTATCAACCCAAAATACACCAGTATTCATTTTAAAGAACAAGAAAAAGAACCACTCCTTTCATGGCTTTAGAAGCATAGGGCTGTCATGGCAGTTTTCCTTGGCTAGGAAGCAAAATCCTGGATGGGTCGCAACTCCGTCACAGGATACTCGCATGGCTCATTCTTCCCAGTAAACTGGAACTCATTTTGTCGACCTTGGAAGGATGACAGGTTGTCAACATATCTGGTGTTATTTTAACACCATGACATGGGCTTAAACTCAAGACCCAAAGATTTTAGGCAGTGGCAGATTAACGCACGGACATTCAGGGCCCGTGCCCAGGGGCTCGGAGCTCAAAGAGGGCCCCGGCCAGAGGCGGCATGAGTGCCATGATGCAACCCATGCAATGGCATGGAACCCCGAGATAACAAGGAGCCCCACAACCGATTATGGTTCACAGTATTTTGAGACGGGTCCCCGAGGGTGGGGTTTCACTTTATCGACAAAACATATCAACTTGCGAGTGGTGATAAACACAGCTTAAAGGGAATGCTCCATCTCAAAGAAAGAAAGCACCCTCACATCATGAATGGATTAAAAATGTTTTCCCCTGATGTTTAACTTGACAGAACTATAACAATATTCGGGGGTGAGGTTAGTAGAGAAAGGAGGAGAGGAGATTGGGACCATACTCTGTGCAGATCATTGGTGCTGCCTCAGCAGTCCCCTTGGCTGTCGGTACAATCCTGGATGGGTCGCCACTCCAACACAGTATACCAGCATGCTGGTACTCATTTTGTCGACCTCGGAAGGATGACAGGCAGAGTTAACCCCACCTGGTATTCATTCAACGGGTGAACGGTATTTGAACTCAGGATCCTAGGATCCAGGGCCCACCACCCTTACCATTAAGCCAACACCAGGCATAGTGGAGTTAGAAAATGGAATCATAACAACATTTAATATACACAAATACAACAATAATCAGAATAAAATTTATATAATATCTTATGTTAATACAAATCGATATTGTTTAGTAAATCCACAATACAATTTATTGTACAATCACAAAACAACCACTCATTAGTAAATGGACGCACGCATGCGCACGGTGGAATGGTGTGGAATTTATAATCAGAACACTTGTCCCAAGGGTGAATGTAAACCACCCCAGCAATGCTGTAAAGCAGGAAATAACTCAACCAAAGGCGAAAAGGGTTAAAAATTACTCAAAATTAACTTTTTCGTTACACAAAGAGCAAAACCAGAAAAGGGTCCGAGGCTGAGCACATGTGCTGGGGTGTGTTCCTTGACCAATCGGATTGTAGAGCGCTCGCCAAGTGGTTTAAGCACTCAAGCAAGCACTCCAAGGAAATGGTTGATAAGGAACGGCTGGCTTGCCAAGCGATAACAAGCTGATTGGTAATGGGACACCTTAATATGGCTTTTTTTTCCAAGGGGGGTGGGGAGGCAATAACACATGGGAATTCCGCTGGATTTTTTGCTGTCAAGTCAAAATCAACATAGGTTAAGTGAGTGCGAAAATAACACAGAGTCCTACAATTGAGGGTCTTTAATATCACTCGCAATACCCTGTCTCACCACCACCGGGAACGGCTCGACACGGTACACATTTCCGAAGACCATTTGTGTCGCCCCTCCTTCGGAACTCCTGGTGAGGGTGCAAATGAAGTCACTACAACCTTTGTAAACCATGTGACCCATAGTCCTCTTGGCAAGTTTCGTTGGTTGAGATTGCACAAGAATTTGTTGCGAGAAGCAGTCGAGCCTGAGCCGGAGCCGGAGCCAGAGCTGAGTGATATTGCTGATGCCGATGAAAACGCATACAGTATATGTCTGGCAAAACTGACCAGTTAATTTAGTGTATGCTTCATTAACTCAGTGTAACAATGAATGGAGCAATATATTATTTTATGCATTTTGATGGTTTCGTGTTTTTTGGGGGATGTTTTGGACCTAAATAGTTTTTGTGCTTAGGGTCCAAAAATCTTAATCTGCCACTGATCTTAAGCGAAAGCAATTATTTGAAAAAAAAAAAACTTCATTACAAATACCTTGTATATCAAAACCCTCTAAAAGAGCACATCCAATACCGTAGAAACACTGTCCTGCAGATAAAACCACAATGTATCATTTAAAGAACAATTGAGGATAAGATCATTTACTGCGGAGGTTTTCCTGTTCAGCATACTCATCCGAGTACATCCATTGCCGCAATGCCTGGATTCAATCTTCAAATTTGGATATGCTGTGTCAACTTGTCATTT